>NC_084465.1:157856302-158187302 GCF_027409185.1 Cynocephalus volans
ATCTGTGAAGATTCATTTTGCCAAGGGATGGATGGATGGATGGATAGAAGGACCAGTGAATGGATGAATGGATATGTGGATAGAAGGATGGGTGAGCACATGGATGGATGGATGGATGGTTAGTGTTTATGTGGGTAGATGGATGTGTGGATGGAAGGATGAGGGAGTGGGTGGATAGTGGGTGATGTGTTGATAGACGGAGGGGAGGATGAGTGGGTGACTAATGGAGGGATGGATGGAGAAATGGATGGAAGTGCCGATGGATGGGCAAACAGATGGAAGGATGAGTGGATGAATGGGGTGTGTGGGAAGATGGTAGATGGGTGAAGGAATGGGTGAGTGAGTGAATGGGTGGGCTGGCAGGTGGATGAAGAGATGAGAGGCTGGTTGTCGTATGATTGGGAGTGTTCCTGGCATTATTAGGCAAGGGCGAGGGGTGCCAGCAGAGCCCCACTTGATGGTGTCATGTTCTGTCCAAAATACCTGTAGCACCTCTGTTGAGAAACTCTGTAACAAATTATGACTCCCAAAACATTTATAAGTATGTCATTTCTCCTCCCCCAAGCCAGTTAGGCTCTGATAATAACCCAATAGATTAAGCTCTGGTAAAACAGTTTTTCATGAGAGCAGGCTCTTGTAAAGTAGAACTGATGCTCTGGTTGTATTTCTCCTCCTCCTGCCAGAATCAGAAGAGGATTTTCCTCTGATCTATACCCTGAGAATCTGATAGGGCTATTGGAGGTAAAACCCATGAAAGTGGGGGTCCCTGAGACCGAACCTCCCTGGAGTTTGTAAGTCTGAAGGTCATCCACGCTGAGCCTCTAGCACTTCATCAGTTACAGTTTAGGTTTTTCTACCCCAGTACTGACTCCAGCAGTCAGTGTCTGCTCCTGAGCTTGCCTTCAGGTAAGCTGTAATTCTTTGTACCTGTCTGTCTCTCCAATTCTGAGGGCAGCAGTTTGACTTGTGACCTCAATTCTCTGATGAATCTAAGAAGAGTTATTTATTTTCAGTTTGTTCAGCCTTTTTCTTGTTTTGAGAATGGAAGTCATGACTTCCAAGCTCCTTACACTCCGTATTGGAAACCAAAAGTCTCTAATTGATCTTGGTTCGTTTTTTTGTTTTTTTTTTTTCAGCTCCATGGCCTGTCTGGGGGTTGACTTTAGCAATAAGAGCAGCAGCCCATGCCGCTGACCATCTGGGAGGGTAGGTAGTCCCCGTGGCAGACCTTTCAAGTCCTTCTCCCCCAATGACACCTCCAGGGCCCCTCCAGTCCCCACCCCAGTCTCTCTCTTCAGTAGCTTGCTCTGGGGACAGGTCAGAGGAAGTTTCTCCCGGTGTCTGGGGCTTGTGTAACAGGCATCTGGGAACAGGAAGCTTATGGGAAAGGAAGAACACAGGTGGTCCAGCTCTCTCAGAAGGGGTCTGGGTGTGAATTCCTGTTCTACTACTTACTACCTATGTCATCTCTGAAAGGCTACTCATCCCTCATAGGCTTCAGTTGATCTTTAAAAAGAAACTAAACCAGGGTAATAATACTGAGCACTTAGTTTGGTTTTGGGTAATTGCGTAACTGGCTGGGCTGGAGCTGAGATTTGGATGGTCTGTCGTGTGGACCAGGCATGTGCTGGGGTTCCTTGGTTTAAAGGTCTGAGGACGTCTGGGGAGACAGGAAACACCTAACTCCTGGAGTAGGGTGTATGACTCCTAGGCCCCCAGGGCCACTTGAGGCCACCCCAGTTGGGAGGAGAACAGTAACTCTGGGGCAAGTGGCGTTGCTAATACTAACCGAACCGCCCAAGCTTCCCTGACCTTGAGGAGAACACGTGTGAACCACACGCTGTCTCCGTGACTCCCTGTCTTCCCAGGGTCTGTAACTGAACTCACCACTAGGGGAGAGAATGCTTTTGCCACCCCCTTCAGAGACTGCTGAGCTCTAAGGCCAGACACTAGCAGCAGGTGTACAGCTAGGCACAGTGGAACCTCAGTGGTGTAGCTCCGGCTGGACACAGGAACTGCCAGAAACATCCCTACAGGAGGAGACCCTGTGAAAACACTCTTGAGGTCCTACAGATTGTTCTGGGATGAGAGTGCCTGCATGAGTAGCAGAGGATTTGAACCAGTGAGATCCTGGTGCTGGTGTGCATGTGAGTCCAGCTGCACCCTCCTGCCAGTGAGAGTCCAGAAACTTGGGCAATACCCAGATAAGAAAGAATTTTCACTGAACCCTTTGGCACCTGATCCATATGGACATGTGCTAAGTGGGAGCTCTCACTCTTTATCGTGGGCTCTGAAGGCTGAGGCAGGCTGCACCGTGAGGCCTACCAGGTTCCTGCTGGCTGCACCAGGACTCTGTCCCACAGATTTGTAGGAAGGACAGCCTAGGACACTACTTCAGGCCTTATTGCCAGGCCACTAAGTCCTGGGTCAGCTAACTAGCAAAAGTGACACCAGGCTCCAACTGCTGGAGGTATGTGGACACTCCAGGCAGGCTTGGCCTGGGGCCTTGGACAGCAGGGAGCAGGTTCATGCAGGGTTAGAGGTTAGTGGGTGGGGGGCCAGGCTCCTGCAGACTTGGGGAGAGCAGGACCTATGGGGGCAGGTGAGGAAGGTGTTGGGAATTGACGCTATGAATAAGGATCTGAGCATTTCTGGCCTAAACGTCAGCCCTCGGCCAGTCATCAGGGCCTCCTCCACCTGCTTCCCATCCCGTTCCCCAGCCACCCACATCTGAAAGCCCTCTAGCCGCTGGCCGACCCCCTTCCTCATGGCCTGGGTCCTATACCCCATTCCCGCTCAGTCACTGCATGCTCCAGGGTCTCCCCTCTCTCCCTCCGTCTCCTCTGGGAGTCAGCCCTCCCTCCCACATGCCCCAGGAGCGCTGTTCCTCTACTTCACGGAAGCCCCTGCTCCCCCAGACTTGGCACACAGGGTGCAAAGTCTTGCCTCCTCTGAAAGAACGACCTCCCCAAGTCATGAGCAGCCTGCGAGCAGCCACGTCCCTTCAACGTGCCCCCCTCTCCTGTTTTCCTCCTGGAAGCCCTCGGCAAGGTCCAGATCCTTGCCCAGAGAGGCAAATCGCTGACCCCAGGGGAGGGCGGGCACTGGAGCGGGAGGGCCCAGACGCCTCTGTGGCTTCAGGAGGAGCCAGGCAGGACTTTTATTTGGTCTAGTTTGGTTTTGCCAGGCTTGATTGGGAAAAGACAGTTAATGGACAGAAAAGCTGAGGAAAAAGAAGCATTTAGAGACACGGTGGGCTGAGAGAGGAGGGGTCCCGCATGGAGACTGGGGACTGAGTCGGGAGGAGCCAAGGGGCTCCAAGGTCACCACAGGGCCGGCTGCAGGGCCCTGAGGATGAGTGGCGGCAGCAGCCAGGTCTGCGGAGGCACAAGGGTGGTGCCGGGCCCGGGTGAGGCAGCAGCCCTCGGAGGCAGTGGGGGGGAACTGGTGCCCAGAGGAGCAGACTCGGGGTCAGGGACAGGAGTGAGCCTCCTGATTCCGTTGATCCAGTCGGTGAAGTAGGTGACCCTGGTGAAGACACTGGGGTAGGCGGGATGCCGGCAGTCCAGGCCCCAGCTGGCTAGGCCCACTAGGACCCAGGCACCGGAGAGGTAGCAGATGAGGGGTCCCCCAGAATCACCCTGAGGAGAGAGAGAGGAGGGTTAGCACCGGTGGGGGTGGGAGACTGGGCCATCAGAGACACCAGGTGCCACCATGGGGTACTCTGTGCCCCGCTATCTGAGTCAGGATCCCACTGTGGACCCATCAGGTCAAAATCTCAGGGTTGGGACACTGGAGTCAAGCATAAAGAAGCTCCTGGCTGATCCTAATGGTGGACAGTCATGGATCTGAGTCTGCCCACACGTGGACCCCACCCTCTGCACCCATCGCCCAGGGGCCCAAGACATCATGCTGCTTGGGGCCCAGAGGAGACTTCTGCATGGATGGGGCCCAACAGGGGCTCAGCCTGTGAGCAGAGCCGGCCCAGCTGATGCCTCTGTGCAGACCCCAGCTCTTGTAAACCTGAACCGCAGCAAAGTGCACCTGTCCGGTCCCCTTCTTGTTCCTTTGGGTCTTTGGGTCTCTCTCAACTCCTTGTTAAGCATCTTTAGAAAATACCCAGGCCTAGGCCTCGGGGAGGTAGCCCACATCACTAGGGGAGTGGGGGAGGATCTCCAGGAAGTTGCTGGGAGTTACTGGAGTCCTGGGATGCTGCAGGGTAGGATCATCCAGCTGGAAAGTCCCTACTTCAGAGGCCAAAAGTTGAGGCCCAAAGAAAGGGCCTTAGCCTTGGCAGTGGGAGGTGGCAGGGCCACAGCAGGCTCCTCCGTCCACTTAACCCACAGGCCTGCTGAGCATCCTGGCACAGGCACTGCTCTTAGGAAACGCAGGGTGAAAAGACAACGCCCCTCCCCCATGGCACCGTAGACAAGCAAACAGACCCTTTACATGGCCTTTGTGTCACAGAAAGCTTTCCTGAGCTGAGTGGAAATAGGAAACAGAACCTGGCTTTCCAAGGTCCAGGAACAGAGGGTGCAGTTGGTGCAAACAAGGAGAGGAGGTAGTAGCCACGGGGTCTGCAGCGCAGGGACAGAGGGAGTCACAGGCTGGCATGGTGGGGGGAGTTTGGAGAATTGTGCAGGGGACATGACCTGTTCAAATGGGCCAGTCTGGTGCTGTGTGGAGAAGGGACGGATGTCAAGCACCAGGTCGAGAGGGGAGACCAGGGAGGCACTGCAGGAGGGAGGTGGCCAAGGCCGTGAGAGACAGTCAGATTTGGGACAGTGTTTTGAAGAAGGAGCCAAAGGAAATGTCACATCTAACCCTTTCCCCCCAACCAGGGAGAAGGTGCAGAGAGAGAAGAGAAGAGGCTGAGGACTGAGCTCTGGGGCCTTCAGCATTTTGAAGCCTGAGGGGAACGGATGGCAGAGTCCAAGTGGGGCAGCTGGGTGTGGCACTCAGGAGGGGCTGCATGTGACAAGTGACATAGCGAGGGAGTGATGACTCTGGCAAGACAGAAGCTATGGACAAAGTGGCTCCATGCCACGGGTGGACAGAGCCGGAGTGGAGTGGGTTAAAGAGCTCTGGTGCGGTCAGCTCTGGGAGGAGACTCCAGAGGAGGCAGGCAGAGAAATCGGGCAGTGGCTGCAGAGGATTGCTGCTGTCATTTCCGTGGGAGATGTGGGGGGTAAGCAAAGGACATGGAGCCGGGGGAAGCCCGAGTACCTACCCGGCTGGGCCATGAGGGCTCTGGGACACCGGGCCAGGGCAGGGGTGGGTGGCTGTGGGACTAGATGAGCGAGTGCCAGTCCATTGCTTCCATCTCCTCAGTGAAATGAGAAGACGTGAGCTGAGGGCGAGGAGGGTCAGGGCTGAGGAACGGAGGCCTGAAGGGTACAGAGGGTGTGACACAGTGTGGTCATCGCTTAAGGACCCCCAAGACATCCACGTCCTCACCCCTGGTACCTGTGAATATGTTGTCTTATGGGGCAGAAGGGACTTTGCCGATGGGGTTGAGTGGAGGACCCTGAGATAGGTAACAAAGAGCTCCTAAGGGAAAGAGGGAGGCAGAAGGGTCAGAGTCAGAGAAGAGGATGTGACAACAGATGCAGAGGTAAGACTGATGCGCTTTGAAGATGGAGGGAGAGACCACGAACCAGGAAATGCGGCAGCCTCTAGAAGCTGGAAGAGGCCGGGAAACAGTCTCCCCAAGAGCCCCCAGAAGGAATGAGCTCTGCTGACACCTTGATTTTAGACTTTTAGCCTCCAGAACTGTTCTCTGGCCACTCGGTTTGTGGTGATTTGTTACTGCGGCCCTAGCAAATTCATGCACAGGGTCTTCTTGAGAGTGGGAATGTGCCTTCGCTGTCTCAGCCCTTCCCTCGAGGTTCCCCATCCAGAGTGCCCCTGCCCCTCTTCACAGTGTCCCACCACCCAGCTCGTTCCAGGCCACAGGCAGGCCTGATCCTCCAGGCGGTGGCTCCTGTTCACTCAGGCCTCAGCAACTCACGCAGATGAGCCATGTGGTTGCCAACATCATGCTGGATTCTGAGCCAGTCTGGGGAGAATGGGAAGGACTCCAGGAGCCTTCTGGCCCCTGGGGGCTCTGAGAAGGCAGAAGAAGTCCCTACAATAATGTAGCCCATGACAAGTGAGCTGCGGTTGGCACTACTGTAGAGACAGGGGAAACCACAGGGGGCGCGTGTGAGGCGGGGCCAGGGCCACAGTGGTCAGTTCCACCTTGAGTGAAAGGAAGGTCCTGCAGGCCCAGAAGAACAAGCACAACGCAGGTGGAGGGCGACGGGCCAGGCCAGGAACAGAAAAGCCAACACCTGTTGAGCACCTGCTATGCCAGGATGTAATGTAAAGTTAAGTTTCTACAGCAACTTTATGAAGTGGAGGCTGTTAGCGACCCCATTTCATGGCTGAGGAAAACTTAGCTCATCACGGCACATGCCAGGCAGGTGACTCAGCAGGATAAGAGTCCAGACAGAACCTCACAGACAAGCTGTGGTGACTGAAAGGCCAAGGAGGGAAGACACAGAGTGGGGGAGGGGCGTCTGCTCAGTGGTGTCCTCACCCTGCGGAAGGAACTTGACAAGGGGCGGGGTCCAGGGGGCACTATGGGACGTCCCACAGGCATACACTCAAGGTCGCTGCCCAGGAGCCCATGGGCACAGCCTTCGCAGGAGAAGCCAGGTGGAGAACGATGTGAAGGAGGCCCGGGTTCCAGCTGGGCTGGGGGCTGGTGGCAGACACCCCCCCACACCGGCCCCTGCACGCCACAGTCTCCTCCCTTCACCTGTGGGTGCAGCTGACTCTGTGAGGAGGGTGGGCCAGACAAGACAGCCGGAAAGAAGGAAAGACGGCACATGGCCTGGGAACCAAGAAACCCAGGGCTGTTTCCCACCACGGGGCAGGTGGGCCGAGCTCCCCGCTCTGGCTCAGGCGGATCACGGGGCACTAATGAAAACAGTGCTGTCAGTGGGCCCTTCTCAGGGCCAGGGGTCTCAGTGCTCAGACTGTGGGGCAACAAGACCTCATTCTAGTCTTCAATCTGTCCTTTTGTTTAGTGCTGTGGCCTTAACTAAATGTGCTCATTTCCAGGGGTTTGCTGTAGCACATTGCCATGAACTTGGTGGCTTAGAAAGAAATTTATTCTCTCACAGTTCTGGAGTCCAGAAGTCCAAAATCAAGGTGTCATCAGGGTCAGGCTACCCGCAAAGGCTCTAGGGGAGGATCCATCTTTGTCTTTCCCAGCTCCTGGTGGCCCCAGGTGATCCTCGGCTTGGGGCAACATCACTCCAGTCTCTTCACGTGGCCTTCTCTGTGTGTCTCTCTCTCCCTCCCTCTGATATGGACACCAATCATCGGATTTAGGGCTCACCCTAAATCCAGAACGGTTTCGTCTTGAGATTCTTAACTAATTACATCTGTAAGGACCCTATTTCCAAATAAGGCCACATTCTGAGGTTCTGAGTGGACTTGAATTTTGGCAGATGCCACTCAACCCACTACACAATCCTTTCAACAAGCCCATGAAGGAGACCTCGGAATCTCACACTACAGAGGAGGACCCAGGCTCAGAAGGTGAAGAGACCATCTGAAGTCACAGGGCAGGCACAGGCAGCAGAGCAATGTCTCTGACTACAGGGTCCTAACACTTTCCTGTCCACTCCATGGTGGCTTCCATGCAAATGCTCGACCTGCAAATGCCAGCTCAGGAGGCTGGACCTTGTGGCAGGTGTGGTAGAGGCAGGGTTGGCCTCGGAGTCGGAACACCTGGGCCTAGGCTGTGCCTCCTCTCTGTAGACTAGCCACTTTCCATCTCTGGGTGTCAGTTTCCCCATCTGTAAAAAGGGACATGACAAAGGGTTGGAGATCTTCACAATCCCTATGTCCAATAGTGAACTTATATCCAGAATACATAAAGAGCTCCTAGAAGAAAAAGACAGTCGACCCAACAGGAACATGGGGAGACGGGGGGACAAACAAACTTGAAACCACAGAAGATATCCAATGATAATAAACTTATGGAAATATATTTAACTTAATTAGTCATCAGGAAAATGTAAATTAAAACTACAAATCACTACACTCTCTCCAAAACGGCCCAAATAAGAAAAAATGGAAGCGCCGAGTGTTGTTGAGATACGAGCTCCCCACTGGCCGCTGTGGCAGGCTACGGGCTAACTGTCCCCAGCTGGGGCACACGCCTTTCCTCCAGAGGTCGTGCCTGTGGGCTTCTGTGGACAATATGAAATATATGGTGTTCATCTGTGTCCCAACGACAAGTACAAAGTGTGTAGGGCACTGCTACCTGTAGTACCCCCCACCTGGAAACTACTCAAATACCCACCCAGAGTAGAGCAGATAACAGAGTCCAGTGCACACACAGTGCACTACAGAGCAGCCAGAAAGCGCGAACTGTCACTGTGTCACAGTGTGGGTGAGTCTCACACGTACGACGTTAGGACACCACAGAGTAACAACTATAAACTCAGAGTCTACTCTAAGGGGTTGAAAGTGAAGATGGTGGTCATCCTTGGGCACTGGTGACAAGAAGGGGACATGAGCGGGGCTTGTGGGGTGCTGGGAACATGTCTGTCAGTATGGGAAAGTTCAGACTATACACTTATGAATCGTGTACTCTTGCCTATGTATGTTATGCTTCAGTAAAAATTTAAAATATGCAGAGCGGAGCCTGCGGCGCACTCGGGAGAGTGCGGCGCTGGGAGCGCAGCGACGCTCTCACCACGGGTTCAGATCCTGTATGGGAATGGCCCGTGCGCTCACTGGCTGAGTGCCGGTCACAAAAAAGACAAAAAAAAAATGCAACAAAAATGGAGGCTGTGCGTGGATCCTTCCAGCAGACGCCATCACGCTGGGATGGGCCGGGGAAAGGAACAGTCTGGGGGAGATGGCTGAGAAGTGGAGCCCCGGGAAGACATGCAGAAGGGAGAAAACAGGAAGTGCAGGGGGCTCCACAGAGAGCAGAGGCAACGACACAGGTCCCCCTGGGGAAACCAAAGTCCAGAGGACAGGCAAGAGAACAGCCGACATGGCCTCACTCACTCGGCAGATGGACTTTCCCGTCGAGAAGTCCCCAGCACACAGCATCTCTTCCCGCACAGGGGAGTTCTTGTCTTTTCCAGTTCTTTGCTCATATAACATATTACAGAACGTGTTCTCAATGATGCCTACCTTACCCTCCTGTAGAGAGAAGGGCGGTGACAGGTGCACTGCAAAGATAAGGGGAGGTCAGTGACGTGCAGCGTAGGTGAGCCAAGGAAGCCCAGGCTACTCTGCACTGCCGCTCTTCCCACTACCCCCCAGACGTGGGTTTTCTCAAAACAGCTGGGCTTTCAACACTGCTTGAGTCTTCTACCATCCTTGATAAGCTCCTCTCCTTTTGCTCAAACTTTTCCACATATTCATCCTTTACTTCCACCTCTTACAGCCACAGGCCATACCTCTCCTAGTGCACAAGAGGCAAAACCTGCCAACACACGACCCATTCATTGCATCTTAGCAAACATTCTCTCACCCACCTACTCTTTCATGAACTGTCCCATCCATTCTCCACACATCTATCACTAACTCTTCTCCCATCTCTTCATCCACCTGCCTGCCCATCCATTCACTCACTCACCCATTCCTTCATCCATCTACCATCTTCCCACACACCCCATTCATCCACTCATCCTTCTATCCGTTTGCCCATCCATCGGCACTTCCATCCATCTCTCCATCCATCCCTCCATTAGTCACCCACTCATCCTCCCTCCATCTATCAACACATCACCCACTATCCACCCACTCCCTAATCCTTCCATCCACACATCCATCTACCTGCATAAACACCACCCATCCATCCATCCATCCATCCATGTGCTCACCCATCCTTCTATCCACATATCCATTCATCTATTCACTGGTCCTTCTATCCATCCATCCATATATCCATCCATCCATCCACGCATCCATATGTCCATCCATTCACTCTTCCTTCCATCCATCCATCCACCCATCCGTCCACTCACTCAATCACTCTTCTCTTCATCTACCCCCATGCTAGTTGTCTTTTAGACACTAATGACATAGTAATACATTTTTAGTTGGGAGACACAGTAAGTGAAGTAGATAAATAAATAAAATTATTTTTGATCTATTAAGTGGTATGAAGGAAATAAAACAGAGATGTGATAGTAGGGGAGGCCTCTTTTAGCTCAAATGATGATGGAGTTTGGATGTATTGTCCTCCCAGAACTCATGAGGAAATTTGATCCCCAGTGTTGTTTAAAAGACCCTGGCACCTCCTCTCTCTCTCGTGCTTCCTTTTGCCATGTGATCTGCTTGTACCCGCCGGCTGCCTGCCTCTTTCCACCATGAGTAGAAGCAGCCTGAGGCCTGTGCCAGATGCAGCTGTCCCAGAATCGTAAGCCAAATAAACCTCTGTTCTTTATAAATTACCCAGTCTCAGGTATTTCTGCTATAGCAACACGAAATGGACTAATATAAATGATTAAGTAAAACTCAGGAGAGGAGCTGAATTGTAAATGTAAAGTAGACACCAGTCATGCGAATATGACACGATGGAGTGAGCTAGGCAGGGAAAAAAAACTGCAAAGCTAAAGGCTCTGCAATGGGAATGGCCTTGGCATATTCAAGAAGCAGCAAGGAGGCCCATGTGGCTGGGGTGTGTGTGTGTGAGGCATTGCAGTAGGAGATGAGGCAGATGCCAGATGCTGGCACCAGATGAACCAGGTGCCGGCACCATGCAAGACCTTATAGCCAAGGTGGGGAGTTTGGATTTTATTCTAAGCACAGATGAGAAGGCACTGGAGGGTACTGAACAGGGAAGTGACATGACCAAAGTTTTAAAGTAATATTCTGGTAGTTGTGTGGAGGCACACAAGGGTGGAAGCTGGGAGGCCAGTTCAGGGGCTACAGGCAAGAAGATGGTAGCACTGCAGTGCAACCAAGTCAGAGAGTAAGCAGTTGTGTGTGTATGTGCGTGTGTGCGTGCGTGTGCATGTGTGTATATAAATGCAGGAGGCTGGTTGTCGTATGATTGGGAAGTGTTCCTGGCTTTATTAGGCAAGGGCGAGGGATGCCAGCAGAGCCCCACTCGATGAAGTCATGTTCTGTCCAAAATACCTGTAGCACCTCTGTTGAGAAACTCTGTAACAAATTGTGACTCCCAAAACATTTACAAGTATGTTCTTTCTTTCCCCCTTAACATCATAACATAAGCATTTCCCCAAACCATAAACACTTCCTTCAATAAACACTCTTATGCATAAGTCTTTGCCTACATTTTTCTTCTTTCAATCTAAACAAACAAAACTTCCTTCTCTGTTACTCAGTTCACCTAACGAGAGTATGAAGTAGACATTGGCCTAGGTTAGGATAAGAGTGAAGTGAGGTCGGGAGAGGCTCGACACCCCCGTGTTGTAACCATTCTGACTTGATCGTTCGGGCTCAGAGGTCAGAAGCCACAATGTTTTCTCTCCGCTTTTCCCCACGTATCTTCTACGGCAAGGGAAAATTGAGGTGTGTGGTGGGGACCTGGAATGGGCCAGCCCCCAAGCTTGACTTTTGAGTTGAATCAAGTCATCTCAGACCCATGGCTGATTAAAAGCATTAAAATCAAGGACCATGAAGACCCAAAGAACCCAGACCCTTGATGCTGAAAGTCAAAGATTCGCAGACTTTCAGAGCCTGGGACTCGGGATTCTGGAGCCATGGAATCGCACACTTGCAAAATGGGAATGGCCACAGGTGGTCCCATCCTCATCTTTCAGGTCATGGAAATGAGGCACATCAGGCCAAGGACCAGTGGCTTCAGAAACCAGCCTGGGCCTCCTTGCCTAGTGGAGCCACCGCTCCCTTCTTCCCCTCGCCTCCCTCCTCCTCCTCCTCCCCTGTCCTCCCCTCCCTCAGCCTCTGCCTCTCCCACACCCTCTCACTGTCCTCGGTGAGCATTCCCCAGCCAGTTATCCAACAGGATGCGTTACTGGGCAGCTGCATGTCTGGGGGTGGGAGGCAGGCAGGGATGACATAGGAAGTGAAGTTCACGGGCAGGTGCAGCTGCAGCATGGCAATGTCACTCCCGAAGGGGTAGAACTTCTCAAAATCGGGGTGGCTGATAATCCGGTTCACAGACATCTTCTGGCTGTGCTGGGTGTGCTGGTACAGTTGGGTGTTTCCCAACAGAACCTGATAGTCCTCCGGGGCCTGGGATTTGCTGGAGGAGGAAGTGCCATTATGATGATCACAGTTGTCCCCAGGTGTGGGGCCAGCACCCTCTTCCTGAATGCTCATCTCACTGCCCACACCTCCCGGGCTCCTCCACCTCGCCATCATTCCCAGCAGCTCTGTCGCCCCCTTCCTAACAGTCAGGACCGCTTCTTCCTTGAGGCTGAAGGATATTCTACTCACAGTCTCGGGATACGTGGCTTCCCATCATACCCTGAATCGGAGGAGCAGAGAATCCTACCGCTGGATGGGTCCTTGCTAAGGTCTCCAAACCAAGCCCTTTTATGTCACTCAAGAGGAGCTCTGGCTCAATCCCAGCTCCAGCCCGAGCTTCTGAGGGCCTCCGAGGCCGGCCCGCCCCCTGGCCTGACCACCTTTCCTTCCCCTCCCTGAGGGTGTTGTCCGCGTCGCTGGAAGCGCTCAGAAGGGCCTGGCTAAGCGCACAGATGGGCCCGAAACTGAAGCTCTCCTGCCTCCCCAACACGACGGGTCCGCTCCCTGCCTTCATGGCTTGTTCAACAGGCGCCCACCGCCCACCGGGGAGGCCCTCCCCACACTCCCTGTGCCCGTCTTCCCTCGGGCAGCCCCTGCAGCCCCCAGGCCTCCCCGACAGCCGCCTCGCTCTCGACCCCCCACCTGGGAGCCTGCACTTCTCACCCCCTCTGGGCTCTCTCCCGCCGCATCACACGACTGGGGCTTGTGTCTCGCCTTCCTGAGAGGATGGAGACCCCTGGATGTGGGGTCTTGCCATCCCCTGTGCCATAGAGGGTCTCAGGGGAGAGTGGCACAGGGTAGTTGCCAACAGAACCCAGCTGGGGTCTCAAAGCCAGGAAGCTCCCATCTGTGACTCCTGACTGGACCGTGGGGACCCTACTCCTGGGCCCCTCCACATCTGTTCAGAAGCTGGGAACTGAGTCAGACCCAGGAGGGTCAGAGGAGTTACACTCCTGCCCGTCCACGTTGTTCTCCAAGGTCAAGGACCCCACCCCTCCCACCTGGCACTCAGGGACTGTGACCGCCATGGCTCCTCCCAGGCATGCAGTTTTACATGAACGATAAAGGAATTGCCTGGCACTGGTGGTATTGAAGAGTCCCAGGTCCCTGCCGAGAGTGTGACTCAGGAGTGTGGACAGTGAGGAGAAGCCCTGCAGCCACTGCCAGTGCTCTCGGGGCATGTCACTGCTGGGGGGACAGACACAGGAGGCCGAGGGCTCCCTGCTGGAGCTGAGGATGAAGGATGAGGAGGGTCTGGGCACATGAAGGAGCACTGGGTGGCGAGTGGGGACAGTCCAGGTGTAGGGTTCTGCAGGTCAAAGGGAAACACAACGTGTGTTTGGTGGCAGGAGCCCACCCCAGAGGGAAGCCCTGAGGAGAAAGGCGCAGGACCCCAGCCCTCTTTCCCCCTCCTCCCCCGCATCATCCTCCCCTGCCAGCCCCTCTGCTGGGGGCCCCACGGAAGGAGGACTCACTTGAGAAAGCAGTGGGAGGTCGAAACCAGCCAGTGGGAGTCAATGAGGACGGCTCCGCAGAGGTGCGAGCCCTTGTAGAGCAGGCTGGCCTGCCACGGCCACTGGCCGGCCACCGCGTCCTGGCCACCGTAGATCTTCCCTATCGCCTTGGGCTTCCCGCACACTGTGGAGACACCCCCCACCCACCTGTTAGAAACACAGGTGGTGCCCCCGAAGGCCACCCCAAAGAGCCCCCTCGTCCACTTCACAGATGAGAAAACCAAGGCCAGAGGACAAGTGACCTGGCCAAATGACTGAGGGCTGCCCGGCTTCTGCCTTCAGTGGCCAGCACCAAGGACAGATGGCCGAGCACAACTGAGTAAGCTCTGGGGGAAAGAGGACCCAGGGGCCTGGGGGGAATGGGGCAAGGGTGACTGAGTGTGGCCACAGCAGCTCATCCTTAAGTGGACCTGCCAGGGCAGTGGACTGGGACCCAGGCCCTGTGCCTTTATTTCCTTCCCCCAGCACGCCTGGATGCCTGCTTTGTAGGTCAAAGAACCAAAGGTCTCAGAGGTTACTAATGGTGCTTGCTCAAGGTCATGGCTTCTAAGTGGCTATGCCCCCTCCACCTCACTCCAGTATCCCAGGGAGAGAGAATCACTGGCAGGAGTCTGTGCTGTGTGACCCAGGAAAAGTCACTACCCCTCTCTGATTCATTATCCTCCATTTCTAAAAGGAAGGGGGTGGGCTAATGAAGGCAACCTTGGTTCTAAGACACTTCTGGGAGGGGAGTTGTGGTTGCAGCCTTGAGAGGCAGTGCCCTGGTGCAGGCCTGTGGTCCCCCGGCCTCAGGGAGGGGGCATGAGGCCCCTGGGCCCACCTGACTCTGGGCCCCTCAGCAGCACTCCTGGCGCTCTCTCCCTCCGCCCAGCCCCAGGGCCAGGCCTTTGTCATCTGTCCAGATCCACGCCTCCCACACCAGGCCCTGAGGAAGGTTCCCCAACCCACCTTGGCTGATGCTGTCTGTGGAGCCACCTGGTTGAGAGGGGAGGGCAGAGAGGACAGCCTCAGGTGACTTCCAGCACAGGGCACCTGGCTTCCAGCCGGCCCTCTCCGCCTCCTCCCCTTGTTGGCCAGCACCTCCCAACGCCCCGTCAAGTCTGGGCCCCCAGCCAGCCAGCCAGCCATTGGGCCTCCCTGGCCATCTCTAGCCTCCCCATCCAGCCCCATCCAGCCCCATCCAGCCCCAGCCGCCCTCGGCCCCCGCCCACCGCCATTTGATCGCCCCCTCCAGCACCCCAGTCTGGGCCCCCACTCCAGCCCAGTGTGCCAGCCCTGCCCGGGGCCCGGCTCCGCCCCACACGGTCTGCTTCAAAGGGACCTTGGTCTGGGGCTGCAGAGCCCTGGGGCCCGCTGCCCGTGGGTCCCCGGCCCTTCTGAGCCCCCGGGCTCGCTCCTGCCTCCCCCGGAGCCTGCGAGGGGCTGGGGACGCGGGGCTGCTGGTTGGGGGCCGCCTCCTCCTGTCTCGGGGACAGCAGCAGCAGCAGCAGCAGCAGCAGCAGCGGCCAGAGCAGGCGGCCCGGCCGGCCTCGGGTCCTTGGCGACTCCACACCCATCGCTCGACACCCGCGCCAGAGGGTGGGAAGCGGGAGCAGGCCTTGACCCCGCCCCTGGCCACGCCCTGACCCCGCCCTGACCCCAGCCCCAGACAGGCCCTGAACTTTCAGAGACAGGCTGACCTCACCCCGACCCCATCCCAGTACAGACCTTGACTCTCTTCAGAGCCTTGACACCTGCCCGGCCCAGCCTCAGACCCAACCTTGACCCCGCCCCTGACCGGTCTGAGTATGGCACGACCACGACGCAATCAAGAGCTCCTGCACATGAATGACACGAAATATGGGAAAGGATGTTAAAAAGGTAATTCACGGGAGAAGGAATTAAAAGACCCATACACAGGGGAAAACGTTCAGTCTAACTAGTTATGTGGAAAATGAACATTTACGTGTCATTTTCAGTAATCAATGGCAAACATTTTATGAGAGCGATAAAGATCTCCAATCTCTTGTTAATCAGTGACTTCTCCATAGACTGGTGGAAAGGGAGTGGGATCTAAGTTTCAAAGACACGTTCCCCGTTTCTATGAGTGAACTTCAAAAATTCATGCAAAGATTCATATTGTCTTTCGATTCCATTTTTCTGCAAACGTTTTGAGGTGCCCTCGTATTTCATGATGTAATTTCTGAATTTGTTTCTATTAGAAGTGAGATCCTCTCATTTTACATTTATTTCTGTCTTTGTCTTCATCACTACACTGTAAACTCCAGACAACCGGGGGAAATTATTATTTTATTCACCACTAAGTCTAGGCATAAGGGAGATAGCACTGCACACAGTATACATGAAAATATCAATTTAATAGTCAATATCGCTAAATAATCAATAGTAACAAACATACACTAAAATATCAGTTTAATAATTGTTATAATGAAAGCAGAACCCAAAGGTCACACAGCCTTATTTATTAAGGACTTAATTTCAATTAATTGTTAAACCAGTATCTAGGGTTTAGCAAAAGTACGTTAGTGTAGGGAAAAATATATATTTCTTTAGAAGGACTGAAAGAAGAATTCATACATGTTGTGAAAGGGAATATAAGATTGATCTCAAAGGGGGTGAAGAGCATAAGAACCACGTTAAATGTAGAGACCAAAGCATACGAAGGAGCCAAATAAGAAAAAGGAGCCAGTAAATGACGGCATGGGATAAACTTAAACCATAGAAATACTAAATTAGGTATAATTTAGATCTGTATTTATGTAAGACTCCTTATTAATGTATATAATACATATTTGTATATCATATAACTCATTCATTATAAGTGGACATGAGTGTGCTGGAGCTGGCTTGTACCAGCTTCGGGCAGCTGATGGTGCACATCTGTCCCTGCTCTGTGACCAGTGACATCAGGTTGGTAACTTGAAATCAGTCCTGCTGGGATATGTATATCAGGTAAACACCACAAACCAAGGCCTTTACACCTCTCCCAAGAGAACATTTTATGAAGCATTTGCCAGCACACCACTGGTGTGTGTGTGTGTGTGTGTGTGTGTGTGTGTGTGTGTGTTCACGATGTAGGAACAGATGTTGGTGTGAAGCAAGAATATTCAGGTGTCAGTGGGTGTGTGTACTGGGGGACTCTTCATCAATTGTGAGTGGGGCATCAGGAGTGGTGGGCACTTGTGTGTGTGTGTGTGTGTGTGTGTGTGTGTGTGTGTGTATTGACCCTGGTCATTCTGAGTCATTGCCTTGCTCCTAACCAGTTGGGTCATCCTTTAAGGCCAAAGAATCTACGTAAATGTTGGTGATTTCTGGTTCCTCCTTATGCAGATCGATTCCAGGGTGTCTGTATCACCAGTTCTCAAACAATCTATCTCCATGGAAACCTAAGGCTTCTGGGAGAGGTAGGGCCCCCAGGAAGTCCCCAGTCCTGAGAGCAGTCTTTTGTTTCTGTGTTAGGAGCTATGTCTCAGTGGCCATGGTCAAAAAGAGGCAGTCAAAGGCATGTGCTGTCCCCTTCTTTCTCCTGGTGAAGCCAGAAATAAACGTCTGCCACGTTATTCTGAAAGTCTGTGTGGGAGATGAGCACTCAGACTGAATAGCCCAAGGCAGCTCCTGCTCTGTTGTTTGGAATGTGTATTCTAGTGTCTTCTGGGGACAAGGGTCTACATCAGCTTTGCAATGGGAGATGTTGGACAGAGCTTTGCAGTCCCCTCTGAGCTGGGCTGTAATTCTAGGGGCAAAGTGACAAGTAGATAGGCAGTGGGGTCAGCATGACCTTAGCACCTGGGCCTGGGGAGAGCAGGTGCAAGGAAGCCTGAGTTCACATGGGCTCTGGTCCTGGGACAAAAGCTAGATACAGAGCCTGGGGAGCCAGCCTCGCCACAGCCTCAGGTGAGGTGGGGGAAGCCTCTGCATGTGCTCCTGTTGGGGTACACCGAGCTGCAGGTGGAGGTCTCAGCCAACTTGTACAGGGACGTATGGCCGGGCCTGGCTCTGTTGGGTGGGAAAGGTGGGAGTTAAGAGGAGGAACTGGGTCTATGTCCCTTCAACACTCTGGAGGTCGACATTAGATCCCATGAGGGCAGGTTTCCCAGCCGCAGATGGGTCTCATCTCCTGGTCCCAGGACCCCACTCTTTCTGGCAGGGAGGTGCTGGCTCAGGGGGAGCAGGAGAAGTCTGGTGGGGACTGGGTCAGTGAAGCCACAAGGACAGAGGTCGGAGGCTCTTTGCTGAGAGGGGAGGGGCCGAGACCTGCAGAGATGGAGAGGGCCACTGCACGAAGTGCATCTCAGCTTCATGTTTCTCTGGTAGGTGATCCAACTTCTCTATTCTCTACTCCGTATCCAGCTACAAACTCACCAGAGGGAGCCTCATCCAGGTGGCCTGAAAGTGACTCCACAGCTGCCTCTGCCTCCCTCGACCCACCCAAGGATTTCTGGGCCTTGCTCCTTATGGTGAGTCACCTTCTGGCCTAAAGTGCCAACATCACTTCTGGAATGTTCCGGTAACTGCTTTCCTGTAGTACAGATGGATTGCGAGTGTCTCTCAGGCTCCTCCACATCCTGTCCTGATACAATGTCAGTATGTTGTGCTAATCGTGTTATGCTTTGTTAGCAGAATGGAGTTTTTATCTTTCAAAACATCATATATTTTAAATAAAAATGCACTGTAATGTACCTTCTTTGGATTTTTATTTGCTTTGTTTTGTTTTGAAATGGGAGGCCGTGGATCCTGGGTTTTAGGGGAGAGGAACAGGCCTATCTTGGTGTGTTGAATCAGCACTGAACATCTCCCACCCAGTCTGCATGAATGGAAATTGCTGGAATGGCTGAGGCGGACTGACCTGGGTGTTCTGGGGCCAACATGTTTGGAGGTGTATGTCAGGGGACATCCCCTGCATCTGCCTTCTCTCCTTGGACAGAAGAAACTCTTGGCTGTGTACCAAGTAGCCTCTCTGGCCAGGGTCTTAGAAGTCCCTGAATGTTTTGTTTCCCAGGGGTTGAAGGGAAGAAGGATCTGTACCCATCTCAGTCCACACTGGAGTGTGGGGCGCAGGGCCCCGTGTGACACAGTGGTGGGTCTGAGGACACCCAGAGATGATGATGTGGCCACTGAGGAGCTGCCCCTACAAAGGAGGCCATTCTGATGTCTGCTGGAGGAGCCTGAGGTCAAAGGGAAGAGGCTGTGGTCACGGTCAGAGGGAGGAGGCTCAGCATGCAGAGACCAGGAGGACAGAATGCGGGTCAATGGGACAGTAAGAACAGAGCAGGGGGAGGCCAGGGTCAGGAATGGAGACTGAGGCAGGCTCAGACTCTGCAGGAAGAGGTCCAGGGAGCAAGTCAGGGATCATGAAATCCCCCACCCACAACACGAGTCCTTCGTGATCTGCCCCTTTCCCAGACTCACCGCCTGAAGCTACAAATAACAGGTAACACCAAGGGAATGTCAGCTTGGGGCTCAGAGGTCCAGGTCCTTCCCGCAGGCCAACTCTTCAGTCACCCATCCTTTGAGGAACACATATGTCGGTGGTGTCCCCATTAGAATTGGGGTATTTAAGAAATCCCAGGGCCTTTTCTCCAAGAATACCCCAGAAACCTAATTGGATGTGGGGACAGATGTGGCTGGAGCTAACCCAGGGTTGGAGAAACCCAGGCTCAGCTCAGGAAGCAGCAGCAAGAGATGGCGTGTCCTCCCAGGGAGGAGACTGCTGCCCATGCTGAAAGCGGAAACTGGAATGTGCCTGGAGGGGTGACCCTCCCATGGAGACCCCACAGTGTTGGTGGAGCTTCCTCTCCAGAGCAGGTAACCAAGGTGTCGCTCCTGTATGAAGTGCCTTCTCTGCACTCAGCACCTCTCCAAGGCCTGGGAGGTTCTCCCAGGGGCAGCTGAGTCAGGCAACCAGTCCAGGCTGTGGATCCAGACTGTCACATCCCAGAGGCCCCAGTTAGGCTCTGTGACCTTGTGACCTTGGGCAAGCAGCTTAACCTCTCTGAGGCTCAGCTCCCTCTTCTGTAGAATGGGGGGTAATAGGCTAGCTCTCCAGGGTTGTGAAGATTAGAGTGAGTTTGTGTAAAGTGCTTGGAGCAGTGATTGGCATGCTGTGAGTTCTCTTCATAAATTTTAGCTAGTCTGGTGATGAGTCTGCACAGGACAAACCTGCCCCTGTCCCTAACACAGCCCCCCTCCCATCTGCACTCAGGGCAGCAGTACTCTTCAGATGGTCCAGGGGGCATGGGCTCCCTGCTCTCTCCTAAAACCCCACCCTCCATCTCTGCCTCACTGCAAAATTAGTGCTTTCAACCTCTGTCTCCTGCAGGGTTTTGACCTCAGGGACAGGGGCAGACCTCTTCACCTAGAATCCTCCAGAGCACCCATTCTGGTGTCTGCACCAAGGAGGTGACGAGGAATGGAGGGATATAGAAAATGATTTTCACTCTCCCCACAGTACTTGTGTGATAACCTGCTACTGAATTAAATTTGTCCCTTAAAGTCTTCACCTTGTTGTGGCAGAAATGACCCCAAATCCTCACCTTGCTGCCCTGTCATGTGACCTGACACAGCCTCCCTCTCACTCTGACTCTGGGTGGGGCATGGGACCTGCCTTGGGGTCTTCCTCTTGCTGTTCTGCCCATCCCCAGAAGGACATGGTCAGGCTAGCCTGCAAGAGGATGTGGGACCTGGGAGAGCCATGTGTCCCAGTCATGTGAGTGAGACCAGCCTGGAGCCGAAGGACCATCCAGCAGACCTGAGCCAAAGTCACTGACCCTTAGATGCTCAATGTGAGTACATGTGTATGGTTTTAATCCATTGAATGTTACAGTCGTATGTTTATCTACAGCATTGCTGCAATAGATAACTGGTAGACCTGAATGCAATCATGTACCTCAGGCCAAGATTGCAGATACCTCATCAGGCAGAAACCACAGCAGTAAAAACCATTTTATATGAGAGAATATACTTTCTCTTTCACACTTTTATATTCTCATTTTCAAACATCAACTGTTTTTTGATAATTCTCAAATTTGTATTCGTGCCCGTATACTTCTATCTACAGAACTCTATCTACAGGTTAAGAGCCCTTAATCAAATTCCTGATTGCACAGCTCCAAATTTCCTTGTGTGTACACACGCACATGTGTGTGGTGAATGTGTGCATGTGCGCACAGTCTTAGGGCATTGTGTTTGCATATATGTTTTATGTGTAGAAGGGAGTGGGGAAAGGGCCATGAAACAGGATGCAGTGGATTATGCTACTCTAACTAAAGGGTGTGGGGGGACTTGTGTGTACATGTTTGGAGGGATGGGATGGTTTGGTGTAACAATAGCAATGTGTAGGAATTGTGCATGGGTGATATTTTGGTAAATGTCAGGGGAAGGCCTTTGGGAGTACACAGCTGACGTGGCATTGTGCGTGTGTGTGTGTTTGGTGGTGGATCTGATTCTGTGTGTTTTGAGAATATTGTGAGCTTTCGTGAATGTGCGTGCATGCAGTTGGGAAGAGGTAAGTTATGCATGTTACTGCTTTGCATGTGATCTGTGTATATTCACAGTAGAGGGATTTGTACTTGAATTACGCTCACGATGTCCAGGTAAGAATTTTGGGGATGTATTTTTGGTGTGAAGGAATTTGGGATGAGTGAGGTTATAGGGTGTATTTGAGTTGTGAATATATAGTCTAGGGATGTAGAAGGATTCTGTTTGTAGTTTCTCACTATGGAGGAGCATCATATGTGAGTATTTAGGAGAAGGTAGGAATGTCTGTGTGTGTCTGAGGGATGTCGTTACATTTGTCTTCAGCTTTTGAGGCAATACATATATATACATATTGATGACATGAGGGATTGTATGTGTTGTATATTAAAAAATGTTATTTTGGGGGTGGAGAATTGTATTGTATATTAAGAAGTGTATGAGTTTGGTTTGGGTGTACTCAGTTATTGTCAGAAGGTTTGTGTAACTGCATTTTGGGGTGTTATAAGGTTGGGTGTATTTTTGTGGGGTATGAGGCTATGTGTATCTTTTTAAGTGTTCGTGTGAGGGTGGTTGGAAGGTGTGTTTGTGTTAAAGATTGTAGATTGTGATTTTATTGGGGTTTTGGGGGTATACGTGTATTTGGTGCATGAGGGATTCTGGGTGTACAATCAGGCACCTGGTAGGTTGGAAGTTGGTGTGATTAAAAATTTTCAGTGTTCCATGGGGCTGTGTGATTTTGACTGTGTACTTCAGGAGGTTTGGGGAGTCTTGTGTGTTTCTGGTGACCGTCAGGATGTGGCTGTGTTTGTATTTGAATTTGTGGTGTATATATTCAGGCATCTGGGTGCTTAAGGTATGGTGGCTGTGTGTCCATTCCAGAGCTACGGGTGTGTGTGGTCTGTTCTTTTACTGAGTAAGTGTAGGACAGTTACATGTAAGTGTAGGACAGTTATACGGGAGTAGAAGTTATGTTACAGTGCTTCGCAGGTGATGGTGTGTATGCATAGTTTATGGCATGATGGGATTCATGGGAGTTTATTAGCAGCAGTGTTTGAAGGGAGGATTTCTGTGAATGTTTATAATTTTGGACTTGGGAGGAGTTTGGAGTGGGAGAGTGAGGTAGGGAAATGTGTGTATTGGGGCACTAGTGGATGGTGTGTGTACTGGGAAATGATGGGTAAATTGTGCCTGGGGTTGTTGGTGTGTATTTTTGGAGAGTGTTGGAAGGCTTTATGTGTGTTTGGGAGTTGGTGTTGGAGCATCAATATATTCTGGGAACATAGAGTTGTTTATGTATGTATGTTCAGGGTTATGAGTCTGAGTGTTTCTTCAGGGTTTGGATTCGGGTGTTTGTGATTGTGTTAGGTATTATAAATTGTGTATGTTGGGGATGCAGCAATATAACTTATGGTTGGTTATTGGATATTTGTATTTCTCTTAAGAGGATCAAGTCTGTATGACTTTTCAGAGTATGTAGGATTCTGTTATGTGGATTCTGGCAATTAGTAGGGTTTCATGTGTGAATTTTCATTGTTTTGTGGTATTATGTGCATACGTATTCAAGGGATGTAGTGTAAACATGCGGAAGTATAGATTACAACTACATGTATTTGAGTACATAGGGATCACTAGCATGTGTATTTGCTACACATGTGTGGGTGGGGGTGTGGTGAGTATATTTGTTAGAAAGTAAAGTGTTGTGTACTATCCAGGGAATGTCGGGTCAGGGCTGATTTGTGTGTCTGTGTTTTGCGGGGTGGGAGTTGTGGGTCCTGTGTCTGTTTTCACACGTGGGGGATTGTCACATGTGTGTGTCGGTGCAGGTGTGTGCATGCATGAGCAAGAGGGTGTGGCCAGGTGGGGTGTGTGCTGGGGGCTGGAAGGGGGTTATGAGGCATAGTGCTGGTTGTGAGGCTATCCTCTGTGGACTGGCCCTTGTTTTTTCTGAGCATGTGTGTTGCTCACACTCATCCAGGCTCTCTAGAGGGCAGTGACTCCACCAGAATGACCAGCGATGTTCTGCCTGCTCATCCTTACCCGGATGGGTCTGGCTACCTTAGTTCTGCCAGCAGGTGAACTTGCCTCTCGCACTTGAATGGTGCTTGTGTCCAGGATCGGGGGCTGGTAGACAAATGTAGAGCAGGACTGACCCCCCCAGCAGTGCTCTCCTTAGTGGTGTCAGAGCTAGGGGGGAGGGATGGTTGGGGGGGGTAGGAATGATGGCTTTTCCTCCAGGAGATGAGACAGGAAGAGTCCTCTCCAGAATGTGCCTGAGGGGCTGACTCAGAGGAGGGAAACTGCCAGGCGATCAACAGACCCTGAGAACAATTCCTGAGAAATCTGTGCCTGGCTTTCTGCTGCTTTCTCCCTTGGGTGGCTTCCACTGCAGAGAACAGGACAAGCCCCTCAGTGTGGTCCCCATAGGGCCCTTCTCACCTGGCCTGGCTGGCTGGCCTGTCTTTCCACACACCCTAGCTCATGACTTGCAGCTCTCATGCCCTACTTCCTTTGGCTCATGCTGTGCCTGCTCCTGTCCCACTCTCCCTCCCAGTACTGTGGGCTCAGGAGTCACCTTCTCCAGGTGGGAAGGTTCGCTCTCCTCCATGTTTGCACAGAACAGTGACTTTTTATTCTGTTCTGTGCCACCCACTGGTCTCAGAACAAAACCCAAAGTCCTCACAGTGCCCCTTGCCGGGCACAGTCTGGCCAACCTCCTTCCCCCAACTCCTCACCTGCCACTTTGGCCTTGGTTTGCACTTAGGCGCAGTGGCCTCCTCTCTGTTCCTGAAACACACCTGGGGCCTCTGCCTTCTCTTTTCCCTCTGTCTGGAATGCTCTTGCAGGCCTTAGAGATCCCTTTTCTGACTATAAGATCTAACATGTCCCTGGCCTGTCACTTTCTTGACAATTACCTTATTTCGTTTTCCTCAAAAGTTGCTCTTGGCCTCTCTCATTACTAAAATGAGAGTCTGATGAAGGTCTTGGTCACTGCTATGTCCACACCAACTGGCATATGGAAGATTTTCAGAAAGACCAACCATGAGTGACTGAACTGCACAGTCTCCTGCCTGACAGCACCAGCAGCTCACAAGCTCCTGGAGGTGGAGACACCAGGTCTTCATTCTACCCTGTCTTTCTCCAGGGCAGATTCCAGGGCTGACTCCTCGTCAACTTATCACTGGGAGATGCAATTAACTACCAAACACAGATGCTCCTTGGGGAAAACTCAATTGGCTCACATTTCAAAGTGCAATGAAGCAGACATGAAATATAATTTAAATAGATTGGCTGTAGCATTGTAAATGTCTGGTAACCCTTAGAATGCCACATGTTTCTTATGATCTGGATGCTTATAGCCAAAGTCTTGGTGTCCTGGGCCACTGAAGGAAGATCAGACCCAAAATGAAGACCCAGTTGTGTTGGTTGGGCTCCACTGAGAACCTTAAACAAGGGATCACCACATCTCTTGCGTCTCACCATGAGCCTGGCACTGGGATGGATATGCTCACACTCATGCTTGCCAAACCATAAAAGCCCCTCTAGGTGGGTAAACATCATTAGTTCCACTTTTTAGATGATGAAGCTGAGGCTCAGAGAGGTAAAGAATCACAACCAAGTACCCTATATGTGCCAGACTATTAAGCAGATTGGTTAACCCATGAAACAAAGCCACGCATGACCCTGATTAGTGTGCTCAGATGCCTGTGAGAGCTGTGAAAGCACAAAAGACTTCGTCCCAGCAGCAGAACGAACAGTCCCAAATACCCCTCAAAAGGTGGAGGGTTTATATCCTGCTTTTTAAATAAAAATAACTGTAATAAATCAACCTGTGATTTCCTACCCTATTAATAGGAGCAAAACAATGTGCATTGTCCTGTACAACTATTTTACAATAACATGTATGGTCCAGAGTGCTTCAGTGATCTTCCCAAATCATCATGAAGTGGGGATACTTCTTATAACACTGCAAGTCTTCCAGACTGGCATATTAGAATCTGCTAGGTCAGTTCTCTGGGTAGCAACCATGGACTGAAGGATCCCAGAGAAGAGAAGATAGGAAATAGGGCAGAAGCAGTATGTGTAGTGCTGAGAAAGGTACCATGGTCAAGGTTCAAACATTAACAAGGAGATAGGAAAAATAATGGACTTAAGACTGTAGTAAGGATACGTAATGCAGCTTCCCAGGGAACAAATTATGAAGAATATTAAACTAAACAATTTTAGTGAAATTAGCACTTTATCAGAAAGGTGGAATAAGCAAAGCATTTGATATATGCAAAAAAAAAAAAAAAAAGGCCTAAAAGAAGAGGAAAACGAACCTGGAAGTAGTACAAATAGAAAATAATTACATTGTAGATATAAACCTCGTGATAAGGCAATTTAGATTTATTTTGTTTAAAATTTATTTTTTCAAGCATTTTAGGTTTATAGAAAAATGAACAGAAAATATAGTTTCCATATACCCCTTACTCACCCACCCTCATACACAGTTTCCCCTATTATTAACATCTTAATTAATATGGCACATTTGTTACAATTGCTGAGACAATGTTCACTGTTATTAACTAATGTCCATAGTTTACATTAGGGTTTACTCCTGGTGTTGTACATTCTATGGATTTTGAACAATGTGTAATGACAAATATATGTTGTAGTATCATACAGAATAATTTCACTGCCCCAGAAATCTCCTGTGCTCCAGTTATTCATCCTTCTCTCTCTGCCTCCAAATTCCTGTCAACCACCAATCTTTTTACCATCACCATAGATTTGCCTTTTCTAGAATGTAATATAGTTGGAAATCATAAAATATGTAGCCTTTTCAGATTGGCTTATTTCGCTTAGCAATATGAATTTAGAGCTCCTGCATGTCTCTTCCTGGTAGACTTACTCTTTAATTACCATTCTTCTAACACTAAGAAATATGATAAATAAGTAAATGTCATCATCAAATTACCTCTTTTCTAACAGTACATAAATATTTACTTGCTTTTATAAGCCAACTCACATACTGTAAGATAAATTAATTTCAGACCAAAAATTGGGGGTAGAACAAGATAGAAATTATAGATACAAACCTATTGACACAAAAACATGTAAATCTCCCAGTTGCATTGTCTCAGAAATTCAGTTGCAGTTCTTAGGTCTGTTTTCACTTCTCCCACAGCCAGCCATCCCATCTGTGGTGCATGCCATTTTCTTCACTATATCTATAGGGTGGGCAATCTGTTAGTTAGGATATTAGTGTGAAAAACCTGTTAGAAAATGGGTTGTTTTTTATGCCTTCACAATATTCCATCGTGTAGATATACATTTTGTTTAATCCATCAACAGTTCATAGACACTTGGGATTGCTTATAACTTTTGGAAATTGGGAATAGTGCTGCTCTATGAACATTCATGTGTAAGTTTTTGTTTGAATACCTATTTTAGATTCTTTTGAGATACACCTATGAGTGAAATTCCTGGGTTCTGTGGAGACTGTAAGTATAACTTTTTTGAGGAATGTCAAACTGTTTCCTACAGTGGCTGCATCATTTTATATCCCCACCAGCTATCCTAGTGTATAAGTGATATCTCATTACAGTTTTTATTTGCATTTCCCTCATGTCTTATGATATTAAGCATATTGTCATGTGCTTATTGGCAATCTCTTTGGGAATTGTGAATCTCTTTTGGAGAAATGTCTATTCAAGTCCTTTCTCCACTTATAACTGAATTCTTTTACTTTTTGTTTTTCAGTTATGAGTCCTTTATTTTTTCTGGACATAGAACCGTTATCAGATACACTTGCAGACATTTCCACCATTCTGTATGTTGTCTTTTCTATTTCTTGATAACATTCTTGGATGTACAGAAGTTTTTAACTTTCATTAAGTACAGTTTATCTATTTTGTTGTTGTCGTTGCTTGTGATTTTAGTGTTATATCTAAGAATCCATAATCAAATGCAAGTTTATAAATGTCCACTCCTATGTTTTCTTCTAATAGTTTTATATTTTCAGTTTGGGGTTTTGATCCATTTTGAGTTAAATTGTTGTATTTGGTATGAGCTAAAGGTTCAACTTTACTGTTTTGCATTTCAGTATCCAGTTATCCCAGAACCATTTGTTGAAATGACTATCCTATCCCCACTGAATGATCTTACCACCCTTGTAAAAAAATCAATTGACCATATAAGTGAAGTTTTATTTCTAGGTTCTTTATTCTATTCAGTTGGTCTATATGTCTGCTCTTATGCCATTATCACAATGTTTTGATTACTGTAACAGTGTAGTTGGTTTTAAAACGAGGGACTGTGACTCCTCCAATTTTTTTTCAAGGTTGTTTTGGCTATTTTGGTCCCTTTGCAATTCCACATGAAGTTTAGAATCAGCATTTTCTATTTCTGCAAAAAAGATCCCAGGGATTTTAATAGGGATTATAATGAGTCTGTAGATTGCTTGTTGTA
This sequence comes from Cynocephalus volans, assembly GCF_027409185.1. Classification (NCBI taxonomy): domain Eukaryota; kingdom Metazoa; phylum Chordata; class Mammalia; order Dermoptera; family Cynocephalidae; genus Cynocephalus; species Cynocephalus volans. The sequence goes on from NC_084465.1 coordinate 157,883,998, forward strand.
GTATAGCCATCTTACTGATACTAAATTTTCCAATTCATGAACACAGGATATCTTTCTATTTGTTAGGTCTTCTTTAATTTTTTTTAGCAGTGGTTTGTAATTTTCAGTACACAGGTCTGTCATCTCCTTCATTTAATTTATTGCTGAGTATTCTTTTAGATGCTATTATAAATGTATTTTTTTTTCTAAATTTCATTTTTTGATTTTTCATTGCTAGAGTATATAAATAAATATTGATTTCTGTGTGCTGATCTAGTATCCTGCAACTTTGCTGAATTAATTAATTAGCTCTAATAATTGTGTGTGTGTGTGTGTGTGTGTGTGTGTGTGTGGATTCTTTAGGATTTTCTATGTATAAGGTCATATCATCTTTGCAAAAAAGATAATTTTATTCTTCATTTCCGATTTGGATGATTTTTTATTTCTTTTTCTTGCCTAATTACTCTGGCTAGAACTGCTAGTATAAAATTGAATTACAGAGGCAAAAGGAAGCATCCTTGTACTTGATCTTAGGGAAAAGCTTTCATTCTTTCACCATTGAGTGTAATGTTAGCTGAGGGTTTTTCTTAAATGCTTTTTATCATATTTCAGAAGTTCCTTTTTGTTTCTAGATTGTTTAGTTTTTTCTTTTTTATCATGAATGTTAGAGTTTATCAAATGATTTTTCTATATGAATTGAGGTGATCATGTGGGGGGGGTTTCCTTCTTTCTATTATTGTGGTGTTTTACATTGATTTCCATGCATTCAATCACCTTCACATTCCTGGGATAAATCCCACTTGGTCATGATGGATAATCCTCTTATGCTGCTGGATTTGGTTTGCTAGTATCTTGTTGAGGATTTTGGCATCTATACCCATGAGGGATAGTAGTCTATAGTTTTCCTGTGATGTCTTTATCTGGCTTTGATATCAGGGTAATGCTGGCTTCATAAAATAAGGTAGAAAGTGTTCACTTTTCTTCTACTTTTTGGAAGAGTTTGAGGATTGGTGATGATTCTTTAAATTTTTAGTAGAATTTATCAGTTAAGCCATCTGTCCCTGGGCCTTTCTTTCTGAAAGGTTTTTGATTACTGATACAATTCCTTTACTTGCTATAGGTCAGTTCAGATTTTCTATTTCTTCCTAAATTTTGGTATTTCATGTGTTTCTAGAAAGTTATCTGTTTCATTTAGGTTAACTACTATGTTGGTGTGTAATTGTTCATGATAATATGTTATAATCCATTTTATTTCTGTAAGATTGGCAGAAAAATTCCCATATTCATTTGTGATATTAGCAATTTCAATCTTCTATTTTCTTATGCATCTGCTAAAGGATTGCCAATTTTGTTGTTCTTTTCAAAGAACTGATTTTGGTTTTGTTGATTTTCTCTATTTTTATATTATTTATTGTACTTATCTCTGCTCCAGTCTTTACAGTTAACTTCCTTCTGCTAGCTTTGGGCTCAGCTTGCTCTTATTTTTCTACCTCTTTAAGGTATAAAGTCAAGGTATTGTTTTGTGATCTTGCTTCTTTTCCCTTGTAGTTGTTCAGAGCTGTAAATTTATCTTGATTAGTGCCTTTGCAGCACCCTGTGAATTTGGATATCTTGTGTTTACATTTAAATTCGTTTAAAAGTATTTTCTAATTTCACTTGTAGTTTCTTTTTTCACTCGTTTGTTTAGAATTTGTTGTTTACTTTCCACATATTTGTGAATTTTCCAGTTTTCCTTATGTACTTGATATCTAGTTTTATTTCATTGTGCTTAGAGAAGATACTTTGTATGATTTTAATCTTTAAAATTATTTAAATTTAAATTTTTTAATTTGTTGAGTCTTGCTTTGTGAACTAAAGTTCCATGTGCATTTGAGAAAAATGTATATTTTGCTGTTTTGAGGTGGAACCTTCTATATGTGTCAGTTAATTTGATAGTGTTGTTCGAGTTCCCCATTTCCTCATTGATCTGTCTCATTGTTCTGTTCATTATTGAAAGCACAGTAATGAGGTCTCCAAATATTACTATAAAATAGTCTGTTTTTTTCCTTCAATTCCATCAGGTTTTGCTTCATATAATTTGGGGCTCTGTTGTTAGGAGCATATATGTTTATACTTGCTACCTTTTCTTGATTTATGGACCTTTTTATAATATATAATGTCCATCTTTGTATTTGGAATAAGTTTTGACTTAACTCTTTTGGTTATTGTTTGTATGGAATATCTTCTCCCATTCTTTCACTTTCACTCTATTTGAGTCTTTGGATCCAAAGTGAGTGTCTTGTAGTTGGATAATGTTTTTGTTATCCATTTTGCTAGTCACTGCCTTCTAATTGAATAGCTTGATTAAAAGATATTATTGGTAAGAAAGGTCTTCTACCATTTTACCATTTATTTTCTATATTCTTATATTTTGATCTTCAATTACTCCATTACTGCCTTCTTTTGTGATTGATTCATTGATTTCTAGTATACCATTGTGATTCCTTTCTCATTTCCTTTCTGTATACTTTTTAGATCTTTTTTTTCTTATAAACAACAAATATTTATTGCATATAGTTCTGGAGGTTGGGAAGTCAAGGTTCTGGCAGATTCAGTGTCTTGCTTCCTGGTTCATAGACAGCCATCTTCTCCCTGTGTCCTTACATGGCAGAATAGGGCAAGGAAGCTGTCTGGGGTATCACTTATTCTTTTATTTTTAATTTTTATTTTAACTTCTCAATATACATTGTAGTTGATTTTCATGTCGTTTTACACTTTCCTCTCCCCCTGCCACCTGCCACTAAATCACATCTGTTCACTTGTCTTAACAAGTTCAAGGAATTATTGTGATTGTTGTGTCTTCTTCCCCCTCCCTATATTTGTTTGTATATTTATTTATTTATTTATTTTTAGCTCCCACAAATAAGTGACAACATGTGGTATTTCTCTTTCTGTGCCTGACTTGTTTCACTTAATATAATTTTCTCTAAGTCCATCATGTTGCTGTGAATGGTAGTATTTCATTCTTTTTTATAGCAAAGTAGTATTCTATTGTTTAGATATACTACAGTTTCCTTATCCACTCATCTGATGATGGACATTTGGGCTAGTTCCAAACTCATGGCTATTGTAAATAGTGCTGCTATAAACATGGGAGTACAGGTATCCCTACAACATGATGATTTCCATTCCTCTGGGTATATTCCCAGCTGTGGGATAGCTGGGTCATATGGTAGATCTATCTGTAATTGTCTGAGGAACCTCCATACCATTTTCCATAAAGGCTGCACCATTTTGCAGTCCCACCAACAGTGTATGAGAGTTCCTATTTCTCCACAACCTCACCAGCATTTATCATTCTTAGTCTTTTGGATATTAGCCATCCTAACTGGAGTGAAATGCTATCTCAAAGTGGTTTTGATTTGCATTTCCTGAATGCTGAGTGATGTTGAGCATTTTACCATGTGTCTGTTGGCCATTCATATATCTTCCTCTGAGGAATGTGTATTCAGCTCCTTTGCCTATTCTTTAATTGGGTTATTTGGGTTTTTGCTGTAAAGTTGTTTGAGTTCCTTGCATATTCTGGACATTAATCCTTTGTCAGATTTATGTTTTCCAAATATTTTCTCCCACTCTGTTGGTTGTCTTTTCACTCTGTTGATTGCTTCTTTTGCTGTGCAGAAGCTTTTTAGTTTGATGTAATCCCATTTGTCTATTTTTCCTTTGGTTGCCTGTGCTTTTGGGGTCGTATTCATGAAGTCTGTACCCACTCCTACTTCCTGATGTGTTTCCCCTATGTTTTCCTTAAGGAGTTTTATTGTTTCAGGATGTATATTTAATTCTTTAATCCATTTTGAGTTGATTTTGGTATATGGTGAGAGGTATGAGTCTAGTTTTATTCTCCTACATATAAATATACAGTTTTCCCAGCACGATTTTGCTGAAGAGGCAGTCTCTTCCCCAGTGTATACGCTTGGTGCCTTTGTCAAAGATCACATGGCTGTAGGTGTGTGGGTTGATTTCTGGATTCTCTATTCTATTCCATTGATCAGTGTGTCTGTTTTCATGCCAGTACCATGCTGTTTTGGTTATTATAGCTTTGTAGTATAGTTTAAAGTCAGATAGTGTTATGCCTCCAGCTTTATATTTATTTATTTATATATTTTTCCCCTCAGGATTGCTTTGGTTATGTGTGGTCTTTTATTATTCCATATAAATGTCTGGATAGTTTTTTCCGTTTCTGAGAAAAATGTCATTGGAATTTAGATGGGGATTGCATTGAATCTGTAGATCAATAGGTTAATATGGACATTTTCACAATGTTAATTCTTCCAATCCAAGAGCATGGGATATCTTTCCATCTTCTTGTGTCCTCTTTAATTTCTTTCAACCATGGTTTGTAGTTCTCTTTGTAGAGATTTTTCACATCCTCAGTTAACTTTATTCATAAGTATTTTTTTTTTTTTGGTGGCTATTTAAATGGGCTAGCTTTCTTGATTTCTTTTTCTGCATGTTCACTGTTGGAGTATAAAATGCTACTGATTTTTATGTGTTGCTTTTGTATCCTACAACTTGGCTGAAATCATTTATCAACTCTAAGAGTTTTTTTGTAAAGGCTTTAGGCTGTTCAATATATAGGATCATATCATCTGCAAACAGGGACAGTTTGACTTCATCTTTTCCAAACTGTATGCCCTTTATTTCCTTCTCTTCTCTGATTGCTGTGGCTAGTACTTCCAACACTATGTTGAATAGGAGTGGTGAGAGTAGGCATCCTTGTCTAGTTCCTATTCTTAAAAGAAAGTATTTCAGCTTTTCCCCATTCAGGATGATATTGGCAGTGGGTTTATCATATATGGCTTTAATTATGTTGAGATACTTTTCATCTATACCTATCTTGTAGAGAGTCTTTATCAGAAACAAATGTTGAATTTTGTCCAAAGCTTTTTCAGCATCTATAAAGATGATCATATGGTTTCTGTCTTTACTTTTATTGAGTGCTGTGTCACATTTATTGATTTGCATATGTTGAACGAACCTTGCATCTCTGGGATGAATCCCACTTGATCATGGTGTATAATTTTGTGTATGTGTTGCTGTATTGTGTTAGCTCGTATTTTATTGAGGATTTTTGCATCTATATTCATCAAGGATATTGGCCTGTACTCTTCTATTTTTGATGTATCTTTGTCTGGTTTTGGTATCAGGGTGAAGTTTGCCTCACAGAATGAGTTTGGCAGAATGGCTTCTGTTTCAATCTTTTGGAGCAGTTTGTAGAGAATTGGTATCAATTTCTCTTTGAATGTTTGGTAGAACTCTGCAGTGATCCTGTCTGGTCCTGGGCTCTTCTTTGTTGGGAGCCTTCTGATAAGAGCTTCAATCTCTTTTATTGCTATTGTTCTGTTCAGATATTCTATATCTTCTTGGCTCAGTTTTGGTAGTTTGTGTGTGTCCAGAAATTTATCCATTTCCTCCAGACTTTCAAATTTGTTGGTGTATAATTGTTTATAGTAGTCTCGAATGATTCCTTGTATTTCAGAGGTATCAGTTGTAACATCACCTTTTTCATTTCTAATTTTTGTTATTTGGGTCTTCTCTCTTCTTTTCTTAGCCTTGCCAAAGATTTGTCAATCTTATTTATCTTTTAAAAAACCAACATTTTGTTTCATTGATCTTTTGTGCCATTTTTCAGTTTTCTATTTCATTTAGTTCTGTTCTGATCTTAATTATTTCTTTTCATCTACTAACTTGGGTTTGGATTGTTCTTGTTTTTCTAGTTCTTTAAGGTGAAGTGCTATGTTGTTTATTTGCCATCTTTCCATTCTTCTGAAGTAAGCATTTAATGTGATTAATTTCCCCCCTAGTACTGCTTTTGCAGTATCCCACTGGTTTTGGTATTATTTTCATTAGTTTCAATAAATTTTTTGATTTCCTGCTTGATTTCTTCTTGGACCCATATGTCATTAAGTAGAATGTTGTTTAATTTCCATATGTTTGTATAGTTTCCAGAATTTCATTTGTTATTGATTTCTAATTTTAATCCATTGTGATCTGAAAAAATAAATGGAATAATACCAATTTTTTTGACTTTGTTGAGACTTGCTTTATGACCTAATGTGTGGTCTATCCTGGAGAATTTCATGTGCTGATGAGAAGAATGAATATTCTGAGGTTTTTGGATGGAATGTTCAGTAGATATCTACCAAGTCCAATTGGTCTAAAGTGTTGTTTAGATCTTGTGTTTCTCTATTGATTTTTTGCCTAGATTATCCGTCCAGTGTTGAGAGTAGGGTATTCAGGTCCCCTGCTATTATAGTGTTAGTGTCTATCTCATTCTTTAGGTCTAATAGTTATTGCTTTATAAATTTGGCTGCTCTGAAATTGGATGTGTATATATTTATGATTCTTATGTCTTCTTGATGGATAGATACTTTTGTCATTATATAGTGGCCTTCTTTATCTCTTTTTACGGTTTTTGGTTTAAAGTCTATTTTAACTGATGTAAGAATAGCTACTCCAGCTTGTTTTTCATTTCTATTTGCATGGTATATCTTTTTCTATCCTTTCACTCTTAGTCTGTGTGTGTCTTTACAGATGAGGTGAGTCTCTTGAAGGCAGCATATTGTTGGGTCCATCTTTTTAATCCAGTCAGTCAGTCTGTGTCTTTTGAGTGGGGAATTTAGTTCTTTTACATTTAGAGTTATTATTGAAAGGTGTTGATTTACTCTTAGCACTTTATTGATTTTTGTTTAGATGTCTTAAGTATCCCTTGTTCCTTTCTTTCTGATTTTCTGCTTGTCTTCTGTGTTTGTTAGTTTCTTGGGGTGATAGATAAAGTATTTTTTCTCTTTATTGTTAACATTTTTGTTTTACTGGTAGCTTTTGATCTTTCTTGAGTATTCATGGCAGTGATGGTTGTTTTTAAGGTATCAACCCCAGGACTCCCTTGAGAATTTCTTGTAAGGCTAGTCATGTGGTAGTGAACTCCCACAGTTTTTATTTGTCTGAGAAATACACTATTTGTCCTTCATTTTGGAAGGACAGCCTTGCTGAGTAAAGTATTCTTGGCTGACAATTTTTGCCCTTTACTATTTTGAATATATCATCCCATTCTTTTCTGGCTTTTAGGGTTTCTGATTAAAAGTCTGATGTTATTCTGATTGGGGCTCCATTACAGGGGACTTGCCACTTCTCTCTTGCAGCTTTTAAGATTCTCTCTTTGTTTTTGAGTTTTGCCAGTTTGACTATCATATGTCTTGGAGAGGACTTTTTTGGGTTGAATATATTTGGGGATCATTGGGCCTCCTGAATCTGAAGATCTGTGACTTTCCCTATACCTGGGAAATTTTCTGCTATTATTTTATTGAACATGTTTTTAATGCCATTTCCTTTTCCCTCTCCCTCTGGAATACCCATAATTCAGATATTTGAGTGCTTAAGTTTGTCTATTATCTCTCTTAGATTTTCTTCAATTTTTAAAATTCTTTTTAAATTTTTTCTGATCTGCCTGTGATAATTCAAACAGCCTATCTTAAAGGTCGGAAATACTCTCTTCTGCTTGTTCTAGCCTGCTGGTTAGACTCTCTGTTGTGTTTTTAATTTCCTGAATGAATCCTTCAGCTCCACAACCTCTGCTACATTCTTTTTCAGGGCACTGATTTCTTTGTGCATTTCTTCTTTCAGATCCTGTATACTTTTTCTCATTTTATTGTGCTGTCTAACTGAGTTTTCTTGTATCTCCCTTTGTTTCCTTAGAATTGTAGCTCAAAATTCCTTGTCAGTCACTTCAAGGACTTCCTGTTCTATAGGACCTAGAGCTCAAGAGTTATTATTTTCCTTTGTTGGTAATGTACTTTCTTGATTTTTCGTATTTCTGGTATCTTTCCTTTGGTGTTTAGTCATTGTGACAGGGGGTATCATGGTCTACTCATTTCACCCTGATGTCTGGCCTGGATCCTGAAGGGACTGCCAATTATGGCAGCAGAGACAAGAATGGGCTGGGTTGTTCCATATACTATTGAATGTGGAGTGTGAAGTCACCAACTATTATTATAGAGCTGTCTATTTCTCTGTTCAATTCTGTCAGTGTTTGCTTTCTCAATTTACAAGCTCTGTTATTTGGTGCATATATATTAATAATTGTTATATCTTATTAGTGAATTGACACTTTTATCATTATATAATGTCCTTATCTGTCTGTTGTAACCTAAATGTATCACCCTATTCCTATATAGCTACCCCTGTTCTCTTTTGGTTGCTGTTTGTATGGAGTATCTTTTTCCATCCTTACATTTTCAACCTGTGTGTCCATAGATCTAAAGTTATTCTTGTAGATAACATATAGTTGGATCCTGTTTTTTAAGTCTGCTCTGCCAATCTGTGTCTTTGATTGAGAGTTTAATTCATTTACATTTAAAGTAATTACTTTAATAAGTAATATTACTTATTAAATAACGATAGGGAAAGACTTACTATTGTCATTTTGTTGTTTGCTTTCTATATTTTTTATAACTTTTTGTCTCTCATTTTCTCACTTATTGCCTTTTTTGTGTGTTCAGTTTATGTTTTGTGGTGACATGTTTTAATTCCCCCATTCTCTTTTGTGTATAATCTTTAGCTATTTTCTTTTTAGTTACTATGGGGATTATACATAATATTCTAAAGTTATAACAATGTATTTTAAACTAACTTCAGTCACATACAGAAACTGTACTTCTTCACAGCTCCACACCTCATCCCCCTATTTATCTTGTTCACATCACAGATTGTGTGTTTATATATTGGGTACTCATTAACATATAATTTTTTATGCTTTTTTCCCTTTTGAATCCTGTAACAGAATAAAAGGTGGAATTATAAGCCCAAATCACAATAATACAATTTTTTATATTCCCGCACATATTTACCTTTACCAGAGGACTTTATATTTTCTTAAGTTTTCTTAAAGCAGTAAATCACTGTCTAACATCTTTCCATTTCAACTAGGAAGAGTCCATGTAGTATTTCTTGTAAAACAGGTCTAGTGGTAATGAACTCCATCAGCTTTTGTTTATCCAAGAATGTCTTAATTCCTCCCTCACTTCATAGGACAGTTTTTTGGATATTAAATTATTGGCTACATTTTTTTTTTTTTTAGCTCTTTAAATGTATCATCCTACAACCATCTGGACAGCAAAGTTTATGCTGAGAAATGTGCTTATATTCTTATTGAGGATCCTCTGTATGTCACAGCTTGCAATTCTCTTGCTGCTTTCAAGATCCCTTCTTGTATTTGATTTTACCAGTTTGATTTTAATATTAGTTGATTTTGGTCCTACTTGGTGTGTGTTAAGCTAGTATTTGTATATCCATATCTTTCAGCAAATTTGGGGAGTTTTTGCCCATTGTTTCTTTAAATTAGCTCTCTGCCTCTTTCTCTCACTTCTCCATTTGATATTGCCATAATGTACATATCAGTATTAGTTTGCCTGAGGGTATCCTATGCATCCATTAGGTTCTGATCATATATCTTCATTCTTTTTTCTTTTGTTCTCATCAGACTTGAGCATTCCAGATTACCTATCTTCGAGTTTGCTGATTCATTCTTCTGCCAGTTTGAGTTGCTGCTGAACCCCTCCAATGAAGTTTTCAATACAGTATTGTACTTTCCACTTTCAGAATTTCATTTTGGTTCATTTTTCATAGTCTCATTTGTTCACATATCACTTTCCTGATTTCTTTTAATTCTTTATCCACATTCTCCTTTAACTTTTGAGCATATTTAAGACAGTTGTTTGTGTGTAAGTCTGAAGCCTGTATTTCTTTTGGGTCACTTTAGGCAGATTAATTTTGTTCCTTTGAATGGCTATATGTCCCTGTTTCTTTTTATGCTTTTTGTATCTTTTGTTCAAAACTGGACATTTGAAAAACAGCCACTTTGTCCACTCTTTGCAGATTGGCTCTGTGCAGGGGAATACAGTCACCAATCAGGCCACTGTAAAGGATTAAGATCTTCTCAGTTCTTTCCTTTGGATAAATCTTCCCTGAGCCTGTTTCTTCCCCAATCCCCCTATATACATGGATGCCTTTAATTTCCCTCATAGTCTGACATGTATTTTGGGGGGCCTTAGATATTCGGTTGTATTCATCTGCCCATATTCTCTCACTATGAGGTGCCCATTGGTTTGTAGTCTCCATGCAGCTTCCATTCATCACATGCTCACCAGTGCTTTCAACCTCCATAAATCTGATATCTAAAATGTGCCACCCTTCTTGTCTGAACTCTGAGTCAGGTAAGACAAAAATCAGTCCCTCAAATAGTCCCCTTAGAAGCCAGAATGTTGCAAACAAGTTTCACTCTTCTAAGTCAGCAATGAGGGATGAAGTAGAAATCGGGTGGTATCCACTCAACTGCACTGTACCATGCCATAGCAAGTAGGGAAGGTGAGCTAAATTGCCATGAAACTTCCTACTGTTTTGAATGTGGCTTTTTCTTAATTGGGTATTCACTTGGTTGCTGCAGACCTTTGACTGGTTTCTAGAGTTCCCATAAAGGTATTCCACTCAGTTTGTTGTTTTTAATTTGACAATTTTTGTGGGTGAGCCAGGGCATGGGGCTTACTAGTTGCCATCTTACCTATGTCACTCCTCTCTTTCATTTTTGAAAAATAGTTTTGCTGGATATGGTGTTCATGGTTGACATGAGGTTTTTTTTCTTTCAACACTTAAATATGTAATGCAACTGCCTTCTCTCTTGCTGCTTGTTTTTTAGCTTTTGACAATTTGACTATAATGTCTTAGTTTGGATCTCATTGAATTTATCTTTTGGAGTTCATTGAAATTCTTGGATATGAAGATTCAAGCATTTCATTAAATTTGGGAAGTTTGGGGCCACATTTTTTCATATGTTTCTTATCTCTTTTACTGTCTCCCTTCGCCCAGATTAAGTGTATGTTGACATGCTTAATGGTGCCCCACAGATCCTTTAGTCTCTGCTCATTATTCTTCATTCTTTTCTCTTTCTGAAGCTTGGTCTGGATAATCTCAATTAGTTCTTTAAGTTTTCCCATTCTTTATTCTGTCTGCTAAAATCTGCTGTTGAACACCTTTAGCAACTTTTTCATTTCAGTTACTGTATTTTTCAGATCCAGAATTTCTATTTTACTCCTTCTTGTAATTTCTGTCTCTTTATTAATATTCTTCATTTGGAGAGACACCATTCTCCAGTTTTTTATTGTTCTTATTGTTGTTCTTTGTACAAAGTTTCCTTTAGCTCTTTGAGCACATTTAAGATAGTTGATTTAAAGGTTCTGTGCAATAAGTTTAATCCCTGGGCTACTGCATGAAATTTTCCATTAATTTTTTTTCTGTGAATGGGTCCCTTTCTTGTTTCCTTTCCTGCCTCATAACTTTTTGTTTAAAAATGGACTGTTAAATAATATAATGTGGTTATTATCAAACTCAGTTTCTTTCCCCTCACCAGGATTTGTTGTTATAGCTGTTTGCTGTTGGTAGTGTCTTTACTGCTTTTTCCTTGAATCCAGCTTGTCTTTGGGAAGATGCAATGGTGGTTATAGGTAGATCAAAACATTCCTGATATGAGAAGCCTATATTGCATTTGTGATTTTGATTTAAATTAATACAAAACAATATTGCTTCTCCAGATGTATTCTTGTGTTCAAGGCCTCTAACATTTAAGATTCAAATATTTGACAAAAAAGTATCAAATACATGGTAACTTAGAACTCTGCTTTTTATAAGTATTTGATTAAGAGTATCCAGTGGTGATATTTTGAGTATACATAATTTCATGGCATGACATAAACATGTCATGGACTTTTAGTGCCCTTTTTCAATCACTGGAAAGAGTCATTAGTGCCTGCAAATTTAATAAGATTAAAGAACTAATTCCAGAAACCCCAGAGCCAATTCACCTTGACCTTTTGTTAAACTAATGAGTATAATGAAAATGGCTGATTGCTCCTGACTGTGGTGGAGAAAGTGAAGGAAATAAAAAGAGGAGCTCAAGGATTCAAATTCCCAACTCAGTCTCCACATACCTGACCTGAAAGTAATTTATGGCTGCTCTGAAAGAAACCTTTATCTCCCATAACCACAGAGTGGTGATTTTTTCTGAAAATGAAACCTAGAGTCTCATCCTGAATTACAACACAAGTTAAATTTCCAACTTAGTAAAGTGTCTTCTGTTAAAGTAAGGACACTCATTGGGAAGGAATGGGATTCTGAAAATTGGAATGGGAACATATGGGAAGATCTTGATGAGGCTGGGGACACTGAACCTTAAAATTCTGCTGAGTCTTTTTTGCAGTATATATAACCATTCTGCCACTTTCTGAGATTAACCCTGCTTTGCCTGAAGAAACTGTAATGGCTTTCCCTGAAGTAGCTGGCTTGCAAGATGCTGCTGATTCTCCTTAGGACTCACCCCTACCACCTTTGTTTGTTTCTAGCCTTATAACTAAACTCGAGTCCCAGAAGTCCTCAAAGGGTGAAGCAGAAAGTGTGACCCATGAGGAGATATGCTACACTCCAAAAGAGCTGCATGATTATTCCAATTTGTATGGACATAAACTCAGGGAATATGTGTGGAAATGCATATTAAGGGTGTGAGATAATGGCAGAAGGAAAATATAGTTGTGGTAGGACTAATCTTTTCAATATGGACCCAATAAGCAGAGATTCTGGACTGAGTGTTGTAACTTGAGTGGACAGAAATATCTCTGCTTAGTTTGCTGCAACAAGGATAAAAGGTGGTCTGTAATAAATGAAGTTGAAATGCCAAAACTTCCTTGGTATACCATAGAGGAAGGTGTCCATACGCTTAGGGAGATTGGAATGTTATAGTGGATTTATTATGTAACACCTGTTCACCCACCCTGGAAGGGTCCATAGGGTACACCTTTCACCATGACTGTGAGAAATAGATTTGTGAGCAAAGCTCCAGAATCCTGAAGAGCTTTTTTTGCTGCTTTTCTTTGTAGGTTTGAAGTTACAATGGGACTGCTGCCACTGAATTGGTATCCTTGAAAATAATTGGGTGACAGGAGCCAAGTGGCAACACTAAATTGCAAAGACAAGGTGGGTGTTGTTAGCATAATGAAGAGTGGGGTCATAGCAGTTATCACAATAGTTTGACCAGCAGAGACCTATGGTATTGGATAGTTGATTATAGTGTTCCTAGAAGAGAAAGATATGAGCAGTCTACGAAATCTTTACTTGATCTGATGATTTCTAGTTCAAATGAACAGAAATAGAATTTGTCACCAAAACAGAGTTGTGGCCCTTCAATCATTTCCTAGACTTACGTTAGTTTGGTTCACAGATCCAGAACCCTTTCAGTGATGGGGAGAATGGGTAACCTTGAGTAAGCACCCACTTCACTACCAAAACTTTATATTTTCCATCTTCCCTGCAGCCATCCTGAACCAGACTTACAGCCCTTTACCAGGGTGATTATATATTGGGAAGAGTAAATAATCAGACCTTTCAGGGATTACTGGATATAGGCTCTGAAATGACACTAATTCCAGGAGACCTAAAATGTCACTTTGGCCACCAGTTACAGTAGGGTTTTAAGGAAGCCTTTTGATTAATGGAGTTTTAAGCCCAAGCCCATCTCACAGTGAGTCTAGTGAGTCCCAAAGCCTATCTTGTGGTTTTTTCCCCAGTTCCATAAAACATAATTGGAATAGACGTATTCAGCAACTGACAGAATCCCCACATTGGTACCCTGCTCTGTGAAGTGGGGGATATTATGGAGGCAAAGGCCAAGTGGAAGCCACCAGAACTGCCTAAACCAGAAGAAACACCACATTCTTGTGGGGACTGAAGAGATTTGTGCCACCACAAAGGACTTCAGCAATTCAGACATGGTGATTCCTACTACATTCCCATTCAACTCACCTATTTGGTTTGTGCAGAAAACAGATGGATCTTGGAGAATGACAGTAGATTATGTAAACTTAACTAGGTGGTAACTCCAATTGCAGCTGCTGTTTCATATGTGGTTTCATTGCTTGAGAAAATCAACACATCCCCTGGCACCTGGTTAGCAGCTATTGATCTGGAAAATGCTTAGTACTGCTTAGTAAGACCACCAGAAGCAGTTTACTTTTATCTGCCAAAGCCAACAATACACCTTCACGGTCTGACTTCAATGGCATATCAACTCTCCAGTCCTGTGTCATAATTAAGTCCACAGGGACTCTGATTGCCTTTCCTTCCCACAGGACATCACAGTGATCCATGCATTGATGACATTATGCTGATTGCATCTAGTGAGCAACAAGTGGCACTACTCTAGACTTACTGGTAAGACTTTTCCATGAGAAAGGGTGGGAAATAAATCTGACATTACTTCAGGGCCTTCTACCTCAGTGAAATTTCTCACGATCCAGTGATATGGGGCATATCAGGGTGTCCCTTTTAAGGTGAAGAATAAATTGTTGCAGCTGGCCTTTCTTGAAACTAAAACGGAACCTTGAAACCTAATTGGCCTCTGAATTTTTGAGGCAACATGTTCCTCGTTTGGATATACTACTCAAGTTCATTTACCAAGTGCTAAGGTCTGAATGTTTGTGTCCCTCCACAATTCATATGTTGAAAGTTAATCCCTAATGTGATAGTATTAGCAGGTGGGGCCTTTGGGAGGTGATTAGCTCATGATGACTTTGCTCTCATAAATAGGATGATTGCCCTTATAAAGACATCTGAGGGGACAGAAGGCAGTAGCATACCCAACGACCTAGGCAGGAGAAATAAGCAGCCTCCCCCACCTGAGAGAAGGCTGGAAGGATCCTCGGGACCTAGGCAGGAGCTGCAGGCAGCCACCCACCTGATAGAAGGCAGGATCAGGCTACAAACACTGCTTCAGTGCAGGTAGCCCACCACAGCCACTGTCACAGCTGTCATGAGGGTGTCTCACAACCATAGTAGAAGCCATGGCCACAGTGCAGGCAGCCTGTTGCCCACTTGACTGCATTGACACAAGGAGAGTCACCAGCAGAGCCTGGAAAAAGAAGTGGAATTCTCTCTCCTCAAACCCCATAACAAAGCAAAAAAAGAAACAACTTCTCTACCAGATGACCAGACATCAATGTAGAGATACTAGAAACATGAAAAAACAAACCAAAAAAATGACACCACCAAAGGAATACAGTAATTCTCATGTACCAGATTCCATAGAGCAGGAAACCTTTAAATGACTGAAAAAGAATTCTGAGCAACAATCTTAGGGAAACTCAAGGAGATACAAAAAGACTCAGTTGGAGAACACAATGAAACAAGAAAAAATATCCAGGATATGAAGAAGAAAGTTCACAGAGAGATTAATACCGTTAAAAAAAAGTAGCAGAATTCTTGGAAAGGAAGGATTCATTCAATTAAAAAAAAAAAAAACAAAAAAACCAGCAACCAAGAGCTGAAGCAGCCAGTTAGAGCAAGCAGAAGAAACAATTTCTGATCTGGAAGATGGTCTTTCTGAAATAACCCAAGTAAACAAAAGGAAGAAAAGAATTTTTAAAAAATGAAAAAAATCTAAAAGCTAGGTGACAACCTTAAGTGCACAAACACCTGATTCATAGGTGTTCCAAAAGGGGAGGAGAAAGGAAAAGGCATTGAAAACCTATCCAACAAAAGGATAATGGAAAAATTCCCAGGTATAGGGAGAGACATGGACCTCCAGATCCAGGAGGCTCAAAGATCCCCAAACAGATTCAATTCAAAAAGATCCTCTCCAAAACACATTATGGTTAAACTGGAAAAGCTCAAAGACAAAGAGAAAAGTGTCAAATCACTTATAAGAGAGTCTCCATCTGACTAACAGCAGACTTTTTAACAGAAACTCTATAGGCCAGAAGGAAATGGGATTAAATATTCAAAATACTAAAAGAAAATAACTGCCAGCAAGAATACTATACCCAGCAAGGCTATCCTTCAGAAATGAGGGAGAAATAGTATATTTCCCAGACAGACAAAAAATGTGGGAGTTCACCACATGACCAGCCCTGCATGAAATCCTTAAGAGAGTCCTGCATCTGCAATAAAAAGAACACTAATCACTACCATGAATACACAAGAATGAATAAAACCCACTGGTAGAACAAAAACACAAATGAGAAAGAATGAATCTTACACCTTACCACCTCAAAAAACCAACAAACATTGAAGACAAATGGTGAAATAGGAAGAAAGGAACAAAAGATACTTAAAACATCTAAAGGAAAATTGACAAAATGCCAGAATTAATAAAAAAAACTTTCAATAATGACCCTAAATGTAAATGAATTAAACTTCCCACTCAAAAGACACAAACTGACTGATTGGATTAAAAAGCTAGACCCAACTATACACTATCTTCAAGAGACTCACCTCACCTGTAAGGACACACACAGACTAATAATGAAGGGATGGAAAAAGATATACCACAAAAATGGAAACCAAAAATGAGGAGTAGTTATTATATCAGATAAAATAGACTTTAAACCAACAACAATAAAAAAGAGAGAAAGCCACTACATAATGATAAAGGGATCTATCCAGTGAGGAGACATAACAATCATAAATATATATGTACCCCCCACCAGAGCCCCTAGATATATAAAGCAAACACTATTAGACCTGAAGGAGACAGACTGTAATACAATAAATAGTTGGGGACCTGAACAACCCTCTTTCAGCACTGGACAGATCATCTAGACAACAAATCAACAGAGAAACACAGGACTTATTTATTTATTTATTTATTTATTTATTTATTTATTTTTCATTTTTTCGTGACCGGCACTCAGCCAGTGAGTGCACCGGTCAGTCCTATATAGGATCCGAACCTGCGGCGGGAGCGTCGCCACGCTCCCAGCGCAGCACTCTACCAAGTGCGCCACGGGCTGGGCCCAGAAACACAGGATTTAAAGTACACTTTAGACCAATTGGACCTGGAGGGTATCTACAGAACATTATATCCAACAACTACAGACTATGCATTCTTCTCATCAGAACATGGAACATTCTCAAGGATAGACCACATTAGGTCACAAAGAAAAGTGCAGGACTGCATGGCTTTATTGCCTAATTCTATAAAACCTTTAAAGAGGAATTAATCTTGAAACTGTTCCAAAAAATTGAAACAGAGCCCATTTTCCCAAATTCATTCTATGAGTCCAGCATCACCCTGATAACAGGACAAGACAAACATGCAACAAAAAAAAGAAAATGACAGGCCAATATCTCTGATGAATACAGACACAAAAATCCTCAACTAAATAGTAGCAATCAGAATACAGCTATACAACAAAAAAAATTACACATCATGATCAAGTGGGATTCATCCCAGGATACAAGTGGTTCCAAATATGCAAGTCAATAAATGTGATACACCATGTCAAAAAAATCAAGGACAAAAACCATATGATTATCCCAATAGATGCAGAAAAAGCATTTGACAAAATTCAAATCCCTTCATGGTATCCCTTCATGATAAAGACTCTCAGCAAAGTAGGTATAGAAGGAAAGTACCTCAACACAATAAAAGCTACATATGACAAACCCACCACTAATATCATCCTGAGTGGGGAAAAGCTTTTAAGATTAGGAATAAGACAAGGATACCCACTCTCACACTTCTATTTAACATAGTATTGGACATACTATCCAGAACAATCAGGCAAGAGAACGAAATAAAAGGCATATAAGACTGGAACAGACAAAGTCAAACTGTTCCTGTTTGCAGATGACATGATCTTATACATAGAAAAACCTAAAGATTCTATCAAAAAACTATTAGAGCTCATAAGTGATTGTAATAAAGTTTCAGGATAGAAAATCAACACGCAAAAGCCAGTAGCTTTTTAATATTCCAACAATGAACTAGCAGAAAAAGAAATCAAGAAAGCAAGCCAATTTACAATAGTTACCAAAAAAAAACAAAAACAAACAAAAACTAAACAAACAAAAACAACAAACTAAAAATAAATTTATCCAAGGAGATAAAAGATCACTACCTTGAGAACTACAAATCACTACTGAAATTAAATAGGACACAAAAGGATGGAAAGACATTCCGTGCTCCTGAATTGGAAGAATTCACATTGTGAAAATGTCCATACTACCCAAAGTGATCGACAGATTCAATGCAATCCCTATCAAAATACCAATGATATTCTTCACAGAAACAGAAAAAACAATCTTAACATTCATATAGAACAGCAAAAGACCCCAAATAACCAAAGCAGCCCTGAGGGGGAGAGAAAACACACACACACACACACACACACACACACACACACACACACACAAACACACAAACACATAAAACAAAACCAGAGGAATAACACTACCTGACTTCAATTATACTACAAAGCTATAGTAATCAAAACAGAGTGGTACCAGCATAAAAACAGATACTCAGACCAATGAAACAGAATCAAGAACCCAGAAATCCACCTACATACTTATAGCCAACTGATCTTTGACAAAGACAACAAGAACATACATTGAGGAAAAGACAGCCTCTTTTATAAATGGTGCTGGGAAAACTGGACATCCATATGTAAAAGAATGAAAGTAGACCTGTACTTCTCAACATATACCAAAATCAACTCAAAATGGATTAAAGACTTAAATATAAGACCTGGAACTATGAAACTCCTAAAAGGAAACATTTCAGGAAGTAGGTTTGGGCAAAGACTGTATGAATAAGACCTTAAAAGCAGAGTATCCACAGATACTCTGATCCAATGAATAATGAACTAAAATTCATTCAAATCTTTGACACTTGACAAAATGATACCCAAGGACACCCCTGCCCCAGTTAAAATAATCAGTATGGCCCAATGTAAATGAGAACAGGGTCTTCAAGGATTAAAACATCATATAAGATCTAATTAATGAAGCAATCATTATCCCTACTGCTTCTCCATTTAACAGCCCAATTTGTCTTGCTCCTAAAACTGGAAAAAATAAATGGCACCTTACAATGGGTTACCACAACCTTAATGCTGTGGTCCCATCCATTAAGGCCCCTGCCTTAGTCTGTTTGTGCTGGTATAATAGAATACCTGAGACTCAGAAATTTATAAAGAACAGAAATTTATTTTTCACAGTTCTGGAGGCTGGGACATTCCAAATCAAGGTGCTGGCATCTGGTGAGAGCTGCTCACTGCTTCCAAGATGGCACCTTGAATGCTATGTCCTCTGGAAGGGAGAACATGGTGTCCTCACATGGCACAAGACAGAAGGGCAAAAAGGGCCAAACTCCCTCTATCAAGCCCTTTTATAATGGCACTAATCCATTCATGAGGGTGGAGTTTTCATGACTTAAACATCTCCCTAAAGGCCATATCTCCCAACACTGTTGCACTGGGGATTAAGTTTCCAACACATGTATTTTGTGGGATACACTCAGACCATATCATTCCACCCTGGCCCCCCAAATTCATGTCCTTCTCATGTGTAAAATACATTCACTCCATACCAATAGCCACAAAAGTCTTAACACATTCCAGCATCTACGCAAAATCCTTAAAGTACAGAATCTCATCTAAATTAGATACAGGTGAGAGTGAAAGTACACTTCATCCTGAGGTAATATGCTCTCTAGCTGTGAACATGTGAAATCAAACAAATTATGTACTTCCAAAATACAATTGTGGGGCAGGCATAGGATAGACATTCCTATTCCAAAAGGGAATAATAGGAAGGAAAGGAGTAACAGTTCCCAAGTAAGTCCAAAACCCAACAGGACGAATAACATCAAATCTTAAGGCTTGAGAATAATCTTCTTTGATTCCATGCCCCACCTCCAGACACACAGGGGTGCAGTTGGGACCCTAAAGACCTGGGCAGTCCCACCCCCATGGATTTCCCACATGTAGCACATGCTTCAGCTCTCATGCATCGAAGTCACATGCCTGTAGCTTTCCCATGTTGGCACTGCACACTGGTGGCTCTATAGTTCTGGGGTCACAGGGGCCATGGCTCCACTAGGAATTGCCCTAGTGGGGACTCTGCAGCAACTCTGCCTGGGCCCCAAGGCTCTCTAAGTCATTCTTTGAAATCTGGGTGGAGGAAGCCATGCCTCCATTGCTCTTGAACTCTGCACACCTGCAGAATAAGTACCACATGGATGCTGCCAAGGCTCACTGCTGACACCCTCTGGAACAGTGCCCAAGCTGCACCTGGGCCCACTTGAGCCATAGCTGAGGTGGCCAAGGAGTGCTGCATTGGAATGCAGGGAGCAGAAACCCAAGACATCCTTAGGCAGCAAGCCCCAAGACCCCATGAGTTCCCTGGGCCCTTCTCCTGAAACCATTCTGCCCCAAAGCCCTAGCACTCAAGGCCTGTGATGGGTATAGCAGCCTCCAGAGATCTTCAAAATGCCTTTGGGGTCATTCTCCCATTCTCCTGATGAATATCAACTGGCTTCCTTCCTCCATAGTAATCTCCTTATCAAACATTCATTTGGCCACACCCTTGGTTTCCCCTCTAAACATAACATATTTTTTTATTATTTACATGGCTGGGCCAAGAATTTTCCAAATCTTTAAGTTCTGCTTCCCTTCTGATTATAAATTCCATCTTTAAATCGTTTATCTCTTCTCACATTTTACTATAACCAATTAAGGGAAGCATGAAGCACAGTGAGTGCTTGCTGCATCGAGATTTTTTTCTGCCAAATATACTAGTTTATCGCTCTTAAATTCTGCCTTCCACAAAGTCCAAGGACATGAACATAATTCAGACAAGTTCCTTGCCACTTTACAGAAAAGATGGCCTTTCTGCCAGTTTCCATTAAGATATCCCTTATTTCTGCCTAAGACCTCATCAGAATGGCCTTTACTGTTTATGATTCTGCCAGCATTCTGAAGTGATCTCTAAGAAGAATGAGGCTTTCCCTACAGGTCTTCTCTTCTGAGCTCTCACCAGAATCTCCCTTAATATTCCATTCATGAAATACAGACTTTTCCTAGCATTCACTTCATAACGGCTTTAGCCTCTACCCATTACCCAATTCCAAAGCCACTTCCACATTTTTGGGTATTTGGTACAGCAAACCCCAACTCCTCTGCTATCAATTTCTATTTTAGTCCATTTGTGCTCCTATAACAGAAGACCCAAGACTAGGTAGTTTATAAAGAACAGAAACAAACGTGTGTGTATACACACACACATCCATATATCCTAATGGTTCAGTTTCTCTGGAGAATTGAATTGATACCCTAATGTTTCTTTGTTTTGTTTCATTAGTTTCTGCTATAATCTTTATTATTTTCTACCTTATTTTTCCTTGGGATTTATTTGTTATTTTTCTAACTTTCTGAGTGAAATGCTAATTTATTGCTAATATTAGTTTCTAATAATGGAATCTAGGCTATTGATTTCCCTTTAACTTAACAATTTACTTGTATTGGTTTCAGTATTATTTGGTGATACTTTTACCAGGTTTCCACTATGATTTAGTTTTTGACACTGAATCATCTAGAATTATTTTTGTTTCCAAATGTAAGAGTTTTTTCCCTATAGTTTTTGTTATTATTTGTAAATTCTTTGCACCATGGTAAAGGAAATTTTGTGTAATAGCTGTTCCTACCTTTTTATTCTGACTTTTGCTCATATTTTGATGATTTCCTAAAACGATAAGCTACAATTAACTTTAATTGTATACTTTTTGAAAAATTTCTGTGTTGGGAGAATGGGTGCATATGTCAGTGCAATGTCATATTTCAGGGATCCCAATATTTGATGAGAAGGAAAAAATCCACCCTAACATTGTTACTTAGATTATTTGTTATAGAGTTACAGCTAAAAATGGGGAATGTTATACTATTTATTTATTGGCTACTATATTACAAATATTCCATATGTTGCCTCCTTAATTAAAAAAAAAACCTGAAAGGTTGATATTATTACCAGTTTCAAAATAATTGTCCTATGATCACATAGTTAGAAGACTCAGTAGTCTAAACTATATCTGCTAACTTTCTCAAGCACGTTCTTCTTTTACAACTCCAACTTGTTCCCCTGATTCCAAGACCAAAACAGTAGAGTATTTATCTTATTGACTTGTAAAAAATTAAAAACACATAGAAAGGCAAATATAACCTTTTAAAGACCAAAATAATGAGATTGCTGCAAGGTTGGAAAACTGTTACCACTGAGTAAATAAGCATAGGATAATAGTTCTCAAATAATAAAATTTAAACTTAAAAGAATAGATATGATACACTATAATGATAAGTCAGCTTATATTGTAATATATTTTTAACTTCTTAGGATTAAATGTAACTGGGAAAACTTCAAAGTCATAGTTTTTAAATTCTTGAAAAATAACTGCTTGTAGCTTAATTTTACTGTTTCCAGTAACATAGATCAAAGTGAGAGTCAACAGGGCAGTATGTCCGAATTCTTTTCTTTAGTCTCAGTCTTCTCTGTGCTCTTGTGTTGTACTTACTTCTCATATTAGGCATTGCTCAGAAGAAAACACCTTCCTTCCTTCCTTCACATCTTACTTCAAATCTTTGTATTTACTTCACATCTTGGGCACTTCTTAGAAGACAATTAGCAAGTTTTTTTAATGGGGCTAAAACTGGACAGAATACTAAATAAGAGACATTTTTTTTTGGCATCTCATTATCCCGGTCCTCTCTGCTCTGACATGCAAACCCATTCTGTCCCCTTTCTCTAGGATTCAGTGTCCATATTTCAAAGAACCTCAATTCAAAGTGAGACATATTCAATCAGTGTCAGGAATTGTGCAAAGCTATAATGAAACAGAACTGGTCTTTTCTCTCTTTGTGATCATGTATCTTTTTTCTAGTTCAGAGATTCACATATTGTTCAAGAATTTGTTTCTCATTCTATACAACAAATGAAAATGTTGAACATGGCCAATTTCTGACTGTATAATAATGTGGTATTGTACTGGGATGCTGTCAGTAGGTAAAGTCTGAGCACTAAAAATCTGAGTCATACTGAACTGGATCTCTGTTATGTGAGCATCTGAGAGTAACTGCCCCAAAATCTTATGTACCCAGATAAACTGAGAAATCTGCAGTTACCTTTGAGTTTCTCTACCTGCCTGAGGCCAATGTCTCAGAATTTATAATTTTATTCAATTGTGGTCTATGTCCTGTTGGCAGGATTTCACTGTTAGCCCTGGCACAGCTACTCCTAGTGCATTTTACGGTTCTTCATGCAATCCTCTTAATGTAAATCAGGAAATGCCAAAATCTATACATTTAGAACTGTCTTCTGCCTATATCTCATTGCCTTCTTGACAATTTCAGTTGGATATTTGAAAGACATACCAAAATCAACATGCCTAAATCAGAGGACAAGTTCCTCCCAAGTTATTCACACTGCTGCCCAAGCGAGTGGTACACAAGTCAACTGTGACTGACCCTTTTCCACTACCCAGTGGCTACTTCCCTCACTATAACATAATGTTATAAGGACATAGGGCATGTCTGAATTGTTTACTATTGCATTCTTAGTGCCAAGCTAAATGCCTGGCCCATGTTTAGATGTTCTGAAAATAATTATAGAATAAATAATTAAACCCAGGACAATCCTGGGTTTGAATCCTGGTTCTGTGATTTACCAACTAAGTTAATTAACATTTCTTACCCATTTTTAGGTCTCTAAGAGTCTAAATATGACCTACCTTATAGGACTGTAGTAATGATTAAATTGGAGAGTGCATGTGAAATATTTGGCACATGGTAAGCACTAACTAAGGATTGGTTACTAACGGAAAAAAAATCACAAAACAGTGGGGACCCTTGCTGTATGTGGTTTATGTTCTGTATTTCCATGGTTTAATTACCTGAGCTATCAAAAATTTTAACTTCCCACTGGCCTTTTCCAGTGAAATTCTACTGTCTTAATGGCTTTTCTCTAGTTAGCTATAAAGAAGGATATCTAGGCAGTAACATGGAAAGGAGGTCAAAAATACTCATACATTTGTTCCTTGTAAGTATTTAGCTTGCAACTTGTATTTCTTTTTTTAAAAGTTTATTCATTTATTAATATATATATATATTTACATTCTATGATGTTGTTGTGGAGCAGTTGGGGGAGGGGGAGAGGGGAAAGGGGAAGGAAATAGGGTGGGAAAAGGAGGAAGGAGGAGGGGCAGGGTTGAGGCCCATGGCACCCCCCTCATTCCTGCAGGGGAGACCAGGGGGCTTCCAGTGGTGGCTTGCTCATTGCTGGGCTGGGTGCAGATGTCAGGGGAGTGTGGCTGAAGCTGTCACCCCCCACCACCCCAGCTTGGGAACCTGGAGTGTTTCTTGTGGTGGATTCATGGTCTCCACTGGGCTGGTTGTGGGTGTCGGGGGGCCGTGGTGGACGCCCTCAGCCTCCCACCACTACAGCTTGGGAGAGCCTGGGGTGCTTCCTGTGGAAGCTCAGTGGTTGTCACTGGACTGGTTGGAAGTGTTGGGAGGGGCATGGCCATGGCCCTTTGTCCCCCATTGCCCTGGCTCAGGAGAGCCTGGGGTGCGTCCTGTGGCAGCTCAGTGGTCATCTCTGGGCTGGTTGTGGGTGTCAGTGGGGTGTGGCTGAGGCCCCAGCCCTCCCCCCATCTTGGTAGCCCAGGGGACTTCCAGTCATTCTAGGTTTTATAGGTGTTCTTTGGTTATGTGAGACCTTTACTAGCTAATATTAAACTTTGTCTCTAGTCTCAGGGTATTTTGCATTTTCTTTCAGTTCTGTGTTGGATTCTTCACTGTTTCCAGTACTTAAACTCTGCACTAGAACTAATTTGTTGTCCTTTGCTTACTTCTGAAATGGGGGAACTTCCTATAGGGACCAGCCCTTGAGCTGTGTGGTTGAACTAAATTGCTGCCCAGCCCTTGAGCTGTGTGGTTGAACTAAATTGCTGCTTTGCTGCTGATGCCCTAGGGAAGGCTTTTTGTGTAGCTCAGGTTTTAATGGTTGACTTTATAGGTGCTTCGGGGTCTTGTGAGATCCGGTACACATGGGTCGTGTAGAAACTCTGGTCTGAGACTTAGTCTTTTCAGCAAACTGCACCTCCTGCAGTTCTGTATTCCTGGCCAGTCTCCACTGAGTCATCTTACGCTGACTGGGGGGCAGATCAGCTGTCCTTGCTGTGCCCCAGTGTTCTCCCAGTGGGCCCATCTCCCCTACTGCCCCTGCTCCAAACACTTCCCATGGGGCAGCCATGTGCTGATCCTTTGTGATGACTCACTGGCCTCTGAGCGGCTCCTTTTTTTCCGTTGTTGTGGCTCCTTGCTCCTATGTGGGTCCATGGGAACCCTAATAGTAGTCTTGCTAGCCTGGGGGCTACCAAGGCCTTCTTCTCCCCTGCAGCCTCCAAGCAACCTCATAGGAAGGGCACAGCTGCAGCTTTTGCCAGCTCCTGCCCTGTGCACTTACCAGCTCCAGCCTTGAAGTGGCTAGGGCTCAAAACAGTTGGAGTGGTCCTTTCTTTCTCTCATTGTGGTTTCTCCTGCTCTTGCCTGATGTGTAGCAGCCCCAGCTTGGCTGTTGTTGCTTTTTAATAGTTGGAAATTGGTTGATTTGTTGGAGAGAATGACACTGGGGACCATCTACTCTGCCAACTTGACCAGAAGCCTTGCAACTCGTATTTCATCTTATAAAATTAAACTCCCTCAATGGAAAATTAAGGACTTTTTTTTTTTCCTTTTCAATATAAAATAATATGGACTTTTCACCTGGGAACACAATATTCGTTCATATGCTAAAATAAAATATAAAAGACAAGTCAGAAATTCTCTTTGATTCATGGGTCACACATTCAAATGTACGATTATTTTAAAATCATTGTTCAATCACACTGTATTAAACTGTGCCCAATCCTATATCACATTTTAGAATGATATTAAGACAAATTCACTGTAATTTTCATTCATTAATGTGACTTAAAATTTCTTCTTTTCATGTTAATTTCCAAGAAATATCCAAAGTAAAAGGAAATAGAACTAAACATTTAACATATAACTTCAACTGTAGAACTAAGAACAGGGTAAACCCTACGTGTATCTACCTAGTAAGTTGTCTCCCTTGTGTTTCTCAATTTCAAAACTGAGAAAAAAATAAAATATTTTAAGGAACTTTTACAGTAGTAGAGGGCTAAATTCAGGATATTTTAATACATATGTTAGAAGTCATACCCATTTTAAGCCTGCTTTCATTTCAATGTATGGATAAGGCCCTTCAAAGGATGTACTCCTTATAAATCTCATTGTAAGTTTATAGAGTAAAATAAGCTTCCATCAAGTCCTAGAAATGAGATTATACTCTGAAAATTTAGATTAGGTAAAATACAAAATGTGTAAGATTAGCCATCTACTGACATTTTCAGATGCATGGAAAATTCAACTGATACTTGGCTGAAAGAGATTAAGTGATAGGCTGTACATGTGTTGTTCATTCATTATCTAAGATTTTCTTAATATTATCCAAAAAGAATATAAAGGCACAAACTTACTAAAATAGAGAATATAAGAAGGTGATAATCAGTGAGTTGAAAATGTTTAAAACATTTTCTAGAAACAGTAAATTAGTAAAGCAGGGTGGAAGAAGCCACAACCTCAAGTTTCAATGGAGACGACTGCAGGTAAAGAGATATTCCATTTTCCCAGCTGGATTCAGAATGAACTCTAAAGAAAATGAAGAATGCAAATAAATCACAAGATGACAACAAAAGGATGAATTCAATTTCTGTATATAGCACAATTATTACCCCCATCTATAAGAGCAGAATAACTGAAAACCAGACATCTACTTCTCCAAGGAAAAAAGTGGATGCTAGTTTTCCAAACAAATTGAAAAAGTAGGCTTAGAGTAATCAACACAGCCTGTGAGGAGGTCCTCTACATTCTGGAATTTAGGGGTCTGCCAGGTGAATAACAGAATCTATACCTCGTTAGAAAGAGGCTCTCAATCAACCTACCTAACCAAACTATCAACAGCTCTTGTTTGGAATACTTTTCCTTTTTCTTAAATACGAATGGTCAAAGATCACCAAGAATTTAAGTAAACCTTGCAATGTGAAAATGAAAGACAAATAAAAACAAGTGACTGGAAGAAACAGCACACCATGCAGCCTAATTCGCATCCTCAGAAAGACTGATGATGAAAATGTTCTATCCAGGAAACAGGAAAGCTGGTCTATGAAAAAGGAAGAATGACAGCATTCACTAATACATAAGTGCTACAGGCTAAGAGATTAGCAGAAAGATAAGAAACTCATCATTGCTATATCCAGACCTTCCATATCTGAAATTAAGCTCACAAAAGATGGGTTTAACACCAGAATAGTTTCAGGTGAAGAAAGGATTAATGATTTCAAATACAGTTTAGTTAAGAAAAAAATACGGACCAAAGATTAGGAAAAATACAATGCTGGAAAATAAAGAAATAAGCGTAAGGAATATATGGATTATAGTAAAAAAGTTCAACACGTGTGTATTATTGGAGTCCCACTACAGGAAGAGAGAGAAAGAACAAGACGGAAGCAACATTTGATATACCTTTGAATAGTAATAAAATAGCTGATAATCATTCCAAATGAATGGAAGTCAGGAAGCATAATTATTCACTGTAAGTAAAGTGAATAGAAAGAAAAACACACCTAGACACATCGTAATAAACCTGATAACAAATGATTACAAAAAATAATTCCTAAGGTGTTTAGAAAAAGGACAACTGGGACTTTAAAAGAGAAAATGAAACTGATGACGGACTAGAACCATGGAAGCCAGAAGTCAATAAAACAACACCTTTAAAATTATAAAATAAAGTGAATGATAGAAGCCTATAGCCAACAAAAATAACCTTTAAAAATAAAGGTTTCACTTTCAGACAGTCAAAAAGTAAGAGAATCTTTGGCCAGCAATTCTACCTCAGAAGAAATTCTTACTAAAGTCCACCACAAAGATGGAATATGAACGTCCCTGGAACCATGGAAAGGAAAGAAAGAACGAAGAGCAGTGGAAAGGGTAAATGTACTGTTACATCAAAATAAGTATTGAGTACAAGACAACAATATTAATTTCTTTTGAGATTTAAACTGTGTAGAATGAAATACATGATAACAATAACACAAAAGGGAGGAGAAGGGCAAATTAAGGAAACATCTTTCTTGGCTTTCTCAATGAAGTAGCAAAAGCATTCATATATAATAGAATCTAGCCAAGTATTTATGTTGAAACCTCTAGGGCATACACCAAAAGAATAGTAAAAGAATTTATAACTCAACAGCTACTAGAATATCGGATGCATTAATTAAAAATATCTGATTAATAAATATATCAAAACATCCCATTGTACCCCATCAATGTTTAAATTAGGATTTATCAACTAAAAACAATATTCTAAAAATATGAAGAGAAAAAAAGAAAAATGTAATGGACAACAGGT
The DNA here is from genome assembly GCF_027409185.1 of Cynocephalus volans. Classification (NCBI taxonomy): domain Eukaryota; kingdom Metazoa; phylum Chordata; class Mammalia; order Dermoptera; family Cynocephalidae; genus Cynocephalus; species Cynocephalus volans. The sequence goes on from NC_084465.1 coordinate 157,912,357, forward strand.
GGGACAAAGAATGAATAAATGGAAAGACGGTAGATAAAATTCTAGATATACCAGTAATACCTTTGTCAGTAAATAAAATATACGCTCTTATTAAAATAACTGGATTTTTAAAAAACTAGTACTATGTGTTGCACACAATGGACACAACTTGTATATAATTAACACAAAAAGATTAAAAGTAGGTGGAAAGAGATATATGCAAGCACTACACAAAAGAAAGTTGATATAACTGTACCAATGTCTGAAAAATACATTTTAAAGAAACAAACATTCCTGGAGTAAAGAGGGACATCTCATGATGATACAAGTGTTAATCCACAAAAAAAGATGTAAAATTTTTACATTTCTAAATGGCTTATATCATTTTAATAGTTTTTGTTACTAGTGTTGGACAGATTCCTTCCTTAAGCTCTTCCTTGTATTTGAAAGTGAAAATATATTAAAGAAAAACAAAACAAAACAAAAAAACTGCAGTTGAAAGCCTTCCCACAAAGGAAACTCCACTTTCAGAAGATGTTATCTTTGAATTCTTTTACACATTGAATGAATGAAAACACCAACACAACATGAACTCTTCCATAAGACACAAAAAGTGGGAAACCTTTCCAACATGTTTTTGAAGACAGGATAACCCTGAAAGCAAAACTTAACAAGGACATTAAAAGAAAAATAGAAGTCAATCTGTCTCATAAATACAAATGCAGAAGTCCAAAATAAAATATTATCAGACCAAGTAATGTACCAAAAGTTCTTAGATCATGACACAATTGAGTTTATTACAGGAATGCAAGTTTTGTTCAACACTTGAAAGTCATTTGATACAGTTAACCATGTTAACAGAAAGATAACAACATATGGTGATCTCATTAGAGGCAAAAAAAAATTTGAAAAAATTCACCACCCAATCATGATTTTTAAAAAAAAAAAAATCCTTAGTAATTAGGAAAAGAAAGGCAATTTCTCAATCTAATAAATCATATCAAAGAATTTCAACAGCAAACATATAATGAGGGGATAAGGGATGCTTTTACTCAGCCATGATCCAGGCACAGATGGTACCATCATCACTTCTATTCAACATTGTAGTTTAAGACCCAGTGCAATAAAGTAAGACAATGAAACAAAAAGCTTAACGATTTGAAGGTGAAAAGAAAGTCCTCATGCATACTATTATATTATTTACATAGAAATTCATAAGTAAGTTAATATTTAAGTAATACTTGATTGTGGAAATTATCAATATTAAAATGGAGGCACTTGAACCCTACCAAAAGGGAGCCAGGAGGCCCTGAAGGAGCCTGAAGCACATATGCGTATGATGCATAAACTCCTCAAAAATGCAGTATTCCAGATAAGCCACTTACACAAAGACACTTGCTCAACATCAGCTGCTTCCACCAGTGAGCTAACACCATCTCCTACAACGAGCTCCCGTAATCAACAGTCTTTGCTTCAAAGCAGTTTATGTGGACTTCCTTTTGCCTTTAAAAGCTTCCACTAGCCCCCACCTCTTTGGCTTTGCCTATGGTCCACCATAGCATATGTATCTCAGATTGGATTCCCCCATTACTCCCAAATAAACTTTCTTTAGAGATCCTGTCTCCCTCTCTGCTGTTATTTTAGGTTGACAGGATATAAGCTAATTAAACAGGAATAAAATTTAACAATTGTAAAATACGTAAACAGTACCATTTACAATAACACCACTAACTAGTTTCCAAGCATAAATCTTATAAAATCTTATATGGCCTCTACACAGAAACTGGAAAATATTACTAAGACACAGTAAAAAATAACAAATGGATTAGAAGACTTTCCATGAATTAGGAAACTGAATATTGTGAATATATAATTCTCTACAAATTGGCCTATGCATGGAGAAATTCAAACAAAAATCTTCTCAATAATTTCCACATTTGGTTCTTTTCCCCAATTTCTAGTTATACTTCATAGTTTCCATTTCTCTGGTGAGAGTCCCCATCCATTCATCATAAATGTGTTTTTCTTTATATTTTTAAATGTATTTATAGTAACTTCTTTAAAGTCCTTGTCTGGTAATTCCCATTCGGGATGGCTTCCTTTAACTGCTTTTTCTCTTTGTTATCAATCACATTTTTCCTGTTTTTTTGGTATATCTAGTCATTTGAGATTGTATTTTGCACAATATGAATAATATGTTTTAGAGATTCTGAATTCTGTTATTACCTCTCAAGAGTTTTTTGTTTTGTCTTGTTTTGTTTTTTATTAGTGAGATACTAAATTCACTTTTCAAGTTCCATACACACCTTTCCCTGTTGGTTCTATTGGGGCTGCAGAAGGAGCTTCTCCAGGACAGACTGCTTGGTATCCCTGTGTGGGAGAAGAAATGCTCTTGCCCAAGGGGATGGAGAGGGTTCACAGACTGAGCTTCTGTAGTGACAAGATCCTCTTTCCCAGTATCTGATGTGAACCTGGAATATGCTGGTACTAAAAGAAGTTTCTTCCTTGAGAGGGCAGTTGTTTAGGAGGAATCCCTTTGCTAGTACCACGTGGTAGCTATGTATCTTGCATTTGAGAAGGGTGTCTCAGGCCTATGGGGATAAGTCTTCCTGGGATGGGCACTTGTTTGGGAAGGATCCCTCTGGGTGGTGACACATGACCACAAGATATCTCTAGGTAAGGGGAAAAGAGTCTCGGGCCTTATGAGAAAGAGAATACTCCCCTTTACCACTTACTATAACCAGGGTCCTATCTGATCCCACCTACTACTGCTATCTGTTCACTTGGTTTTGTCAACAGGATTTCTGTTCTGTCTAGGAGAGGAATGAGCTGACTGGGGCTGCCATCTGTTGCCAGTTTGGGGATGGGAAACACCAGGCCAGTGTCACTTCCTTCTTTTGGGGGGATGTAAGACACCCTGATACTATGTTGCTCCTCCAGTCGCAGAATACCAAAATAGCCCACCTTACTCTTCCACCTTTCAGAGTTCTCCTTTGGCTATCTTGTGCATTATTTCCAGGGTTTATAGTTGGCTGGAGGACATCTTGTCTAGATGAGTCCCAGATATTTCTTAAAAAGCAACAAGAATACTTCACTTCTGGAAGAACAAATTCCTTTATTACTTTAACTCCTGTTATGTTTCAATACTGGGTTGACACCCTGATATATGAGATAGTCAAAACAACTATTCCTACTTCTGACCAATGTATTTTGATGAGTCTTTTCAATATTGTCTCCCAAATTCAGGCCCAACCTGAGAATAATCTAACCCTTATAATATCTTTTACACCTCAAATTATCTTTCATATTTCTAAGATGGGTGCTAAGTAACTACTGAGAATTCCTTTTTCACCTTATAAAAGGAAGGAATGTAGACATACTTAGGTTCATTTGACATTCTCCATATTTTAATAAAATCAACATTAGTGAGGAAAGGTTTAACAATAATCTTTCCTTTTTTGCATGACTTGAACCCATGTTAACTCCATTAACTTCCAACCTATTTCCCTGAAGGCAGATGAAGAAGGTATGTCTCAACTATGTTACAGGCTACCTTGCATATAGCAAAAATGTCTCCTGATTGGTAGACTGACTCTGACCTTGGAGGAACTGGAATAACCTGTACGTATCTGAAGGGGAGCCATACGTTTGGCTGCCTTGACTATGGTGGCTCATGTGTGGGGCACCCATGGGAGAGACTCTAAGCTGTAATAGGAGATCTCGGTTCCTATGTGGAATGAGGCTTTAGGTCAGAACATCTTCCACATCAGCCTAATGTGATTTGTCTCCTCACATCTGACCTGAACTGCTCTGTGGACATTGTAAATCCTCCTGAAGAAGAGGAATCCCTGATACTGACTGACCTCCTGGCAAACAGCAGTCCTGGAGTCCCATCCTGTAAACTCTGGATAGAATGCTGCTAAGCATGTTCCCTCGATGCCATCGCACAATGGTGTGTGTGCTGTTTTGCTCACCAAACCCAGGATTTAAAAATATCTGGCAAATCAAAAAGAGGTGCTCAGCATTTGAGGGTTAATAATAGATAACTTATTAGTAGTATAAAGATGTTTAAGAGGTTATATACATTTTCATTTAAGAAGCATGTTCTTATCCATATACAAAAACTAGTGTGAACTATACAAATTGATTTTTTAAAATAGTAACATTTACTTGTACATATGTGTGGAGTACAGTGTGCTGCTTCGATACATGGATATACTGCACAGTGATTCACTTAGGGTATATAGATACCATAGCTTTGTACCTGTTTATACACCACTTCCCCTCATCCTCTTCCCCTTCCCCTCCTGGTCTCTGGTAGCCATTATTCTACTCTCTCCTTCTATGAGAACCACTTTTTTTTTTCTAGATTCCACATATGAGTGAGATCACGTGGTATTTTTCTTTGTGTGCCTGGCTTACTTCACTTAACACGATGGTCTCCAGTTTCATCCATGTTGCTGCAAATGACAAGATTTCTTTTTCTTTTTTTTGAATAGCTGAATAGTATTCTGTTGTATATATATGTCACAGTTTTTAAATTCATTCATCCATTGATGAGCATTTAGGTTTATTGTATCTCTTGGCTATTGAAATAGTGTTGCAATGAACATGGGAGTGCATATGTCTCTGATATATTGATATCATTTCCTTTGGGTATATACCCAGTAGTGGGATTGCTAAGTCATAAGAGAGTTCTATTTTTAATTCTCTGAGGAACCTCTGTTAGGTCAGCAAGACAACAGACTAAAGGACTCTGAGCTAAACATTATCATGTAAGGGAGTTTATTTCTAGTGAACCTGGAGGAGAAACTGAAAGATCAGTTTCCTGCCCCTGTACAGACTAGAAGAGGCTTTATAGGGTTTGAATTTGGAAAGGAGGGGTTAGGGGGAAGAGCCTAAGCTCTGAGAAGGGGTTGGGCAGCTATTCTGAGCACTAATGGCTTTGTGGTTTTCTTGGTTTTTACGAGATCCTGTTTTGTACTGGATGTTCTTATCAGAATGCATAGGCCTGAGGGAAAGGGAGGGGGTAGGGGAACACGGTCAGGGAGAGGTCAATATGGCTGTGCTTATGTTAAGCTGACTATGAGGCCTAATAACCTCCATACTGTTTTCCACAACGACTGTACCAACTTACATTCTCACCAACAATGTTCCCTTTTCTTTGCATCCTCACCAGCATTTGTTATTTTCTGTCTTTTTGATAATAGCCATTTTAATTTGAGTGAGGCAAAATCTCAGTGTGGTTTTAATTTGTATCTCCCTGATGATTAGTGTTACTGAGAATTTTTTCATGTGCCTTTTGGCCACTTGCATGTCTCCTTTTGAGAAATGTCTCTTCAGGTCCTTTGCCCATTTCTTTAATTGGCTTATTCATTTTTTTACTGTTAAGTTGAGTTCCTCAAATATCTGGATATTAGCCACTTGTCTGATGTGTAGTTTGCAAACACTTTATTGTCAGGTCCGCTGCCAGCCGACCCGAACAGCCCTAGCCTCGTTCCTTTTGGTGGGCAAGCGAATGGCCCAGATTACTCTTTCCCTCTGGTCCCCTTTGGGGAAGAAAGCCGTGAAGAGAGGTGAGCACAGCCGCTGGTCCCAACCAGCCTGGTTTAAAGGACACTCAGAGGCGGTGGGGGTTCTGTTGAGCAGTTCCGTTTATTATCACACAAGCACTTGCTTTTATAGGCAGATGGGGAGGGGAGGTTTTAACATAATCCTATCAGCTTAACAGTCAAGAGCATGCATCCTGTCTCAATGCCTAGCTATTGCAATCACGCAGTGTTCACAAGCGTGGAAGCACGTATTTGGCCAATAAGGGCTAAGGCAAGGTTCCTGCAGACACTCCCACCCTACTTCCTCCCGGCACCCTCTTAGGCTGCCACGTTAATACGCCCTTGTGGGCCCATAATGGCGCAGCTTGTAATGTCACTTAAGGTGGCGTTAGTTTTTAAGGCCCAACACTTTATCCCATTCTGTAGGTTGTCTCTTAACTTTGTTGATTGTGTCCCCTTGCTATGTAGAAGCTTTTTAGTGTGATTTAGTCCCTTTGTGTATTTTTGCTTCAGTTGCCTGTGCCTTTGCTGTCTTGCTCAAAAAAGCACTGCCCACTCCCATTTTGTGTGGCATTTCCCCTATGTTTTCTTTTAGTAGTTTCATAGTTTTGGGTCTTAAAGTTAGGTCTTTAATCCATTTTGAGTTAATTTTTTTGTGTATGGCAAGAGATAAGGGTTTAGTTTCAATCTTGTGCATGTGGATATCCAGTTTTCCCAGCACCATTTATTGAAGAGGCTATCCTTTCCTCATTGTATATTCTTAGCACTTTTGTCAAAAATCAATAGGCTGTAAGTGTGTGGGTTTATTTCTGGACTCTGTATTCTGTTCTGTTGGTCAATTTGTTTGTTTTTAGGCCAGTATCATGCTATTTTGGTCCCTACAGCTTTATAATATATTTTGAAGTCATGTAGTGTGATGCTTCCATCTTTGTCCTTTTTGTTTAAGATCACTTTGGCTATAAGGGGTCTATTGTGTTTCCATACAAATTTTAAGGTCATTTTTTCTATTTCTGTGAAGAATGTCATTGGTATTTTGATAGAGATTGCATTGAATCTGTAGATTGCTTTGAGTAATATGGATATTTTTATATTAATTTTTCCAACCCATGAACCTGGGATATCTTTCCATTTATTTGTATCTTCTTCAATTTCTTTCACCAATGTTTTATAGTTCTCATTGTAGAGGACTTTCACCTCCTTAGTTAAATTTACTCCTAGGTGTTTCATTTTTTTGGTAGCTATTGTGAATGGGATTATTTTCTTGATTTCCTCTTATTTTGTTATTGGAATATAGGAACACTATTGATTTGTGTGTGTTGATTTTATATCCTGCCACTTTAGTGAACTCATTTATTAGTTGTAGTAATTTTTGGTAGAGTCTTTAGGGTTTTCTATGTTTATGATCATGTCATCTGCAAATAGAGATAGTTTGGCTCCCTCCTTTCCAATTTGTAGGCCCACTATTGCTTTCTCTTGCCTTACTGCACTGGCTAGAACCTCCAGTATTATGTTGAATAAGAGTGGGGAAAGTGGACATCTTTGTCTTGTTCAAGATCTTAGAAGAAAAGCCTTCGACTTACATCTGTTCAGCGTATTAGCTGTGGATTTGTTGTATATGTCCTTTAGTGTGTTCAAGTACATTCCTTCTTGATGTAGATTGAATGTCCCTCCAAAACTGATTTGAAGCTTGACCTCCATTGTGATAGTGTTAAGGCGGTGGGAAGTCCTGTTATGCTAATTGAAAGGTGGGGCCTTTAAGAGGTGATTAGATTGTGAATGGACTGACCCATTCATGGAGTGATGGGTGTGGTTCTGATGGCTTCATCAGGAGAGCGAGTGAGCAGGTTAGCTTTCTCTTTTGTGCAGCCATGACAATACCCTCCCTGTGTTGCTGTAAAACCACCACCACCAAGGCTCTCACCAGATGTGTTCCTTGGACTTTGGACTTCCCAGCCTCTGAAACTGTAGGAAATAAATTCTATTTTTTTATAAACTACCCAGTTTCAAGTATTTTGTTATAAGCCACAGAAACAGACAAATGTACTTTACCTAATTTGTTGAGTGTTTTTATTATAAAAGGGGGTTGGATTTTATCAAATGCTTTTTCTGCATCTATTGAAGAGATCATGTTTTTTTTCTTCATCCTCTTGATGTGATTTATCACATTTATTGATTTGCATACGTTGAGCCATCCTTGCGACCCTGGGATGAGTCCCACTTGATCGTGGTGAATGATCTTTTTAATGTGTTGCTGGATTAGCTTTGCTAGCATTCTGTTGAGGATTTTCACATCTCTGTTTACTACAGATATTGGTATGTAGTTTTCTTTTTGTGTGTCTTTTTCTGGTATTGTTATGAGGACAATGCTAGCCTTTTGGAATGAGTTTGGAAGTATTCTCTCCTGTCCTTTGCTGAAAGTGAGACATTAAAGTCCCCAAATATTATTGTGTTGGAGTCGATCTCTCCTATTAGGTCTAATAGTAACTGGTTTATATATTTGGGTGCTCCAGTGTTGGGTGCATTTATACTTAGGATTGTCATATCCTCTTGCTGAATTCATCCCTTATCATTATGAAATGACTTTCCCTACCTTTTTTTTTTTTTTTTTTTTTTTTACTTTCTTTGACTTGAAGTCTATTTTACCTGATATAAGTATAGCTACTCCTGGTTCTTTTTTGTTTTCCATTGCATGAAATATCTTTTTCCATCCCTTCAGTTTCAGTTGATGTGTATCTTTGTAGGTGAAGTGAGTTTCTTATAGGCAGCCTATTGGTTCATATTTTATAATACATTCAGTCACTGTGTCTTTTAATTTAAAGATTTAATCCAATTACATTTATAGTTCCTGATATATAGGGACTTGTCACTGACATTTTGTTACTTTTTTCTGGTTGTTTTGCAGATCATTTTTTCCTGGTCTTACTGCTTTCCTTTCTGGTTGAGTGGTTTTCTCCAGTAGTATATTTTGATTTCTTGCTGTTTATTTTTAGTATGTCTGTCATAAGTTTTTGTGTTATGGTTACCGTGAGGCTTGCAAAATAATTACAGTTAGATTATTTTAAACTAACAAAAACTTATCTTTGATAGCTAAGAAAAAAAAAGCCAACTCTATTCTCTGATGTCATTCCCCCAACCCCACTTTTTGACATTTTGTTCTTTCAAGTTACATCTTTTAATATAGCCTGTCTTTTATATGACTTTTGTATTTGTGATTATCCTATTAGATTTGTCCTTTAGTCTTCATACTAAGGATATAAATGGTTTATTCACCACCTTACAACACTAGAGTATTCTGAGGTTGTCTGTATACTTAATTTCCTAGTGAGTTATGTATCTTCACGTTTTATTGGTATACTTTGGTGTCATCTTGTTTCAAATAAGAACTCCTGTAGCTTTTCTTGTAAGACAGGTCTACTATTTTTTGACAGCTTTTTTATTGAAAAATAATTGATTACATATATTTGTGGGGTACAGAATCAAGTATCAATACATGTATACAATATGTGGTGATCAAATCTGGATGATTAGTATACTCACGTTTACAAAACATAATCTTTGTGACCTCTAACTAGTTTCTTGCCAATCTCCTCCCTCCACCTTTCCCATCTCTAATAACCAAAAATTTTTTTTAAGTTTAATGTATTATTATGATCCTTCCTTCTTTTTCTTTTTTTTTAAAGATGACCGGTAAGGGGATTTTAACCTTTTACTTGGTGTTGTCAGCACCACACTCTCCCAAGTGAGCTAACCGGCCACCCCTATATAGGGATCTAAACCTGTGGCCATGGTGTTATCAGCACCACACTCTCCCAAGTGAGCCATGGGCCAGCCCCTCCCCCCTTTCTTTCTTTCTTTATTTTAGCTCCCACTTATGAGTGAAGACATGTGGTATTTCTCTTTCTGTGCCTGGCTTATATAACTTAACATAATTTTCTCTAAATTCATCTATGTTGCTGCAAATGGCAGAATTTCATTCTTTCTTATGGGGATAATAGAATAATTTAGTCAGGCTCCCTCGACATTTCTTGTAAACAAGTTGTGTGTGAGTGGAGTTAGTGTGCGTGTGCACCAATGTATATTTTTAGTTTTGTTGCTATTGTGTGTTCTTGAGTTTGTGAAGCAGAAGCTGGCTCACAGAGCTCGCATCTAAAAGTAGAGCATGTTTACTCTGCTGGCAGCTGCTCAGTTTTTCTTTGGACTTTGCTGGTTGCAGTTGAGTTTCGGAGTTTCTCTTTGGACTGCCTAGGTATTAGACATGTGTGTGCTGAATAAAGACTCCTCTTTCTTCAACCAAGGCTCCAAGGACCTTTTTGCTGGTTGCCTAGCTCATAGACCTCCGTGTGAAGGATTTGTGAATGGGCTCACGGGGTCTGTGAGCTCCAGACCCTAGCCCTAGCTCTACAATTCCACTGAGTATATATACCACATTTTCCTTATCATCATCTGTAAATGGACATTTAGGTTGATTCCAACTCTTGGCTATTGTAAATAGAGCTTCAATAAACATGGGAGTGCAGGTGTCCTTTCAACATGATGATTTCCATTCCTTTAGGTAGATGCCCAGCAATGGGATTACTGGGTCATATGGCAGTTCTCTCTAGTTTTTTGAGGAACCTCTGTACTGTTTTCCAGAATGGCTGCACTAATTTACAGTCCCACCAAGAGTGTAAGAGGGTTCTCCTTTCTCTACATCCTTGCCAGCATTTGTTACTCTGTCTTTTTTATAATAGCCAGTCTAACTGGGGTAAAATGATTTCTCAGTGTGGTTGTGATTTGCATTTCCCTGATGCTGAGTGATGTTGAGCATTTTTCATGTGTCTGTTGCCCATTGTATATCTTAATATGAGAACTGTCTATTCAGGTCCTTTGCCCATTTTTTAATTGGGTTACTTGTTTTCTTACTGTTGAGTTGTTTGAGTTCTTTGTATATTCTGAATATTAATCCCTTGTCAGATGCATAGTTTGCAAATATTTTCTCCCATTCTGTAGGTGGTCTTTTCACTCTATTAATTATTTCTTTTGCTGTGCAGAAGCCTTTTAGTTTGATATAATCCCATATATTTTTTCCTGCATTGCCTGTGCTTTTGGGGCCACATTCATAAAGCCTTTGTCCAGTCCTATATCCTGAAGTGTTTCTCTTAGCTTTTGTTTGTCTGGGAAAGACTTTATTTCTCCTTCATAATTAAAGGTTAGTTCTGCTGAATACAGAATTCTTGGCTGACAGTCTTTTTCTTTCAGCACTTTGAATATATCATTCCATTCTCTTCTGGCCTGTTGGGTTTCTACTGAGATATCCACTGAGAGACATTTGGGGACTCAGTTGAACATTGTTTTTGTTTTGTTTTGCTTTGCTTTGTTTTTGCTGCTTTCAGTATTTTTTCTTTGTCTTTGGTTTTTGATAATTTGATTATGACATGCCTTGGGATGTTCTTCCTTGGACTGAATTTGATTTGTGACCTCTGAGTTTCCTATACATGGATGCTGTCATCTTCCTCCATACTTGGGAAATTTTCAGCCATTATATCCTTGAATATATTTTCTAGGTCTCTTCCTTTTTTTTCTCCGGGTACACCAAATATGCAGAGGTTATTTTTTAAAGTAGTCCCATAATTGCTGCAATTGTCTCATTTTTCTTATCTTTTTTCTTTTTGTTCCCCTGATTGGATAATTTTGTATGTTCTGTCTTCAAGGTCACTGATCTTTCCTCTGTTTGATCAAGTCTGCTGTTGGAGCTTTCTATTGAGTGTTTCAGTTCAGATAATGTATTCTTTATTTCCAGAATTTTTTTTAATTGCTTTTGTTCCTTTGTGAAGTTTCTTGTTCTGCTTCTGGGTTGTTTTCCAAATATTGTTTAGGATTCTATCTGTATTTTCTTTTGACTACCTGAACACCCTTAAGAGAGTTATTCTGAATTCTGTCAGACATGCCATAAATCGACTGTTTGTTTACTTCCATTTCTGGCACTTTGTTGATTTCCTTTAGTGGTGTTATATTTCTCTATTCTTGATCTTTTTGTCTTTATGCTGATTCCTGTGCATTTGAGGAGATGGCTACCTTTTCCAGGTTTTGTAGGTGTTCTTTGGTGGTATTAGACCTTTACTTGTTAATATCAGCACTTTGTCTCTTGTCTGTGGTTTTTTTTTCTGTTCTGTGGTGGATTAATAGCAACCACGACCACTTAAACACTACACTGAGACTAATTTGCTGTCCTGTAATTATTTCCCAAATTGGGGAATTCTTCCTGTGGAGACTGGGACTTGAGCTGTGTGCCTGAGCTAAATTACTGCCTTGATGTTGTTTCTCAAACTGGAAAAAAATTTATGTTTGGACTGGATTTTAATTGTCAGCCTTTTAGTAATGTTTGGATCATTTGTTATCACACCAAACTCAACTGGGCTGTGTGGAAAATCCAGCCTGGGACTATGTCTTTCCTGAAAACAGTGGCCCCTGCAGTTATTTCACTCTGACCAGTCTTCACTATGTGGCCAGTGCCAAATAGAAGGCAGAATAGCTGCCAATGCTGTACCCCAATGTACCCCTGATGGGTAACAGCCACCCCCTCCACCAGCACTCTGAACATTTCCTTTGGGGCATACCATGCATGAGTCCCCCATGAAGACGCACCAACCTTGAGGTTATTCCCTCCTCCCATCAGCTGTGGCCCCTACCTCCTATGCAGATCCAGGAGAATTTTGCAAGTGGCTTTGTTGGCCTAGGGGATGGAATGGTGGACTCAGAAGTGATTTTTTTTTCTTTTTGCCAGTGGTCACAGCACACTTCCCCCCCTGTAGACTCCAAGTAGCTTCGTGCAAAGGGTGCTGCTGTGACTCTGCCATCTCCACATAGCTGTTATGAGTGCTGGTAGCTGCTCCTTGCGTTATGCCACACTGGCCCTGAGAGCGTCTGAGTCTCGGAATGATCACAGTGGTTTTTCCTCCTGCTTATCATGGCCTTCCACACCTTCATGGACTTCACAGGTCTCTCCTCTTCTCCCAAGTTCCAGTGATCTCAGAATGACAGTTCTTGCCTTTTAACAGTTGTAAATTGATCTTTTGTGGGGTGGAGTGGAGGGATCATCTATTCCACCATCTTGGTGATATCACTCCTACAAACTGCTGCTTCACTTGACTAACCCAAACAAACAGGAAAAGACAGAACAATTCGGAATGTAGTTTGCCTAAGAGGATGAACATATTGACCTAATGCTTGTATATTTTAAATAAAAACAAATCCAGACTTGAGAGGCTATTTGAAAAGCCTGCTGCAGTACAGAGAGCACTCCAACCTCAGGATCTGCAAGCATCTCCAAATCAACAAAGGGCTTTGCTTCCATAGAGAGGTGAGCAGGGCAGCAGTGGGGAGAGCAGGCAGCGTAATCAACGTGGTTTAACAGGACGTGTTTATTTCGTTGCTCACCAGGTTCTTGGAATGAGCTGTTACGGGAGCATGTCTACATCTTAGTGCTTGTTTAAGCTTAGGGGCGAGCCAAAGGTTAGGGGCCTAAGGCGGGGAGAGAATCCTGACTAAAGGTTGGTCAACTCAAGTCAGTGGGTAAGTAACAGGCAATAGTGAGCACTTGGTCAACAACAGAAAACCAAACAACACAGGATACACATTCTTCTCAGGCACATGCAAAACACAATAAATCGGGCCAGCCCGTGGCTCACTCGGGAGAGTGTGGTGCTGACAACACCAAGTCAAGGGTTAAGATCCCCTTACCGGTCATCTTTAAAAAAAAGACAAAACACAATAAATCGATCATAGACTGGGCCATAACAAGTCTCAACAAATTTCAAAGGATCAAAATGATCCAAGGTGTGTATTTTTTTTACTCTAATGTAATTAAGCTAGAAACCTGGAAGATAACATAATTACAAATATGTCTGAAAATTAAGAAATACACTTCTAAAATAACCCATGTATCAAAGAAGAAGAAGCAACAATGCAAGATGGAAAATGTTATGAACTGGCTGATACTAACGTTACAACATAGCAATTCTTGTGAGATACGGCCACAGCAGTGCTTAAAGGTTAATTTATAATCCTGATGATATGGATATAATATCAAAAAGGCTGTGACTAAGCCGTGCGTCCATCACAAGTTTAATAAAGAAAAGCAGTTACATCTAAATAGAAGGAAATAAACAGGAAGAGAAATTAACAAAACAAAAAAGGTATGATGTGGAAGAACAAAGCCAAAAAATTTATTCTTTCAAGAGATTAATAATGTCAAAGTGGGTGATGCTGATCAAGAAAGAGAAGGCACAAACTATCAATATCCGAAATGAAAAAGGATTCAGAAGAATAATATTAGGAATAACTTCATGTTTATAAATTGAAATTTGGTAAAATAGACAAATTCATAGAAAAGTTCAACTTACAATAGGCAAAAACAAAAAAACCCAAAGTGTCTTAAAACTATTAAACGGAACCTCCAAATCAGAATATTTTCATGATGCAACCACCAGGCTCGGATAGCTTCACTGCTAATTTCTACCAATCATTTAAGAGAAAGTGCCAAGATGCCAGAGAATAGAAGAGAAAGCCTACTCAGCTTATTTTGTAACATCAGCGATAGTCTTGATACCAAGATTCAACAAGGATATTACAGAAAAGAAAATTGCATGATTACTCTTACTCATGAGTGTAAAAACATATCATGGCTTGGTAACAGTTGTTTGAAGTAATGAAAGAATATCTGTTAACTGAGAATTTTTACCCAGCAAAAATATCTTTCAAAAATAAAGGAAAAATAATGCTGGCTGGTCAGCTCACTCAGAGTGTGGTACTGATAACACCGAAATGAAGGGTTTGGATACCCTTACTGGCCAGCCGCCAAAAAATAGTAATAATGATAATAAAACAAAGAAAAAAAACCTTTTTCAGACATATAAAAACTGGAAAGAATTCGTTTCTAGCTGATTCACTCTAGAAGACGGCAGAAGGAAAATGATACCGATGGAAATCTGCATCTACTCAACAAATCAAGAGCACCAGGAATGGTAACTCCTTGGGCAAATATTGCTGTTTTCTCTTACTATTTAAATATTTGGTCGGATTCTCCAGTGAAACCATCTGGGCTTATAAAGTTCATCAAAAATCAGGAAAGTCTCAGAAATTGTTGTAGTCAAGAAGAACATGAGACATGACATAATGAGACAAGATATGTATTAAACAACCCAAATAGTATATGAGTCAAAGAGAAAGTCTCAAGGGAATTTCTTTTTTTAAAGTATTGAACTGAGTGAAAATGAAAACATGATGTATAAAAGCAGTACTCGTGGAAAGTTATAGCACTAGCTGCATATATTAGAAAAGAAGAAAGGCATTTAGTGAATCACCTCAGTTTTTACTTTAAGAAACTTGACAAAAAAGAGAAAATTAAGTCCAAAATATGCAGAAGAAAGGAAATAATACAGATCAGATAGAACAAACAGGAAAAAAAAAAAAAGTGAAACTGAAAGCTGATTCACTGAGATCTATAAAATCGATAAACATCTAGCCATACTGATCAAAGGGAAAAAGAAGAAAAGACACAGAATACCAATACTGGGAATGGGAAAGATGTTATCATTACACAGATATTTAAAAGTATCATCAGAGAGTATTATGAATTTTGTGCTGATAAAGTCAACTTAGATAAAATGGGCTAATTCCTTGAATGACAGAAATTACCAAAGCTCACTCAAGAAGATATTGATAACCTGAGTAGCCCCATATCTATTAAGGAAATAGAAATTAAACTTCCCACAAAGAAAACTTCATTATATTAAAACATTAAAAATATAAAGAAAATAAGAAAAACCAAAAATGAAAATATATTGTCCTTATTCTGACCTTGAAACTGCAATTTACTCTGAACTTTACTCCGATACTGATTCTGACCCATCCTGATCTTTAACTTGGGCTTGAAACTGACCTTAATGATAAACCTGACCTAGATCCCCCATCTTGATCCTCACCATGTCCTTGAACTTGATACTGACCCCACACTCGCCCTGACCTTACTCTGACCTTTGGTTAACCCTGTTCTGACACTACATTGGCCCTGAACATCTTCCTGACCCTGATCCTGATGCCAAAAATCATGCCTCACCTTCACCTTGATCCTGAACCTGAGACTGAACCAGACACTCACGATCAAACTAATTCTGAACCTCAACCTTACTCTGTCCCTAAAAATAAACTTTATCCTGACAATTGTCATCACATTTACCCACCCTGAATTTGAACCTGACTTTGAACCTGACCCTCGCTCTGACACTCAACCTTTTTATAACCCTGGTTCTTAACACTGTACATGATCATCAATCTGACCCTGCTCTGGAACTAGACAGAACCTGTCCCTATTACTGAACTTCACCTGACATTGATGCTAATCCAGATACTGACCCACACTGACCCTGGACCCTCAACCAATCCCATCTACACAAGACATTAACCCTGACCCACCCTGACCTTGTACTTGACCCTAAACCTGACTCTTGACCTTCAGCCTTACACTGAACCCAACAACCTGAATCTGACAATTAACCTTATCCTCATGCTTAACTTGATCATCACCCTGACCTTGATTTGACCTTGACCCTGATCCTGACTCTGACCCTGACCTACACACTCACTCTCACCCTCATCCAATTCTTTGGCAGACTCTGATACACTACCCTTACCCCCACCTGACTTTGAACTTAACCTTAAACCTGCCCATGACCCTGAAACTTGTTCTCATATTTACTCTCTCCCTAACCCTAGCCCATTTCTGACCTTTATCCTAACCATCACCCTGACTGTGACTGCACTTGACCTGGAACTTAACCTTGACCATGAACTTGATCCTCACCTTCACCCTGACTCTCATCTTACTCTGATGCTCACCATGACCGTGATCCTGACCCTGATGATTAACATGACCCTAACACTCACCCTGACCTTGGCCCTGACAATGACATAGCTCTCACACTGATCATGACCCTGAACCTGATACCACCCCAGAACATTTATCCTTAATGGGACACTCACCCTCAGTCAAGTTCAGGGACCCTAATCCTGAACATCAACCTCACACTCACCTTGACTCTGGAATTGACCTTGAATCCTATCCAGAACTGGACATTCACTGTCAACCTGAATGAGACTGTCAATTTTACCTCACCTCACTCTGTCATTGACCATGTCCTTACCCTGACCAAACCTATCCCTGATCTTGACCTTGACCATAAACTGATCCTGACCCTCTAATGTATCCTCATCCTGACCTTCACACTCATCTTGACCTTCAGCTTGATTTTGAACCCAACCCTAACCCTAAAACTTCCCTCACACTAATTTTGACCTTGAGCCAGATTCTGACACTGAACATGGCCCTGACTTCTCCTTTACTTTGATCCTTAACTTGACACAGTCCTTTATTCTGAACTGGACACTCTGATCCTCATCTCTCTGTGTCTGATCTCAACCTCATCCTAGCAATGACCCTGACCTCGAACTTGATCTTGACCTTCACTCTGCCCTTCACTTTTACTTTAAATCTGATCTGAACCTGTATAGGCCAGGACCAAGACCACATGAGGTCCATGGCTGCTATCAAGGCTAGCATAAAAGCCAAGGTGAGGGTCAGGGCAGGGCTTGCACAAGGGACAGCGCCAAGGTGAGAGGGAGGCTGAGGGTCATTGTGAGGGTGACTGCGAAGGTCAGGGTGAGGGTGAATGTTAGGTGAGGACAAGCACCAACATGAGGGCAAAACCAGGTGAGGGTGAGGAACAGGGGTCAGGCTCAAGTTCATAGTGAGGGTGAGAGTCAAAGAGAATGAGGGCAAATGTAAGAGCCAGGGCAAAGACCAGGTTGAGGGCAAGGGTTCAGTTGAGGGCAAGGGTTCAGTTGAGGGCAAGGATAAGGGAGATGGCAAAGCCAGGCCAGGGGAAGGCCAGGTGAACTGCCAGGGCTAGTGCAAGTACAAAGTTCAGGGCCCAAGTGAAGGCAAAGAAGGGGTCCAGAGCGAGGATGAGAGTCATATGGCAAGGGCGAGGGGAGGGCAAAGGTGAGAGCAAGTAAATGCAAGGACCTAGGCCAGGGCAATGACCAGGGTGAGGGCCAGGGCCAGTGCCAAAGCCAAGACAAAGGCCAGGGTGAGGGTCAGAGTTGAGGCCAGGCCTGGGACAGATGTAGGCGAGGGCACAGGTGACAGGACTCCTGTGACCAGGACCAGGGCAAGGATGAGGGCCAAGACCAGCATTAGAGAGAAAACCAATGGTAGGGAAAGGGATAGTGAGGGTCAGTACGATGGCCAGGGCCAGGACCCTGCCCTCTGGGAGGTTCAGGTAGTGGTGAAGCAACAGTGAAGGCCAGGGACACAGTGAATGTCAGGGTCATGAGGGCTGAGGTAAGGGCAGCAACAGGTGTAGGGGTAGATGGCAGATGGTGGCCAGCGCCGGTCAGAGTCAGGATGAGGAGCAGGGTCAGGGTGAAGGCCCAGGGTGAAGACCAGGGTCAGGCCCAGGTCAAAGGTGAGG
Source organism: Cynocephalus volans (assembly GCF_027409185.1). NCBI lineage: Eukaryota > Metazoa > Chordata > Mammalia > Dermoptera > Cynocephalidae > Cynocephalus > Cynocephalus volans. The sequence continues at coordinate 157,930,397 of NC_084465.1, forward strand.
TCGAGAAAGCGAGAGCAAGGTCAAGGGGCAGGGCCGGCGTCCAGTGCAAGATCCAGTGCAAGGGAGCAGGTCAGACCGAGGACCAGGACAAGGGTTTAAAACAGGGTTGGTTCAGTGCCAGGATCAGGACGAGCGCGAGGGCAGAGGCAAGTTGGCAGTCAGGGAAAGAGGAGCCGGCCGGCACTTAAGAGAGTTAGCGGAGTGCGCTGGGCGTGGCTGTCGGGGCGCGGCGGGCTGGGCGGGAGCAGGAAGGGGCCGGGGCGGGAGGGGCAGAGCGGGGCGGGCTGGGCGGAGCCGGCGGGATCGCGGCGGGGGCTCGGCGGGGGCGGGGCGGGGCCGCGGCGGGAGCGCGGCGAAGGCGGCGGGAGCGGAGCGGGGCGGGGCGGGGCGGGGCGGAGCGGACCCGCAGCTGGGTCGGGACGAGCTGCTTCGCGTCTTCTCCTTCTTGGAGGCCCCAGACCTTCTCTGCGCCTCGCAGGTGGACAAGGTGACGCGCTCTGTGCAGGGCGAGAGGCAGGGCCTGGGCTTGTGGTCGCCGGCGCGTCCGCGGCCGGGGCTTCTCCTCTGGACCCTCGGTCTCCCTGTCCGTGGGGGAGGCTGTCGGTCTGCTCTGAATCCGTGAAGCGGCGGGAGTCGCTCGTGGTCCCGGGCGGAGACCTCGGCGTCCTCGGGAGGCTCTAGCGACCGTCCCTTCTCCTGCGCTGGGCGCCTGTGAACCAGACGCAGGCTCCCTGCCATCAGGGTTCACTCCTAAAATTGGCTTAGAGACCGTTTTCCTTTGCATTCTCGCCTTTTCTGGAATGTTCTGGAACTTCCTTCCTGGGAGCTTTTCTTTTACCCGTTCCCTGTGCCCGGACGGCCACACTCCCGGTTCTCCCCGTGATGCTGATGGCTCCGCATCCTGCCGGCTCAAAGGTGTCCGTCCCCAGCCACTCGCACCCCCCGTCCGTCGTTTCCTTCATGCCGGTGCTCACGAAATAAACACTGGTGGAGTGAGCTCGTCCCGTGGGTTCCCCGCTGTGCACCGCCCTGTGTTACAGGCACGCTGTCTTCTTCCCCCCGAGGACTCCGCAGAACTGTAATCTCGTGATTATTTGTATCGTGTATTTGTTTAGTATCGGGTTTTCCCTGCTAAATCCGTTCTTAAGAGAGGGAGTTTGTACTTTTCATCACTGTCTCTGTCACCCAGTGTGTGCCTTGACGGTTAAGTTCTCTCAGTAAATATTTGTTGAGTAAATGAATTTCTTTAAGGAACTTAAAATACATATTATATCGTTTTACAAAAAGGTTAATAAGCAGATCCTTGCTAGAATACCGTTATTATCCTTTTTTTTTTTTTGTCTTTTTCGTGACCGGTACTCAGCCAGTGAGTGCACTGGCCATTCCTATATAGGATCCGAACCTGGGGCGGGAGCATCGCTGCGCTCCCAGCGCCGCACTCTCCTGAGTGTGCCATGGGCTCGGCCCCTGTTATTATACTTTTAAGTGTATCAAGTGAAATATTGGGCTTTTGCCCTCATATTTACTGATCAGGATACTGAATATCACACAGTGATTTGCCCAAGGTCACCCATGGAGTTATGCACAGACCTGGAATTGGATCCCTAGCTGTTTCCATGGCAGTAGGCTAGGGGTAACTTAGGGGACAAGTTTGAAAGGGAGGTGCCCAATACCCTATGGTAGCACCAGTTTCCCCAGGTCATAGTTTCCTCATAGGTAAAATGAGGTCAGTAATCCCTGCCTCACGGTGTCATTGTGAAGGCCAGGAGCTAACAAAAGGATCCTTAAAGGTGGGTAGCATTTATTTTGCAGGGTGTATTGTGTATTACAGTTCTCTGTCTGGGAAACAAGATCTCAGTTGGGTTTTGAACTAGGAACTATAGAAAGGAGAGAGAGAGAGAGAGAGAGAAAGGATATACAGAGAAAATGCACAGATCATCTTGCCTGGTTTGAGTTTGCAGAATATAAACTTTACACTTCTGCCAGCCAAAAAGACTTCTTAAAGGCGTAGGAACTTTGAGTTGGCAGGTGAATGAGGGCTGTTGAAGGGGTCGCTTGGGCTCAGAGAGGGTGGTCATTGCTTCTGCCGGGGCTTGAAAGCCACATATCTGGGATGGGACCCTCAGAGGTTCTGGCCTACCAAAGGCTCTAGAGAGTTGTCCACTGAAGCTGTGTAGGCTCCAGAATTCTGGACGTCTTAGCTGGAGAGGGTAGGAAGTTCCATGAGGCAGGCCTGGGCCTGAGGGGGGGAAAGGTCTGGCACCCTGTTCCCTATTCTGTGAAACTGTCCTGACCCTCCTGGTAAACACTACTGCAGAAAGCAGTCATGGGAGGATAGTCTGTGTAGAGGATACAGGACAGCCTGGGAGGCTGGAGGCTGCCCTCATTCTGCCGTCCAGCATTTCTGGGATATCCCCTTGGCCCATGCCTTAATTTACTTCATTGCAGCAGCCTTCTTACCAGGCATACTTCTCTGCTCTCAGCTCCAAACCTTCCTTCTCACAGTAGCCAAAGTGATTTTCTGAAATGCAGTTTGACCCTACCACTCTCCTCTTCAAAATTCTCAAGTAGCATCTCACTATTTTGGCCATTACGACTTTTGGGAGTTGGTCTAAGCCAACCTTCAGCTCCTTTTTCCATTCTTCTCCACCCAGAATCCTATGTTCTAATTAAGACAAATTACTCATTCATCTTTTCCACCCTTAGGAATATTCGCCCAGCTGTTGTGTCTCAGCAATGCCGCAGCCACGTAAAGAACCGCTACTCATTCTTTGAGACTTGATCAGTCATCACTTCTCTGAGTCCCTTGGCACCCCACCCTTTACCCACATTGAGTTGCTCATTCTGCCCTTTCTCGTTCATTATTTGATTGTTTTTGATTATTCAAATATGTCTCTAGCTCTACCTCAGGGTGCGTTTTCTTGAGTGCAGGGACTGAGTTTGATTCAGCTTCTTGTCCCCTCCACAGGGCCTGGCAGGCTAGGTGCTCACTGCCTGTTATCTGACCATACACTTCTCTCCTCCTTGTTCTAGGTCTGGAATGAGGTTTCAAGGACCAAGGAACTGTGGAGGTGAGTGAAAGAAGAGCCATATGTGGTCCTGCAGAGGAGCGGTGGGTGCACTGGTTAAGGCTTCTGAGCATCTGAATTTCTGGCTCTGCTGAGTGCATAAGAAAGGATTATCCACGATCCCTACCAGTAGGAGAATCCTCCCTGGTTAGGGATGTAGCTGTTTTTCTAGAATATTGAAATATGAAAGATTATATTAATCAAATGGGAAATAAGGTGGGGCCATCAAACTCAGGGGCAGAAATATATAGCAAATGAATGCAGCTGGCTGATAGAAGACAGATCAACAGAAATATGATCAAGCTGCCTTTATTTTAATTCAGCTTTGGTGTAACAACATAGCAACACAAACTTGTATGGTATTAGAAGTTATAAAGATCAAATGAAAAAAATAAAGTTGAAAATAAAAGACATTTTAATTGTCAAGTTATTAATTTTTTTTTTTTTTTACTAATTCATTTCTTTGGAACCTGACATCTTTTTTTTTTTGTACCAAGGTATAACTGTCACTGGCTGGCCGGTTAGCTCAGTTGGTTAGAGCATGGTGCTGATAACACCAAGGTCCAGGGTTCGATTCCTGTACCAGTCAGCTGCCAAAAAAAAGAACTGTCAGATCTTGTTGCAGAATACAGTGCTGCTCTAACTGCCAACTAGGAACTATAATTGTAGCCACTCATGATGGAGAACAGCTGTTCACACATTGTCTTTGAAACATGGAAAGACTCTTTATTTTTAGGATGACTGTGCCTTGAGATATTTGGGACATCTGGAATGCCAGTCTTGCCATATTTAGTTTGCAGTATCATTTAGCTCTATTCCATTTGTTGGTTTTTATTAAGTTTTTATTACTAATATTAACTAGAAAAACAGTACTAATCTCTAGCCAGTTTTGAAGTAAGAGAACTTTTATGAGAATTTGGTCTTTATCTGTACAATTGGGGGAATGTAGTCTAGATATAACATTCAGTTCCGGAAAGTGATTTTTCTACAGGAAAGTGGACAAGATTATGTCTTAGCAAATGCGTTTCTCAAAGAAATTGTTTCACTAGGAATAAATGGATTGACTCACGTATTGTAACTTTGTGGAGGTCCTGGCCCAAGAATATTTACATGTTTAAAGAGGTGTGATGCCAATCCCAACCCTAGTCTTTGTTATCTTTCCTCATAAGCCAGGGTAGGAATTTTCTGAGTGAAATGTATTTCTTTGAGCAGTTCAAGAATATTCTCTTCAGCACATCACCTAACTTCCAGGTAGTGTTCATATGTTACCATCCTGTGCCTCTAGGTTCCTCATGCAAATTGTTCAGTTGTCTGCAGGCCAAATCATGAATAGGTGTTCAGTTCATTTCTATTTTATAGTTTTGGTGTTGAACTTTTAAAGTCATCCCTTGTGTTTGTATCCTTGACTACTGTCCTTAAAAACACTGGGTTTATGTTTCTTAAGCTCAGACAACAGCATTCCGAAGGCATCATGACCTGTGGACACATGCATGTGTCATTTCCTGATGCTGTGCCTTGCATGGATGCCATGTCCAAAAGCTCTCCAGGCCCATTGAAATTCTCATGGACACAGTGAATAAACATGGTTGACCATGTGATATATTTTTAATTTGTACTGTATAATTTCAATTGAAAATGCTACAAGTTACTATTTTAAATGCTTTATGACCTTTGAAATCCTGTAATTTCTTCAACACATTAAGCATTAGCTTTTTGGTTAGAAGTAAAATTGCGAATAATTGCTTCCATTTAAGGTATGTAATTTCTGTTGTGGACAATAGCTTCTTTTTTGTTATTAATTGCTATCTGTGAAAGGTTTTGGTGCCAAAGTATTTTTTTCACTTACTTTATTCATATTTATACTTTATTGATGTTCACCTTTTTTCCTTTTTTGGTTAAATCACTTGGTTTTATTATCTCTCTTCTAAATATTGGTTATAGTTCTCACTATGGTTTGATATATGATGGACTTAAACATGTAGAAATAGATTTCACTTCCACAGAGAAATGTGCCATCTCCTGCTTTTTTAAAACCACATTATCTTCTTGGTCTAGCTTTTATGTTTATACTTGTGTTAGTCCATTTCTGTTGCTTATAACAAAATACCGGCAACTGTGTGATTTATAAAGAAAACAAAATTTATTGCTTACAGTTTTTGAGGCTGGGAAATCCACAGTCCAAGGAACACATCTGGTGGTGGCAGGCAGTGACCCCTCACATTGCAAGATAGTGGAAGCAGAAAGAGCAGAGAGAGAGCAAGAGAGAGACAGACTCTCCTCTCTGTTCTTTTAAAGCCCTTCACACCACGCCCCTGACCACCATTATTAATCCATTCACTACTGCACGGTCCTACAATCCAATCACCTCTTCAATGCTCCACCTTTCAACTACCACAGGATTTCCCACCCTCTTAACAGTCACAGTGGGGGCGAAGTTTCTAATACATAAAATTTGGGGGACACAATTCAAGCTTCAGTGAGTTTTGGGGGGACACAATTCAATACACTTGTTTAGATTGTTATATTTCAGTCTAAACAATCACTGTTTAGATTGAACTATGTGTACAAGAAATACTTTCCTTTCCTTTTATTTCAACTAAAATAAGATCAACAGAATAAGAGTGATGACATAAGGAAAGTGACATTCAGCCTCAGAGTCAGGGAGATAAAGGGAATGATGAAGACAGTGGTGAATCATTGTCATCTAAAGGGTACAGCCGTGTGGCTCCAGGCAAATTTTGCCAGGTGGGAATTTGGGTTCAGTATTGCTTGACCTCCTGCTTTTATCTGATTTTTATGTAAAATCTCCTGATTTTTAAGTGTTGGCAGCTAGTTCATGTGGGCCATTCCTATGCAGGCCGAACAAAATAATCTGGGGGCCTGTTCTGCCCATAGGCTATCAATATGGTATTTCTGGTAGAAAGACCAGAGATTCAGCAAACACAGTAAACCTTCACCCCACATGAGCACTAAAACTCTTCTCAGTGTTTTGGAAGCTCTTCAGTGCCTAGAACAAAACCTGACACGTAAGTGTTCAATGAGTGTGCAAGTTAGGATGATAGAGACTTTGTGTTGTACTTGTTCAGACTGTGGTGATATGAACGAGTTATTTTTCATCTGACCTCATTCTCCGCCTCTTGAAGTATGAGTACTAGACTGGAGCCAGAGGATGCCACATCAGCTCTGATGTACCATAAGTGCTGAAAGCCTCTGTCCATAAAGCCTCCCTCACTTTCCAGCTAGATATCCACTCTCCTTGTGCTCAAATCCCATAGCACCATAAGCTGCTTCTTCCTTCTAGAACTTAGCAATTCCCTGAATTTTATTTTTGCTTATCCTCTAACTAACTACCAGCTGAGAGTGCCTCTAGGGCAAGAGCCATGTCTCATTCACTCCAGGGCCCACAGATTAGGTAGGTGTTTAGTAATTGCAGCATGGATGAGCTAACATTATATTCTCAACAACCTATGAGAAAGGTACTATCATAGGATTGATAGTGGTCACATATACATTAAGAATGTAGGCTCCTGGAAGATGGCAGAGTAACAACCTCCAAAAGTTGTCTTCATAAAAGCTATGAGAAAATTGGCAAAAATGGTCAAAACCAACTTTTTCAGAACTCTGGAAATAACCAAAGGCTTGCAGCAATCTGAGAAATGTTTACTCAAGGAAAATGACTGAATCTCAGTAAGAATATTCCTATTCCTGTAAACCCCCTCTACCTCTATGTTAGACTTGGATATCAACAGCTCAGAATAACAGTGAAAACTGGATTCTGGCAGTCACTGGAGAGTGAAGAATGGGATTGGAGATCCTTGAAAGGCTCATTCCCAGAGAACTGTCATTACTTGACCTGTCTGGTGCTTCTTAGAAGACCCTATTTGTAATGCTATCTTTATTTGACCTGATGTAGAGTTCAAAAAAAATTTACTTTGGGACATTTGTTGAAACAGTTACAGACATCTGGTTAACTCTGTGCCTGGCTGACAGTTGGACAAACAATAGACTGACCAAAAAGCTTAAAAAGAAAAGCTGGGGAATGAGATGTCCTTAAAGACTTTGAAAAACTCTGACATGTTCCTAAGAATCTGGAGGATGACATGCATGCCCAGGGCTGTGTGCAAGCTCAGAAAAAAACCTAAGAAGTCTCTAAACTCCTGCTGATCCTGAGACTGTGCATAAGCAGGAAGTGAAGGCTAAGGTAGAGTCATCAGATTGCCTGCTGAATGTTAAAGATGGGCCCCAATCTGCAAACAGAACCCCTTGGCAAAGACTGGGAGACTTACTGGTTCCAGACTAAGGAAATCTCTGTCAAGTTATTAGTAAGCAGTAATCTAACTGAGCTGAGATTTCAGTGGCTACCCATAATAAAGAATACAGACTTTTCAGAATTAGTTCAGAAACATCACTGACCAAACAGTAACATAAAACAGCAAAAAAAAAAAACAAAAAAACAAAAAACCAGAAATGATCTGATTTCCAGAGTTGCACATAATATTATTTAAAATGTTCAGTTTTCAACAAAAGTTATGAGACATACAAAGAAACATGAAAGAATGGCCAATGCACAGGAAACAAAGCAACCAACAGAAACTGTCCTTGAGGAAGCCTAGACATTGGACTTTAGACAAAAATTTAATGTCAGCTAATTAAAATATGTTGAAAGAACTGAAGGAAACCACGTGTAAAGAACTAAAGGGAAGTATGAGACAGCTTGTCTCACCCAATAGAGAATACCAATAAAGAAATGATAAAAAATAACTAGAAATTTTGAAATTGAAAAGTACTGAAATGAAAAATTCAGTAAAGGGAATCAACAGCTGACTCATGTTGCGTCTTAGTTTTCTGTTGCTTATAACAGAATACCTAAAATTGGTAATTTATAAAGAAAATAAATTTTTATCTATTATTTATTTTGTGGGGGTGGCTGGCCTGTACAAGGATCTGAATCTGTGACCTTGGTGTTATAAGGCTGTGCTCTAGCCAACTGAGCTAACCAGCCAGCCCAAGGAAAGAAATTTATTTCTCACAGTTTTGGAGGCTGGGAAGTCCAAAATTGAAGGAGTGTACCTGTTGAGGCCTTCTTACTGGTAGAGACTCTGCATAATCCTAAGGTGGTACAAAGAAGCACATGGCAAGAGGGCAAAGCATGCTAGAATGCTCAATAAGTCTCTTTCTCTTGTTAAAGAAAAAGCCACTAGTGCCACTCTCACGGTAACCCATTATGCCATTAATAATGAATGGACTAATCAATTCATGAGGGGGCAGAGCCCTTAAAATCCACTCCCCTCCTAAAGGCCTCAACTCTTAGTATTGCCACATTGGGGATATATTGGCCCTGCAAGAAGTATTAAAGGGAGTCTGCAAGAAATACTAAAGGGAAGTGAAAGGACACTAGATAGTAATTTGAATCCACATAAAAACATAAAGAGTACCAGTAAAGGTAACTTAATAGGCATATATAAAAGGTAGTATAAATGTATTTTTTGTTTGTAACTTCTTTTTCCTATCTGATTTAAAAGACAACTATATAAAGCAGTAAGTATAAATCTCTTTTGACAGGCATACAGTGTATAAAGATGAAATATATGTGACAATCACAGCACAAAGGAGGCAGGGAGGAAATGGAGCTATATAGGAGTAAAGGTTTAATATATTATTGAAATTAAGTTGGTATTAATCAAAACTAGATTGTTATACATTAAAATTTAAATAGTAATCTCCAAGACAACCACTAAAATATGGTAGAAGAGATGACAAGGGAATTAAAATAGCACCCTAGAAAATATTTAACACAAAAGAAAGCAGTAATAATGGAATAGAGGGGGGAAAGGCATAAGACCTAGGAAATAAATAGCAAAATGACATACATGTATTCTGTGTTATCAGTAATTCCATTAAATGTGTATGGATTACACATTCAGTAAAAAGGTAGAGATTGGCAGAATGAGTTTAAAAAATGATCCAATTTTATGCTGTCTTCAGGAGACTTACTTTAGGTTCAAAGACACAGATAGGTTGAAAATAGAAGAATGGGAAAAGATACCATGCAAAAAATATCTAAAAGAGCTGGTGTGGCTATACTAATATCAGACAAAATAGACTTTAAGATAAAAGATGTTCTTAGGGACAAAGAAAGATGTTTGAGAATAATAAGCAGGTCAATCCATCAAGAACATGCAGCAATTGTAAATATATATGCCCCTAACAACAGAGCAGCAAATACATGAAGAGCTGACAGAATTGAAGGGAGAAATAGGCAATTCAAAAGTTAGAGTTGGTGACTTCAAAAAATGTGAGTTCTTGCATCCCAGCTGCATAACTTTGAGTAAGTTGTCTAACCACTCTCTGCCTCCACGTCCTTGGGTATAGAATCGGGATGTGATCTTATTTAATAGGGTTGTTATAAGAAGCACTTTGTGCCTAATATGTAGTGAGCACTCATTCAATGTTATGTGGTCCTTACCCCCATTTTACAGAAGAGGAAATTGAGGCCTAGGTAGGTAAAGTGAATTCATGGCCAATAAAAGGCAAAGCCAGGATTCAAAGCTAGGCCTATTGGCTCCAAAAACCATGACTGTTATATACCGCCTGGAATTTCTGTTTTTCAGGCAGCTGTGTCTGAGATGCTGGTCCTCCTGCAAAGCCTCTGAGGTTGTCCTGGGCACACAGACATGGAAACAGTACTATCTCTGCTGGTCTGAGCTGGAGTTCCGAATGGAATCTGGGCGGCCAGGGAAAGACTTCATCTGCAGAGCCATTGCCGGGCACGCAGGTATGAGGTGGGGAATGTGGTAGCTGTGCTCACTCCCACTGCTCACTCTGGTCAAGTCAAGTCTCCTTCTGGTGCAGTCATGGCATTTCAGCCAATGACTGGGAAAGCATCACTTGATGAGTGCATGTCTTGCTCTGTTCTATATCATTTGTGTTATGTCATTTGATCCTTGCAATAACCTTGTGAGGAAGGGCTCATTATGTCTGTTTCAGAGTAGGAAGCAACAGAAAGTAAAAGTGCAGGGGGTAGATTAAGGTTACATGGCTGGAGGGTGATGGGCAGTCCTGGGAGCAGAATCCAATTGTAACTCTGAAGCCCTAGTTCTTTTGCCATCCACACTGTCCCCTAAACGAGCGTCCATTGTGCTCCTGAGACAGAGAAGGAGAAATGGTTTTCTTGCTTGCCCTTTTACCAAGTTGAGTGTTCACATCACAGGCCTGTCTGTGTTCTCTTACAGGACAGATAGAGGAGCTGGCTTACGTCACAACTAGTGAGTACCGGTTTGACAGGAGGGAGAAGTCTGTGGTTTGCACTGTGTCCTCAGACTGCACTGTGCGTGCCTGGGATTTGCATGAGGTGAGCAGGCCCCCAGGAAGGGAAGGTGAGGATGAGATTGATTGAATCCTTACTGTGTCCTTGGTCAAAGGGTCTCAGGCCTTTTATCTTTATGATCTCATTTAATCATCATGGAAAACTACTGAGGTGAGGAGTGGGAACCTTATTTTGCAGATGAGAAATCTGAGCTTGCAAGAGGATCAATTAGTGTGCCAGGTCACACTGGTAACAAGCACGAGTGGACCCGTGTTTGAAACTCGAGTCTGACCAGTCTCAGGTGACACATTTTTGGCTTCTTGCTGCACTGACTTTACCAACAGCGCCTGCTGGGGGCCGTGTTGGCGCCTGCTTGGGATGGCTGCTGCCATGCTGTCCCTCGCACCTTCATGTGAGCGTCATCGGACTTTGATCTGAAGCCACTCTGTCATGTGATTCTCCACGTGGGGACTGATGCTGGCCACTGGGTGGTGGTTCTACCTAGATAATTACAACTTTCATTTATGCCCACGTGTGAAAACCTGGATAACTAAATTAATACTTCAAACTTTGTTGGTGCTTATGGTTAAGAAGTTTTCATAGCCATTTTCTCATTACAGCAGCCAAGCAGGGTATTCATTATTATCATCCTAATTTTATAGAAGGATACACTGGGACTGAGACAGGGAAAGTGTCCTTAGTCTTGAACCATGTGGTCGCCCTGCAAATCCAGGAGTTCTGCCTGGGGCCACACAGATGGAACACGACCTCCTAAAATAGATATTTTCCTGGAAAACTGTCGATTATTTCGCATGTTTGATTGTCCTAGACAGGCAAAGGTACCTTTACTGTCTTATTTTATTATGTAAATAAACAGTCTCTTGGGAAGTGAGTGCTCACCTCTCACTGTTCATCGGGTGCTGCAAGTGGATGCTGCCTCTAAAAAGTAGCAGGTTCCTCTCAAGTTAACTAACACAAGACAGCAGCAGCGGGGGAGGAGGGGCCGCCCACCAGGGTGTCAGGAGACCAGGTGGAGTTCAGGTCTCAGCTGCACCCTCACTCCTTGTGGTGTCAGGTCTCCTGAAAGAGACCTGCTTGCAGGGTGTGGATGTGTGGCCACGGGCAGGCTAAGATTTAAAGGCGCTTGGGTAGGAAGAAGACTTGAGGGCTGGGACCTTCCACAGTTGTCAAAACGAAAAGATCTTAACTTGAATAGAGAAAGTGCTTTCACGTGGGGTAGGCATGTTTTTCTGTAAATGGCTAAATAGTAAATACTGTAGGCTTTGCAGGCCAGTCTTTGTCACACTGCTCAACTCTGCTGTTACAACATTAAAGCAACCATAGACAATAAGCAAACAAATGAGAGTGGCTATAGTACAGTAAAACTTTATTTACGGACACTGAAACCTGAATTTCATGTAATTTTCCTGTGCCATGAAATATTCTTTTGATTTTTTTTTAATCCAAGATACAAAACTGCGCACAATACAGAAATAGGCAGTGGGCTGGGTTTGGCTGCAGGCCACAGTTCATCAAATCCTACTTTAGTGTGCTCCATTATTTCCAGTGGGACAGGTTCAGAGTGCCAGAGGCCCTTCATGCCATTCTGCCTGGCTTCCCAGCCCTGATACCCTTCATGAGCAAATCTTCAACCTTATTTTCTTTTTAAAAATTTTGGTCATATCGTTGGTGTTGTGGCTTACATGCTTTTGTCCCCTTGAAATTGATATTGAAATTTAATCCCCAGTGCACCAGTATTGGGAAGGATATCCTTTGGGAGGTGATTGAGTCACGAGGATGGAGTCCTCGTGAATGGGATTAAGTGGCCTTATAAGAGGAATTGATGGAGGGAATCTGCCTCTCTTGCCTTCCATCTTCTACTGTGTGAGGACACTGTTCTTCTCCTCCTGAGGATGAAAGAAGGCCTTCACCAGACAACTGAACCCAAGGGCACCTTGATTTTGAACTTCCCAGCTCCAGAAATGTGAGAAAATAAATTTCTGCTGCTTATAAATGACCCAGTCTCAGGTATTGTGTTGTAACAACACAAATGGAATCAAAGTAGGCTTTTCAGGTTGGCTTCTTTCATTTAGCAATACACGAAGTCCTCCCATCTCTTTTTGTGGCTCGATAGCTAATTTCTTTTTAGCACTGAATAATATTCCATTGTATGGATGTACACGATTTGTTTATCCTATTAAAGGACATCTTGGTTGCTTCCACGTTTGGTGATTATAAGTAAAGTTGCTTTAAACATTTGTGTGCAGGTTTTATTGCGGACACAAGTTTTTAACTCACTTGGGTACCAAGAAGTGTGATTGCTGGATTGTGTGGTAAAAAGATCAAGAGTTGGGTGGTGGTGGGGGTGAGGGTGGGTGCTGCCTATGTGGAGCACAGGGGATTTAGGTCAGCAAAGTTATTTTGCATGATACTATAATGGTGGATACATGACATTATGCATTAGTCAAAACCCGTAGAATAAACAACACTAAGAATGATCCCCAGTATAAACACCGGATTTCAGTTAATAATGATGTATCAGGATTGGTTCATCATTTGTAACAAATGTACCAGCCCCATGCAAAAGGCTAACGGGAAACTGCAGGTGGGGCAGGGGTATGTGAGCACTAAGGTACTACCTATACTTTCCACTCAGTTTTTCTGTCAGCGTAAAACTGCTCTAAAAATAGAGTCAATTAAGTTTTAAAAAGATTCAGCCATTTCAAATTCAAGGTAAACATTTTCATAAAAATTTAAACAATAAAAATTTAAAAATTAAACAATAAATGTGTTTAAAGTAAAATTAATATTCTCTGCCCCTTTCTCCTGATCCTATGCACTAATGTTACGAGTATTAACCATTTGGTCTGTACCCTATTTTATTATGCAAATACATACAGGCACACTCATGTGTGATTATGTAGAGAGGTGCTTGGTTGTTAGAAAGTATTACTTTAATTTCTTAAAAAAGATAAGATTATCTTGCACACACTTCTGTAAATTGATGGACGTTCCTTCTTGTCAACTTGTATACAGGTAGTTCTCATTTGTTCTTTAATACCCCTTTAATATAGCATAACATGGTTGTGTCGTAATTTATTCAGCCATTTCTCTATGAACATTCAGGTATCATTTTTGTATTTTATATACATTCAGGTATTTTTGCTATTACATATAGCATATATATATGCTCTAAGCACTAATATCCTTATGCATATATACTTAGAGAGTTTATTCTTTTGTGTAAATTTCCGTAAATGGGGTTGCTTGTCAATTTCATGAGTAGTTTAGATTTTAATAAACACTGTCATATGTGTTAAAAGGTTTGTGATAATTTATACTTCCACCAAAAGGGTAGGAAAACACTGGCTTCCTGCATCCCTACCAGTGTTGCTTATAATTATTTTTTGCCAGTCTGATATGCACAATGTTCAAGTTGTCATTTCTCTGTTTACTTGTGAATTTGAACATGTTTTACAGTGCTTACTGGCCTTTTGCTTTTTCTTTTCATATTCTTGGTCCATCTGGCAGGGGGTTGTGTGTCCTTTCCATATCAGTGTGTAGTGGTTCTTTATATGGGAGGATACCAATAACAATAAAATAGCTGATGAACTCACTGAATTCTCCCAGATCCTATGCCTGGAGGGGTGTTATAGTTTAAGAAGGTGAAGCCACATGTTAAGAGGTGAGACCTCAGCAGTCTGGCCTCTGAACCCCTGCTCTAACTGCTGCACCCTGCTGTCTCCAGGGATGACTTGGGGTTTCCTGCTGGAGTGACAAAGACTCCTCAATATTAGTATTAGCATTTTTTTGGTAGTATTGTTTTTTCTTCCTTTTTCAATTTATTGAAACATAATTGATTATATATGTGGAGGACAGCATAGAATATCAATACATGTGTAGATATGTGATCTAAAATTAGGATAATTAATATATTTAACATTACACAATATAATCATTTTTTGTGGCCCTTTACCAATTTCTTGCTACCCCTACTCCCCCTCCTCCTTTTCCACCTCTGATGACCTCAATTCTGTTCTCTCCTTTTGAAAGTTCAACGAATTATTGGAATTGTATCTTTATTTCTTTATTTTTTTAGCTCCCACTTTGAGTGAGGACATGCGGTATTTCTCTTTTTGTGACTGGCTTATTTTACTTAAGATAATTTTCTCTAAGTTCATCCATTTTGCTGCAAATGGCAGAATTTCATGCTTTTTTATGTATAAGTAGTATTCCATTGTGTATATATTCCACATTTTCCTTACCCTCTCATCTGGTGATAGATGTTTAGGTTGGTTCCAACTCTTGGGTATTGCAAATACAGCTGTGACAAATACGGGAGTGCAGGTGTCCCTCTGACGTGCTAATTTCCATTCCTTTGGGTACATACCCAGCAGTGGGATTGCTGGATCATGTGGCAGTTCTGTCTGTAGTTGTCTGAGGAGCTTCCACACTGTTTCCCATAAAAGCTGCACTAAATTTACAAGCCCACCAGCAGTGCAGGGGGTTCCCCTCTCTTTTTGCATCCTTGCCAGCATTCTCTGCCTGTTTGATAACAGCCAGTCTGACTGGTGTGAGATGATATCTCTGTATGGTTTTGATTTGCATTTCCCAGATGCTTAGTGATGTTGAGCAGTTTTTCATCTGTTGGCCATTTGTATATCTTCCTTTGAGAAGTGGCTGTTTATCTCCTATGCCCATTTTTTAATTGGGTTACCTGTTTTTTTTTACTGTTAAGGTGTTTGAGTTCCTTGTGTATTCTTGATAGTAATACCTTTTTTGCAAATATTTTCTCCCATTCTGAGGTTGTCTTTTTGTTCCGTTACTTGTTTCTTTTGCTGTGCAGAAGCTTTTTAGTTTGATATAATCCCATCTGTTTATTTTTTATTTTGTTGCCTGTGCTTTTGGGGTCTTATTCATAAAGCCTTTGCCCAGTCCTACTTCCTCAACTGTTTCCTGTAGGTTTTCTTTTAGAAGTTTTATAGTTTCAGGTCTTATACTTAAGTCTAATCCATTTTGAGTTGATTTTGGTAAATGACAAGAGGTACGGGTCTAGTTTCATTCTCCTACATATGGATGTCCAGTTTTCCCAGTACCATTTATTGAAGAGGCAGTCTTTTCCCCAATGTATGTTCTTGGTAACTTTGTCAAAATCAGTTGGCTGAAAGCATGTGGGTTGATTTCTGGGTTCTCTATTCTGTTCCATTGGTCCGAGTGTCTGTTTTTATGCCACTACCATGCTGTTTTGGTTACTGTAGCTTCATAGTAAAGGTTGAAGTCTGGTAGTGTAACACCAATGGTTTTATTTTATTCATTCATTTATTTATTTATTTTTCTTAGGATTGCTTTTGCTATTTGGGGTCTTTTGATGTTCCATATGAATGTTAGGATTTTTCTTTTTTCTATTTCTGTGAAGAATGTCATTGGTATCTTGCTGAGAATTGCATTGAATCTGTAATGTTAATTCTTCTGGTCCAAGAGCATGGAACGTCTTTCCATCTTTTTATGTCCTCTTTAATTTCTTTCAGGAGTAATTTGTAGTTCTCATTGTAGAGATCTTTCACCTCTGTTCTATTTCTGTTGCTTATAACAAAATACACAGAACTGGGTACTTTGTAAGAAAATGAAGGCTTGGAAGTCCAAAGTCCAGGGAACACATCTGGTGAGTCTTCTTTAGTGATGGCTTTACAGCAATGCAAGGGTCTCACATGGCAGAAAATGGCAGAGCAGAAAGAGCAGAGAGATACCTCTTCATACACTCTCCTTTTAAAGCCCTTAGAACCATGCCCATGACCACCATTTTTAATCCATTCATTAGGCATGATCCTCAGAATCTAACACATCTTCAAGGCACCACCCTCTTAACAGTCACAGTGAGGATTCAGTTTTGGGGGGACATTCAACCCAAGGCAACTTCCTTGGTTAAATTGATCCCTAGGTGTTTTATTTTTTTTGATGACTATTTTAAGTGGGCTTGCTTTCTGGATTTCTTTTTCTGCTAGTTCATTGCTGGAATATAAAAATGCTACTGATTTTTGCATGTTGATTTTTGTATCCTGCAACATTACTGAAATTGTTTATCAGCTGTAAGAGTTTTTTGTAGCATCTGTAGGTTTTTCTCTATATAGGGTCATGACATCTGTAAACAGGGACAGTTTGACTTCGTCTTTTCCAGTCTGGATGTCCTCCATTTCTATCTCTTGCCTGATTGCTCTGGCTAATACTTCCAATACTATTTTAAATAGAAATGATGGGAGTGGGCATCCTTGTTTTGTTCCTGTTCTTAAGGTAGAAGCTTTCCCCCATTCAGGATGATATTGGTGGTGGGTTTGTCATATATGGCTTTTATTGTGTTGAGATACTTTCCTTCTATACCTAGTTTGATAGAATCTTTATCATGAAGGAGTGTTGAATTTTGTCAAATGCTTTTTCTGCATCTGTTGCGATAATCATATGGTTTTTGTCTTTGATTTTATTGATGTGGTGTATCACATTTATTGACTTGTAAACAACTCTACATCAACTATACAACACATGTATTGTAAACAACTATACATCAACAAATTCGAAAACCTGGGAGAAATGTATAAATTTCTGGACACCTACAAACTAGCAAGACTGAACCAAGAAGAAATAGAAAACCTGAAAAGACCAATAACAAGTAACGAGATTGAAGCAGTAATTAGCAGTCTCCCAACAAAGAAAAGCCCAGGACTGGATGGCTTTACTGCTGAATTCTACCAAACCTATAAAGAAGAATTAACAACAGTTCTCTTCAAAGTACTTCAAAATATTAAAACAGATGCCATTCTCCCGAATTCATTCTATGAGTTCAACATCACCTTGATACCAAAACCAGACAAGGATACAACAAAAAAGGAAAACTCAATATTTTTCTTTCTTAGATTTTGCTTTACAGAAGTTTAATTTTTACCCAGTCACAATTTTTTCCTTCTTTTATGATTTCTGGGTATTCTGTCTTGGTTTAGAAGGCCTCCCTTATCCCACCTTGAAGTTCCTCTTTTCCTATATTTTATTCTAACTTTTTTTACATTTTTGATATTTAATATATAAGAATATCTTTTTATATGTGATTGGAAGCATAGGGGTCTGACTATAGTTTCTTCTAACTAGGCCACCAACTGTTCCAACATTGTTTATTGGATAAAACCTCCACTGACTTATAATGCCTCCTATTTTATATATCAAATTTCTATTTATATTTGGGCCTGTGTTTATAAACTCTTGTTTCATTTATATGAATGGCTGTTGTGCTGGTACTATATCACTTTATATACAATAGCTTTATAAAAGTTTGATGTCTAGTAGGGCAAGTCTTCTTTACAGTTGTTATTTCAAATGTTCTTCATGGTCCTTCCTCCATATGGACTTTGGAATCGTGTGTGTGTGTGCGTGTGTGTTTGTGTGTGTGTGTGGAGAGAGAGAGAGAGAGCGAGCTCTTTTTGTATAATCTGAAACAATAAGAATAGTATAGGAATTGTATTAGTCTGTTTTCTGTTACTTATAACAGGATACCTGAAACTGGGTAATTTATAAAGAAATGAAATTTATTTCTTACCGTTTTGGAGGCTGGTAAGTCCACAGTCCAGGGAACACATCTGGTGTGGGCCTTCTGGGCAGTGACTCTCTACAGCAACTCAAGGTATCACATGGTGAGAAACTGCTGAACAAGAAGAGAGCTATCTCAGTTGCCCTCCTTATTAAGCCATTGAACCATGCCCATTACTCAGTTGGTCAATTCATTTGTGAGGGCACAGTCCTCACAATCCAATCACCTCTCAAAGGCCTCACCTTTCATATACCGTAATTGGATGTCCGACCCCTTAATATTGTTACAGTGGAGATCAAGTTGCCAGTACATGAACTTTTGGGGGACACATTTGACCCATAGCATGAATGAAACACTTTTTTAAAAGATGGAGTGAATTCACTCGTGAAATGTTTGGACCTTTTGTCTCCATTGTGATTAAACTTTACCAGCCTTTTCAGTCTCTCCTGTAACTTCTTTTCTGTCCAGGATTTTGCCTGTTCTTGAGTCAAGCTGAATCACTTATATTTTGCTAGAAAATTACATTCCTTCTGAGTTTTCAAACGTGTTGCCTTAAAACTGCCCATGGTTGGCTGTGATTGTCTCATCGTTCTGGCTGTGGTATAGTCCTTTCTCATCTCATTAGTACATTAGTCTTTTTATATACCCAGTAGTGTTGAGTTTGCCGATAATTAATTTAAATTTTTTGTATCTATATTCATGAATAAATTTTTAAAATATTTGTTTATTTGTAAAATTCATCACAATATTTTTTGAAGAAAATAACTAAAAGCATGGCAAAGTTTTGCAGTCACCTGATGGGTGATAGAAATTGGGGTGCTGCTAATATTAGAGTTGTGCATAGTTTAAAGGTCAAAGTTCAAAAAAGATTGTTTTATTTTGGGGGTTGAGGGTGCATGGCTGGCTGGCATGTGGATCGAAACCCTTGACCTTGGTGTTATAAGGTTGTGCTCTGACCAACTGAGATAACTGGCCAGCCCTAGGATTATGTTAAAACCAGTCATGCCTTGCCCCTGTATCTGCAGAGGAAACAATGTTCCCAAAGGGAAATTAGGCATCTCATTATTAGGCATCTGTTGAGTTCTTTGGCAGGTGATTTAGCTCTTTCCTTCTCTTCCCGCACACAGGTTTAACCTTCCTGTCCCAAAACAATTATACTGTGATTTTGTTGAGGTCAACATTTATTGTATACATTATTATAATTTTGTAAATGCACTTCAGAGCTGAGTCATGAAGTAAATTATCTTTACCATTCCTTCCCCTTCACCCCTATAGCATTTTGGTTTCCCAGAAGTTAGTAATTATCTTTCTTTTAAAAAAATTTTCTTAATTTTATGTGTACTTATAATATTCAACTCCACATTTTGGCTGGAATCTATATTGATTTCTGACATGGTTTCTCACGCCATGCTTTGTTCTCTGATCCCTGGAGAAGTCTAAGGTTTGAGATTGTCTCCTTCTAGTATCACAGCATATGGTGCCAGCAGAAACATCCTTCCGCCTACAGCCTCCACTTTCCTGTTTCATGACCTGCGTGGGATTCCCTCCCCTTGGGAGGCACATGGAATTGGGGACTACAGGCAGGAATTTGAGTAGTGTGTTCTAGCATTCTCTTTCACTGGCTGCTGCTTTTCCATTCTGACATAGGAGGAGAGTTGCATTGCTTTTTGCCCACTTCAATACCACTAAACACTTGTAAATATTCTGTGTTTCTCTGAGAGTCACTTGCCATCAGCCCAGTCCCTGGTGCTGGGGTCTGTCCTAGTCACGTTAACTGTTTGAGCAACAGAAGTCAACTGAGGGATAAAAGAGAAACTAATAGAGGAATATCAAGATATGACTACAAAAAGAGGTCATGATAAAAATAATAAACCATGGTAAAGAAAAGATATAATAACCCCCACTTGTGAAGCAACCTAACCATGGCAGGCCTGGGAAGTGGGGAGCAGCAGTCAGTTGTTCACCCCTGAGGCCCTGACTCAGTGGCGCCAGGCTCTTTACCTCTGCATTCCTATTTTTTAAATCCCAGGAGACTGTGGAGTGGATCCCCCTTGGGGCAGTTGTTTTCCCCTGGATCAGTGAACTGTGTGTGGGGCTAGGCTTTGGCCAGGGCTGGCCCATGGCAGCACTGCTGGTGCACACCCCGAAAAGGGGGAGGTATTCAAAGCAGGGCAGCTACCGTCTGTGCAACGTCAAGTATTTATTCACATCCACAAGCCTGAATTTGCTTGTCAGTTATACTGGCTACCATGCGAACAGAGTGAGACAGTACCTGTGGAAGTTCTCTGTAGACTGAGAGCAGGATGCAGCGGTGCACAGCCCTGGCTCTTGAGCGTGGCATCAGGCTTGCATCCAGCCTCCCTGTCCATCCTGTGCCTGCCTTCCTTTTCACTGGACCCTTGGTAGTGCTGAAAGTGCTTCAGATACATAGGGCCATTGTGTGTGCTGTAACCCCATGCTTAGGCTTGGTAAGTGCTATCCAGCCTTCAGCAGGTCTTTCCAGACAGTCCAGCTGTGCTTTGTG
Organism: Cynocephalus volans; assembly: GCF_027409185.1. Lineage (NCBI taxonomy): Eukaryota > Metazoa > Chordata > Mammalia > Dermoptera > Cynocephalidae > Cynocephalus > Cynocephalus volans. The sequence goes on from NC_084465.1 coordinate 157,950,865, forward strand.
AGTTATTACTCTTCACATATCTAGGACACACTTGTTCTTCCTCTTCTGTTTTTCTTACTGTGCTGTAGGGTGAGGTCATGTCTTTTTCACTTGCGTGTTCTTGGTGTGTACTGTGGAACCTGGCACAGAGTAGACACAGATAACTGTGTGTCTGTTGAATGCATAAAGGTAATATGTGTTTATGAAATAAATGGATCACTGTGTAAGTTGTTATGTTAATTTTGTTTTTGCCCAAGGCACAGAGATCTGGTCAAGCCCTCTACAGCCTGCTGCTCTGGTGAATTTGGTGACTTACCCTCAGCTGCAGCTGGTTGTCACCATGGACAAGCGGGGATTGATCAAAGTGTAGAAAACAGAGAATGGGTGGGAAGGGGCCTCCTTCTGTCTGTTGACATTCTCATCTGCGATGGAGGCCTGTGACATCCAGAGGGCCCATTCCTGCTGGTGAGTGACTGGTTCTTAGGCACCGTTGCAGGTCCTAGCCTTCTCCTAGGGTTTGTGGACACTGGCAATATGACTACTACGATGGATGAGCCTTGAGCCAGGCCCTCTCCACAGCAGACCATGTCACTCTCCTCTTTGGGTTCCCCGGCTCCTCCTTGCCTGCATCATAGAGTGAAGATGCCTTGTTCTGGCCTTCAGCCCTAGCATGCAGCAGTAGCCTTTGTATGTGGCCCCAACTGGGTAGCCTCTCCCTTTCTTTCACAGTGAGATCCACCTCTATGGGCTCCCTCGGGGTTTTTGTCCATGTGCCCCTGCTTTCCTGTCTCCTTTATAGTCTTTCTTTGTTTATAGTCTTTCTTCTACCTGAAGTTTCTTCTTACTACTGCATTTTTACCATTCGCTCCTGTTTTTCAAGTCCTTGCTAAGGCCCAACTCAGGAAAAGCTGAGACATGTTTGACAGAATGTGAACATTTACCCAAGACAGTGAAAGACTTGAGTTGCTGGGGCATTTAATTTAAAGATGACATTGGAACGCATTTGACCGGGCAGAAACACCATGAAGGTGGTGTTTAAGATGACAGATCTAGGAAGTAGCTCTCATCTAAAGACAGTGTCATCTACTTGTGGGGACGAGGGTATTTGGAATTATGGGCAAGCTGCTGTTTCTAAATAAACAGATGAGTAGATATCCAAGAACAGTGTAATGTTTCAAAAACAAAACAAAACTAAACTAATCCTGTAAAGGAGAGGAACTTAGCTCAGCAAACAAAGTAGGACCTAATGAAACATTTAATATAAACAACTTTATAGTTGTCTGAGTATGAGCTAACAGTATAATGCTCACCAAACTGAGAAGGTATCCTGAGACTGGAGAGTGAAGCAGGCAGCTCCCTATGGCTTACAAGTAATTTATTATTCTGATTATCATCATTGGCGGGTGATTACTTACAGGGAATGGATTGGATGGACTCTCGATCCCAGTGCTGTGCAGCCGCTTTCTCCACAACCCTGGGGAGTTTTGGGGGAAAGGAGTTGGAGCTTATAAGGTACTTAGGGACAAAAGTGGAGCCATGCCAAAGAGAGAGAGGCTGCAGAAGGAGAAGATTCCCCGGCACCTCGCAGCCTCCTCTTGCTTATCCCTGGGGTTGCTGGCATCATTCCCCTTATCTTAAACAAGCATAGCATTCTGTTCCTTCCCTTTCTCATTTGCCAAGCAACCTGTGCAGGGGAAAGATTGTAACTATTGAAGCCAGAGCTCTGAAGGCCATGAGGATGAAGTGAGTTCTCGTCTGCGTTCCTGTAAGTTGTTTAAAGACTTTAGAATAAGTGTAATTAATAGCTCCCAGAGAAATTTGAGAATGTTATTGTACAGATGAAGAAGAAACCACTATGATTCTCCTTTGGGAATGGCAGACCATGGAATTCACACTGTTTATGAGGGACAACTAAGAAAAATTAGGGGAAAATATATATACACACACAGACAGTGTATGTATAATCTACTTGATAATGTGAGAGAGCTAAAAAAAAAAAAAAAGAACAACTTCTAGGGTGAGATTTAGGAGATGGGATCACAGTGGTGACCCCATCACTGGGGGCTATTTTTGCCTTGGGAATATTTACTCCAAGGCATTTGAGAGACTGAGCAGAACTTTGACAGCCTAGGGGACCAAAGCCAAGGCCACCAAGTATGGCAAGCCTGTGAATCCTCATGCACTGGGTGGGATTAGCAAGTGTTGCAACCTAAGGGTAAGGGTAGGCTGTGGGTCAACCAGGCCTTGCATAGGCTGTGGCTCAGCACCCCTGATCACCTGGTAGGAGTGAACAAAAACCCATTTTGGAGAAAGATAACATCACTCTATGCCTCACATTATTTCTACTTAAAGCTAGGCATAGGAAGAGGTAAGATAATATGAGCTAGAACTGGCAGGAGAAATAGTAGACAATGTAAAGAGAACCACAGGGGCTTCAGACGTTATAGATATTAGACACAGACATTAAAACACCTATGGTTGCTGTGTTCAGGGAGGTAAATTTCAGCAGAGAACTTATGGATATAAAACATGACATAATAGATTTAGAAAATAACCAAGTAGAAATTCTAGAACAGGAAAATTCAGTAACAATGGTTAAGAACTCAATGGGTGAATTTAATGGCAGGGTAGACAATTGAACCACACAGTGACTGGGTGTGGGGCAAGGGGAGCTTTTGAGCTACTGGCAATTTAGCTATTTCTTAACTTGGGTGGTGACATGAATACTTGCTCTGTAATAATTTATTGAGCTCTACACTTTGTTTTGTGCAGTTTTACATATGTGTGTTACATATCAATTAAAAAGTTAAGAATGTAAAAGTGAATTAGTGAACTGGACGAGAAAGCAAAAGAAACTGTCTAGAATGATACGAAGAACATTAAATGTGGACGAGAGAGTAAGAGAAATAGGCCAGAGCTCAGGTGCTAGTGGGCATCTGATCACCTGGAGATCTTGTTTAAGTGCAGATTCTGATTCAGTAGGTCCCTGGGGATGCCTGAGATTCTGACTCTATCAAGCTTCTAGGTAATACTGATGCTGCCTGGGGTCCACAAGGCTATAAAGGACCCACAGAAAGTTCCAGCATTTATTTAACTGATATCCTAGGGGTAGAGGAGGGGTGAATGTGGCAGAAGAAACATTTGAAGAGATACTAGCAGATACTTTTCCAAAGCAGAGTGAGGAAATTAATGCATGGAAACAAGAAGACCTACAGCCCCAAGCTGAGTAAATAAAAATAAACCTGCATATGAACCTGTCAGAGTGGACTGAGATAGCTGAAGACTAAGAAAAATCCTAATAGAAGCCAGAGGAGATCAAATTACCTTCAAGACTGACTTCTTAACAGCAGCAGTGGAAGCTAAATGACAATGGAATATCTTAAAAGATAGAACTGCCAACCAAGGATTCTATAACCAGAAAAGTTTTTAAAGGATGATAGTAAAATAAAGACTTTTTTTCAGTAAAAAAATGGAGAATTTGAACCAGCCAACCACTACCACTAAACAAACAGACAAACAAAAAACCCCAAACTAATGGGACTTATTCAGGGAGGAAAAAAATGATCAGAGATGAAATTTCATCGAGTCAGCAAAGATTGAAGAGCAACAACAATGGTAAATAAAAGAAGATCTAAGTGAATCCTGACTTTGTAAAACAGCAGTGAACAATGTCTTGTGGGCTTTAAACTATATATGGAAATAAAGTGCATGGCATTTGCATTTAAGTTAGAAGGCTACGAGATCCTTGAATTGTCTAGAAAGATTAAATGTGCCGATTAATAGTATAGTATTGTGGGCCGCCCCTGGCTCACTCGGGAGAGTGCGGCGCTGGTAGCACCAAGGCTGTAGGTTCGGATTCTATATAGGGCTGGCCGCTGTGCTCATTGGCTGAGCGTGGTGCAGACAACACCATGCCGGAGGGTTGCGATCCCCTTACCAGTCAAAAAAAAAAGTATAGTATTTTAAGTTAAGATTGCGTACCATAATCTGTAGTGTTAACTCCAAAAGATTAGCGGAAGAACATATAGCTAGCTCTAAATCATAAGAGGACAGCAAATATGTCTGATGGGTGCGCCATGGGGACAGAGTTAACCCAAACAAAAGTTTGTTTAGGATTTCAAGGCAGGTCTGGAAATGGCTTGAGAGTGTGAGGAGGAGGGACCGGCATGGGCTTTTCTGGTGGCCAGGGGGTGGGGCTGGGGTGAGGGTGGCCACCTGGGCCAGTGTTGATGTGGTTTGAAACTTCCTTTCTCATCAGCTTGCCCTGACATGGAGCAGAAGCAGAACAGAGCAGGTGGGGTTAAATGTCAGCAAACATCAAAAACTGAGCCAGACTGTTATACTCATCCCAGTGTTTAATGACTGAAATGTGCATGTTTTGTGTAACTGAATTTGAACTTGTGGAAGCAAACGGTTAGTGTATCAGTCCATTTTGTGTTGCTATAATAGAAATACCTGCGACTGAGTAGTGTATGAAGAACAGAGGCTTATTTGGCTTATGATTCTGGGACAGCGGCATCTGGCATGGGCCTCAGGCTGCTTCTACTCACAGTGGAAAGTGGCAGCAGCTGGTGGGTACAAGCAGATCCCATGGTGAGAGGAAGCAAGAGAGAGAGGAGGTGCCAGGGTCTTTTAAACAACTCTTGAGGGAACTAATAGAGCGAGAACTCACTCATTACTCCCTCCCCCAGGGAGAGCATCAATCCACTCATGAGGGATCTGCCCTCATGACTCAAACAGCTTCCAACACTGTCACATTGGGGATCAGATTTCTGCATGAGTTTTGGGGGACAACACGTCCAAACTCTGTCAATTAGGGTACTGTGGGAGGCCTGTGTTCTAAGGCTGATAACTGAAGTGAAAGTCCCATTGAAAGACTTGTTCAAGAGCCCATTTTGTATTTTGAGAAGTGAAATACTTTTGTCTCTCTCTTTAATGTCTGATTGTATATAGAGTATAAGGAGTGTCTTAAGTATGTGCAGAGACATGAGTAACCTTGGTTTATATTTTGGGTATCTGGGAGGCAAGAGATTCCCTGAGGTCTTTACCCCCAAGAGGGAAACCCTGGGTGAGGAATTGCTTTTTTGGCTGTTGGTCGGCCACACAGGCAGACATTTGGCAGTGGCCCAAGGGTTTGTAAACATGTGCAGATGGGCGGACTGTGGGCCAGGGCACTGAGGGCTACGGTAAAGTGCAGCCATCTGTGCCGAGCTTTGGGTCACACCCTTTATCAGGGACATTGCACCACAGGGATGGACAGCAGCAGCCCTTCAGTGCAGGGGTGGCAGTGCCATCCAGAAAACATGTGAATGCCCATTCTAGTTTACTCAGGTGTTCTCAAGGAACCTCTCGGGTAGCCAGTGGGTCCTGGAGAGTGGTGGCCTTTTCCAGTACCATTGCATTGGGTGAGAGCCTGAGCACAAAGGGAATCTGCTTCCTCCTATGAGGGGAATGCAGGGAATACTCCAGATGGCCCAGGTCTGCTGTCATCCTGAAGATGTCATTTACGTTTAGCGAGGAGGCTTCTGCGTGACCCCAGCCACAGTGTGCAGCTGGGTACAGAGTCACAGGCTCAGGAGCTGTGAGAGTCTCTTTCACCAGGAGGACCCAGCTATGGCCAGCAGTGTTCACGCGGATGGTGGAGAGTGTGGGGACAAGGGCAGTTTTTTGGCACCAGAAGCCCATGAGCAGCTCACGGCCATCGTGGGTGTTCCAGAGACTGAAGGAGGCTTGAGAGGAGGTTGCTGAAGCCTCCACGGGGAATGAGTCTCTGGGCACTAACAGGATGCCTGCTGTGATGTAACTCGGACAGTTGCTAGAGGCTTTCGGGATAAAAAGCAGCATTTAGAATGGGCTGATTTGTGGGTAACGTCACAAACAGGCCTAGATAAGTTTGTAAATGAGGAATGTGTGGCCCCCAGAACCCAAAAAGGCCTAAAACTTGTTGATTTTGTTGCAACGTGGGTGCTGAGAGGGCCAGCGGGTGCTTCACAGATCTGTCTCAGTGTTTGTTTCCTCCCCCGAATCGTTTGTTTTTCTTTCCTTCCTTCTTTCTTTTCTTTTTCTTGTTTTTGTGGTTACTGGATATACTTCAGAGAATGGGAGAGATCCTCTCTGCCCTGCTCGTATTTATAAGTTTCTCCCCCTAAAGAATCCCAAACAACTATCATCAGCATTAGGGTCCGTCTGTGGCAATTGTTACCTTGCTGGCTTTCGGGGCCCCGGGCCTAAGCTGGGACTGGAGTAGGTCTTTAGCATATTGCTAAGCCTGGCACTCAGTGGAACCCCAAATCTTTGTTGGTCTGTTTTACAGTCGTCCAGCAGGGTGATGCCATTCTCCAGCCTTTAGGAAAGGGGATGGTAAAGGGAAGGAGGGAAAGCATTGGCACTGCTTTTCAAAGGGTCTGTGCCTTGGGGTGCCATGGGTGCTTTTCTCTATCACCCTAGAAATCAGAATCTTTGTTATCATGGAGACAGTAGGCAGCAGAAACAGCATAGGCATTTTGTGGGGTTCAGGGGAGCCACCTGCTTTCAGGAGTTAGAGCCTAAGCCCACATGTTGCACAGGGCATCAGCCTCTCCACTGAGTGCTCTACAGAGCAGAGATCAGAGCCAAGGTGAGACACACAACCAGTGGTACCAGGGTGAGAGCTGTTCTTCTGAGCCTAGTGACAGTCATGGCTTATGCTGGAATCCAGACACATGATTCCATATGAGACACACAGGTGAGTCCGAGCCAAGAACATGATCTAAGACCACTGACTGCCAGTTATTGAAGCTTAGATTGGTTAAATTTGTAAGGTGGCTTGGTGGGACTCTACAAATGCATGGCAGAGCAGCACAGCACAGGTGCCTACATGCCAGCGAGCAGCAGAGCCAGTTGAAAAGCCAGTGCAAGAGAAGTGTGGTGGGCATCACCCAGACACTGCTTGCTGCACCACTTCACCAGTTTTCTTGTGGTTGCCCTGTGGGGGACAGGTTGGGATCACACCCCATCCCCCTCTCTGCAAATTTGGCTCAGATTTGGAGGCTGCTAATTATACACATGCGCCAATAGTGTAGGAAAGGTGTATTGCCCACATAATGAACCTTTCTTGGGGAGAGCAGGACAGGCACCCAAACAGGTTCAAAAATGGCTTGAGAAAGCAGGAAGGGGGGGTGACAGGCTTTGGCTTTCATGGTGATTAGGAGATGGGGCTGAGGTGAGGGTTCTGGTGCGTGGGCTAGGGCTTGTTAGTTTGAACTTCCCACCCAGTGCCAAAGGAAGGAGTGTGCAGGCTTTCTTACTAGCCTGTCCAAATGTGGGTCAGGGAGAAGGGCAGGGCTGGGAAGCTGTCAGCAGTCAGATATCAAAAATGGAGCCAGACTCTTTATTACCAAATGGCAAAAGAAGCAAAAAATCCTAAAGAAGCCCCCCCAAAGCAGGAAATGGAACATAAAACAGACAGAATTAATATAAATCTTATAATAATATGGCATATATAACCCCCCATTATAGCAGTAATTAATTAAATATAAGTGGTCTAAATATCCCACTTAAAAGGCAAAGATTTTAGAGTAGATTTTTAGAAAGGCAACATAGTAAATGTGGTGGGTTAAATAGTGTCCTCCCAAAAGTTCACGTCCACCTAGAACCTCAGAATGTGGCCTTATTTGGACATGGGATATTTGCAGATGTATTTAGTTAAAGATCTCAAGATGCAGTCATCCTAAAATTAGGTTGGGCCCTAAATCCAATGACTGGTATCCTTACAAGAAGAGGAAAGGACACAGACGCACAGGGGAGAGGGCCATGTGAGGACAGGCAGAGACTGCAGTGACGCTGCCATGAGCCAGGGACAGCCTACGGCCTTCAGAGAGGGTGCAGCCCTGCTTACACCTTGATATAAGACTTCTGGGCTCCAGAACTGTAAGGGAATAATTTTGTTGTTTTAAGCCATGCAGTTTGTGGTCTTTTGTTACAGCAGACCTAGGAAACAAATACAAGACTAATATAAAACATAACATGTAAGGAAGGTTGGAATTAAAAGGATGGGAAATGATCCATTGCTTAGTATCCTGGAGATGCTAATCAAAAGAAAGCTGATATGCCTATTAATATCAGATCAAGAAGACTTTAAGATAAAAATCATTACTAGATATTAGGGGACATTTCATATTACTAATTAGATCAAACTTTCAGGAAGATATAACAGTCTAATTTTAGATGTACCTCAAAATATGGCCTAAAAATTTATAGAGCAAAATTTATAGAATTACAGGGACATATGGTTAAATCAACAAACATTATGAGAAATTTCTCATATAGGGCTAAACAGAAATGATCTGGGTGGGCCCAGTCTAATTACACAACCCATTAAAGGCAGACCGTGTTCCCTGGCTGCTAGCTGAACAGGAATTCCAATTTGCAGCCTGAGGAGGAGTCAGTGTGAATGCACTGCTGGCTGCGATGTTGTGGGAGAAGCTGTGAGAAGGCCTTTGGCAAGGACCCAAGGGTGGCCTAGGCACTGAGAAGAGCAGTCCCTGGCCAACAGCCAGCAAAAATACTTACATTCTGCAGCCACCTGAGTGAGCTTGGAAGAGGATCTATATAAGTGAGAATGGTCTATAGTTTTTTGGTTTTGTGCTTTCTTAATCAGATTTACATATGAAGGCTATACTTTGTTCATAAAAGGAATCTGAAGATTTTTCTTTTCTTTTTTTTTTTTAAATGCCCTGCAACTGTTTAAGTTGCACGGGGATTATCTAGTTTTTCAATTGGTAGAATTCATCTTTCACATTGTCTGGTGCTGGATGCCTTTTTGTGGGGTAGTTTTTAAGCAGTTTTCTCTTTGTTTCAATATTGTTCTTGATTTATAGTTTTCTGTTATTGTGATCAGAGAACGTTCATATTACTTTCCCTTGTAGAACCTATTGAGGCTTCTTTGTAACTGGACTGTGTATTCAATTTTTGTGACTGTCCCACGTGTACTTGCAAGGGAGGTGTGTTCTCTATTATTAGGGTGCAAAGGTCCAAATGTAGTTATTATTAATTATATTTTTTAGGTCTTATATTTATTTGCTTTTTGTTTACTTGACCCGTCTTAGACTGAGAGCAGTATTGTCACTATTAATTATTTTTCTTTAATAATATTAGTAATATATACTTAAATATTAGGTGTTATTGATGTATTTCACTCTATTTCTCCTTGGGCTTGCTTTTTTGTAAAGGTGACTGGGGTGTTCCTTTGATTCATAGGTGTTCATAACTGTGCCTTTCTCTTGGTCCTGGGGGTCTCAGGAGGCAGGACTACACGTAGCCTCTGCCAGGAGTCCCTCAGGGAGCAGGGCCACATGCAGCCCTGCCAAGAGAGTGCAGGAAGGTGAGTTGCTCAAAGCACGCCTTGAGCTAGGGGCTGCCGCCTGGGGAGGTGGTCAGCCACAGGCCAGACACAAAGTTCTGCGGCCTAGTGCACGCACTAAGCAAATTTATTGGGAGAAAGCAGGTATTACATATTTTTCAGCCAGCTGCAAACCCCTCCCATCACCTCTCCACCTCCTAGGTAACTCAATAGGAAATCTGTGGCTTGTGGTTAAAGCCTTGCAAAATCTTGCTGACACAGTGTGTTCACATCCTGCTGAGATGGGCAAAATACAGGAGAGCAAGAGTGTCTCCATCTTTAACAGGTGTTCTCCTTCATTTTCCTCCACATAACTATTATTTTTTCATGGTGAATTACAGCCTTTACCTTGGTAAAGTGTCTGTATTATTTCATTTCATGCTTTAGACCTGAATGCAGCCTTTTCTGGTCCAGGATCATACACCTGTCCTCTCACTGATTGCGTTTGTCTGGTCCTCTTCCCCTCCCACACTGGCCTTTCTGTCCTGGATGGGTCTCTTGAATGAAGTACAGAGATGTTGTGTTGTTTGCTTGTTTGTTAACCAACCTGAAAATCTTTTAAATAAGTGAATCAACCCATTTTCTTATTAAGATGACATTACTTATGTGCTTAATCTCAACCTTGCATTTAATTTTATGCTACGTTCACTGTATGATGTGGCGTATTTACTCAGTTCCTTTCTCTGTGTCTATTTTATTCCCTTTTTCATGTGTGCATTGGGAGGAGCGCTGATCCCTTTTATTAATTAGGAAGGCCTTGTATTTTTGTTGTAATGGTTCCCTTTATCTTAATACTTTTTGGAGCACCCTTAATCTCCTTTTCTTTTTTATTAGGCTTGTACTCTTTTATTTGTTGGCTTTAAATGGTATGTTTTTACTCTCATGACAGTCACTGAGCTGTGCTATTTTGATCCTTCTTGCGTCTCTTCCCATTTTAAAAAATGCATCATTTCTACTGTGGTGAGAACATGAAACATTTACTTGCTGTTCTTCCCTCCCCCCGCCACACCCCACTTTCTTTTAACTCTTTGGTCTACAGTTTAATGTACTTAGTTCTTTTGGTGAACTTTTCCTTGTCGTCTCCTGGTTTGAGGAAGATCATCCTCTACTAGATTCCTGAGGAAGCGCGGTGCGGACAGTATAAGGGCTCGTGAGGTCAGTTCTTATAGATTTAAAACCGCTTTTCTACAGCCTTGATGCTTGGTGGGGCGTAAAGTCTGCGGCTCACACTTTTCTTGAATTTTATGAAAATATTATTTCAGTTTGTATGTTTCTGTTGAAAAGTCCAATGCCAGCCTGACTTATTTTCCTTGTTAGGCATTTGGATGCTTTAACTGAGGAAGTGAAGAATTTTTAAAAAATACTTCGGGGCCTGGCAGGTTGGCCCCCTTGGTTAGAGCACAGCGCTGGTAACACCAGGGTCAAGCGTTCAGATCCCTTTACCAACCAGCCGCAAATAAACAGATAAATATATAAAATAAAAAATAAACTTTAGTAGTTTTATTACAATATGTCTAAGGTCATCATCTGGGTCAGTTTTTCCAGGAACATGATAAACCCTTTCAGTATGTAGATTTAGGCCTTCTTTTATTTCTAGTTTCATTGTGTAATTTAACTGTTTAACTTTTCCTCCTTAGGAACTTCACTTTGTGTTTACTGTATCTTCTTTGCCTGTCTGCTCTGTCGCTTTTTTCTCTGATTCTTTTCAGCTCTTTATTTCGCTTTGTTCTCTTGTCTGTTTTTATTTCCGTCTCTAGTGTCCTTCTTATCTGTTCAGTAATATTCTCCCTTAGACTTGTTCATCTTCATTTTCTTTTCAATTTATCAACATATAATGTAGTTGATTTTCATGTCCCTTTACCAATTCCTCCTTTGTTAATCTTCATTTTTAAGATAACTTTATTTAATATCTTTCCTGAATTAATTTTAACTCTTATTTCATATCTTCTTAGTTTTTTATTTTGTTTTTTGTCCATTTCAGTTCTGATCGTTGAATGTTTTTCTTTTTCTTTTTAAAACAAGTTCTGGCCAGTTTTAGTAAAGAAAAATTTTGCGTAATTTTCTTTTCTCCAGTCTCCTCTGGCATGCTTCTAATGGAGTCAGAACCACCAGGATCAGTGACGGCCCGTGTGCACGCTCCAGTGTGTCATGAACACCATTGTGGCCGACATGGCGTAGTGCTCTATTTTGTATTTCCTCAAGGCGGGCAGCTCTTGGCAAGGACGACCAGTTTTGCTTTGTCTTGTCGGATCATCTTCAGCATCTGCCTGTACCCCAGCAGGTACTTTCCACTTTTTATAACAAGTTGGAGCCTAGAGTTGATCAGCTCCAGGGAGCTTTTTGTTTCTGTTGTGGCCGTGATCTGCCTGCCTCAGGCGTGCGACGGCCTCCAGCCAAGAGCAGCTGCCAAGACAGCCTGGGAGCAGGAAAGGCTGAGGGTTGAATTTCTGATTTAGGGTGTTCTTTCAGATCTGCAAATACTTTTTGTAGATGTAAATATTGTGGTACTTAATTCATATTGGGGTGTGGCTACAGATCTGTTTTCTTGGTTGTTCTTTGGAGTAATATTTTCATCTGCTAAAATATTTTGTTTCTTTCTTACTGTTTAACTTTGTTTCAGTGTTACTTGCCATTTCCTGTGCGTTTTGAAATATTTGTGTTGTCTTGGACAGTAGTAACAGGTGTTTCTACATATATAGAACAGAAAGTCCAGAATGGATTCCACGTGTAAATGTCTGTGGCAAAGGTAGTCTTTTATTTAATTATTTATTTTTTTTGTTTTTGTGTTTGTTCGTGTGAGTGTTTTAAGATGGTCTTTTAAAAGAGTAGGTAAAGGGCAAACTATTCAAGAAATGGGACACTTGGCTTTTAGGAAAGCAAAAGTAAGCTACTCTATATCAATCCATTTATAAAAATAATTTAGAATAATTAAGAAACTGAATGTAAAATGTAATGTTATAAAATTTTCTGAACAATATACAAGTGGTTTTAAAAATCAGTCTGAAAGGGCTGGCCGGTTAGCTCAGTTGGTTACAGCATCGTGTTTTAACAACAGCAAGGTCAAGGGTTAGAATCCCCATACTGGCCAGCCCCCCCAAAAAATCAATCTGAGATGTACAAGGCCTTGCTAAGCAAGACAAAACTGGGATCAAGAAAATATATGCAGATTTGATTTACTTAAAAAGTTAAAAATATCTGAATCATAAAAGACGGTATTTATAAAATCAAGACACATGAAAAGTTATGAAAAAACACTTATTTAACCAAGGATTTATGTCAGACCATATAAAGAGTAAAAATCCAATAGAAAAATAGGTAATGATATGAATAGTCAATTCGTAGAAAAAAGTACAAATGGCCAATAATATGTAAAGCCATAAACATAACCTAGTCATCAAGAGAGTGACATTGAAATGAGACTTTTCACCTACCAGATGAGCAAACTTTTAAAGATTAATATTATAGTAATTTGGATGAGGAGAAGCAGGTATTTTTATACATGGTAAATAGGAATATAGTTTGAAGATTTTTTGAAAGTTTTTTTTCTCTGTTAAAAGTTTTAAATATGCATAGTCTTTGACCCAGTGATGCCTGTCTCAGGGATCTGCTGTGAAGAAGCGCTGGCATCTGTGCACAGGGTCACCTGCAGGATGCCCACTGCAGCAGTCATTCTTCATAGTAACAAGATTTGCAAACAACTGAAATTTCCATCAGTATGAGAGGAAGCAAAAAGTCGCAGGAAACTGTCCATGAATGTGGAAAGATTTCCAAGGAATATTTTATGTATAAAACCTAAAAGGCAGGTTGCAGAATGGCACTCCAGCGGTGACCCAGTGTGCCATATGCCAATGGCTAGAAAGGGCCCTGGATGGTCACATGCCAGACTTTTGCAGGAAAGGGATAATGACTTTTGCTGTGAAGACTTACATGCTGTTTGAGCATATTCATTTTTGCCTGTGTATTTGAAAAAATATTCTAAGACATGACTTAAAGCTAACTGGCACCCTGTAAGGGAGGCAGTTTAGCAGTTACCGTCTCCATCCTTCAGGCGAGGAAACACCACCCAGAAGGGGATGGTGCTTCCTACTTAGCCGGTGTCCTGGCACCCCTCAGGCTGCGGCTTTGTTTTGGCTGCTTTCTGTTGCAGGTGGCCTATGTTGAAGGGACCCTCTACACACTGACAGTGCCTCAGCTGCAGGTGGTCTCCAAGGTGTCTGTGTTTCCCAACAACTCCATGACCCTCATCTGCTCTCCTGGCCAAGAGTGGGTGTTTGTCTCTACACAGAATTCAGACCTGGGCTCAAAGGTCAGTGTCTGCGGAGCCCTTTCCTAGGGAGCCAGCATGTGAGGAAGACAGAGGGTCTGGAACCCCAAGGTTGTGGGATGCATGTTAGGACCAAGCCGTGCAGCCGGTTGAGGGCACCCAGGTCAAGTGTTGCTCATTGTGAGCCACACCTGCTCTTCTCGGGGTCTGTTCCCAGCAGTAGTGTCCTCTCTGCTGGCACTTACGCAGGAAGCTCAAGGCCACTGTTGAGTCTGTCCTCAGGGCTCCTGCCCCTGTAGCCTCTGCTCTGTCCAGGCTGCTGTGTTGCCTGTGAGCTGAAAGGGGCTGGCACCCAGGCTGGGGAGGGTAAAGTTTAGTTGTGAACAGGTTTGGGCCTTAGGAACATCCCAGTGGAAATCGTTCAAGAGCTGTTTGTTTGGTGATCTGAGGACAGAGCGTCAGTGAGAATGAGAGTGAGGGGAAGGCATGGAGGGGATGCTGACACGTGGAGAGGGCATCCGGTGCCTGGCAAAGGAAAGCCCAGTGCTTCGCTGCGCCTTCTGCATAGGGTTGTGTGAGAGTCCTGATGACTCGTGGGCACAGGGACGTCCAGTCATCTGCTAAGGATGAGGCACCTGTTGAGTGCCAAGGTCTGAGTTAGGAGTTAGACTAGAGTATAAGGCAAACTGCTGGTGATGGTCTTTTGGAAGAAGGAAGACAGAGAGAGAAACTGATCACAGAAGAGCCCCGGGACCTGGTAGCTGGGCAGGCGAGTGGTCAGGGAAGAGCAGACAAATGTAGAGAGGCCACCCTCTGAAAATGCAGTGCCAGGGCCCCTAGGGGAGGCATACGGAGATGGGAAAGGAATATGCTGTGTATTTGGAGGCAACGGCAAAACAGTGACCAAGCAGTTCAAAACCAGAAAACTGCTGTTTATTTGATTCATCCGTCACACCGACCTCACTGCACCTGGCCTACCAGCGGGGCCAGACGTGGGCTGGGATTAGCCTTGAAAAGCCCCTGGTCTATGAATAGTTGGAAAAGAGGACCCACAAGTGGCATGGCTGCCCTGTGGGGCCAAGTATGGCAGGGGTGGGGTTAGAGGTGGGGGCAGAGCCCGATTCCCTGGCTAGGTCCCCTAGGGGTGGGGAAGGGTGTTTCCAAGTGCTCCTGGGCCTGCGAAGCCCCCTCCCTCACCTGCAATGTGACCCATGCAGGTACGTTTCCCCAGGTGTTCTACACTCACTCCTTGCTGCACCCGTTGGAAGACGAGCCTCCTGTCTCCACCACCCTCCCCATCTTGCTAAGTTCCAGAGCCTGCTGGGCCCCTGACGAGTTGGCCAGGCTGATCGTGATGCACAGAAATGACAATGGCATGCAGCTGGTTGTCACTACCTATGAGCTAAGGGCCAAGAAGTCCAGGGACAGAGTGAACATTCTGGGTGAGAGTCCCCGTGCTGGTGCCGGCGGGTCTGCATGTCACCGCCATCATAGTATGATTCTTCCAGCACAGGTTGCTCATGTTTCCTCCGGGACACTTTCTTTTTCCTCTCAGGATATAGAGGGATATAGTGGCCCCTCGGAGGTGGTGTTGTTTGCAATTTTATGTGCTGTTTGAGCAACTGAGCACTTACTACCTCTCAGGCCCTCTGGACAGCCTGGGATTCAGACATTAAATGCCGACTCTTAGAGTCTCACTTCTCCTTACTGATCTTCCTGCTTTTACTCATTCCTGCCTCTTTTCCTGGCTTTGTCAAAGGCCCTGTTTGGGCACTGAGTGCACACAAACATGAACACAAGCCATGACTATCTCTTCCCTAAGGAGCTTCTAGTCCAGAAGGAAAATAAGACCCACAGCCCTCTTCACACTGTCTCCTTATCTATGTCCCAAACCCCGCGTCACCCTGACAGGCCTTCCCGATGGTCCTTGGCAGTTTTTATTTTGTCTTATGTTTGTTTTCATATCATTATTTGATCATAAATTTGACTCTGAGCTTCCTGGCAGCCAAGGAAAAAAGAGAAACAAAATGTGTAATATAACCCCTTGTCTGATATGAGAGAATACATGAATTCTTCAGAAGAGGTCATTTTTTTCCTGGTAAAAAGGAATGCTATACCATGTAAAATATAGTATCTTCAATTGTTTTTGGCAGATACCATAAATGTCATATAGTTCTTAAGTGGCCGTTTCTTATATCATCCTGTCATAGATGAGAAAGGGTAGAAGGAAGGGCACCTCATTCCCTGAAGGTGCTACATGCCAGATACCCTGCTGGTCACTTCCACGAGCTTATGGCACTGAATCTTTACAACCACCTGTAATTAAAGTGTTGTAATCAGTATTTTAGAGCTGATGAACTGGAGATATAGGGTCGTGAATGCATGGGTCAGGAGTGAATGCAGGTCTAACTGCAAAACTATTGCTCTTTTCAATGTACCACATCATCTTAGGTTAGGCATATGTCTATTCCAGAGAAGCCAATTTCTGTGTCTTTATTTCAAAAAGTGCAACAGATCATCAGTTTCCTCTTCCCAGACACCATGGTGCCTCCCACCTCATGAAGGGCCATGGCTCACAGGTGATCCTGCTGGTCTCTGGCGCAAAGCTCGTGCTGTTCACCATTCACGGCTTGAAGCTGGCTGTCTTCCAAGACCACCAGAAGCCCATCACATCTACGTGGGTGGTGAGTGTGGTGCCCCTGCCCATGTCGCGGCTTTCTGCCGTCCGGAGTCCACATCCACACTTACTTGACTTTTCATTTCAAGGACCCAAACCAAGTCATCACCTCTTCCCTTGACTTCTCTTTGCGAGTCTATGTGTAGAACAAAGAAAAGAAATATCCCATCCTCAAGAGCTGCTATCATTTGCTTGGGGGATCCCACAGATGGGACAGGTAATTGGCTGTTTTCCTTCACTTTGCCTGTAAAATGGCCTTACATGGCCTACCAAGCAGTGTTTTCTAAGGAAATGTTGGAAAGGATGTTAATAAGACCTACTATCATAAGCCCAGCCTCTCCCTTCCTAATGGGACCCAAGGCAAGCACTGCTCAGATTCTGTTTCCTCTTCCTCTAAAGATGTTGGCTGTAGCTATGCATAACATACATTGTCTCCTGTAATGTACAAAAACTACACATGCAGTTGGCATCACCCATGTTTTACAGATAAAACAGAAACATACAGATATGGATATTTTGTCCAAGGTCTCACAGAGAGCACACAGCCAAGCTCATCTGAACCCTGACTTTGACCTTGTGGAAAATGTCCACACTCATTAGCTCTTGTACCTACATTTCTTTCATTCAAGATAGCAATGAGAGTGATCAGGAAGTGATATATTAATTCTAAATTCTGGGGAAATGACTCAGACTTGCCCAGATTGGATTAGGTGCCCCTCCTCCTGTATCAGGAGAAGTTTCTAGAATAGCTGGAATCATTGTGATTCAGGAGCTCTTCTGAGGAGGGCCCAGAACTGATATTCCCACTTAAGAATGCGATATTTGCTAATTGTTACAAATGAATTTAGGTCCTCAAATCAAAGCCCAGATTAAGCAAGAGATAGAAATGGGGCCAGATGGGGTGGACTGGGTGGGAGACGGCACAGGAGGCTGAGTTCCACCTGCATGTAAAGGCTTTAACTACTTAAGTTCTTGTTCTTTTCTCAGATTAACACCCAGCATGCCCCTTCTCTTTGCAGTAAATTTACCCATGTGGAAAGCGATGACATGAGCATTGTAGGTGTGGAAACCAATAACATGGAGAGAAGTAGCCTGAGGTCATACTGCTTCAAGGTGCAGCATGGCTCAAAGGGTGGTACCAAGTGAAAAGGGACTCATTTTGGACACATGCAGAAACTGGAATGATGTTACCAGCATTGGGGCAGGAATTAGTAATTCTTGGGTGCCTACTGTGTGCCAAGCACTGTGCTGTGTGACTTTACTTTTAAATCCTCACAAGTGAACAAAATGGGTATGATTGTCTCTGTTTTTCAGACAAGGGAAATGAAATTTTAAAAGACAGTAATTGAAAGAGGTAGACCCCAACACTGTAATAGTAGGGGACCTAAACACCCCTCTCTCAAAATTGGACAGATCATCTAGGCAACAAGTCAATAGAGAAACACAGGATTTAAACCACACTTTAGACCAATTGGACTTTCCAGATATCTACAGAACATTTCATCCAGCCACTACAGAGTATACATACTTCTCACCAGTTCACAGAACAGTCTCCAGAATAGATCAAATGCTAGGCCACAAATCAAGCCTCAATAAATTTTTAAAAATTGAAATCATTTCAAGTATTTTTGCAGACCACAATGGATTAAAACTAGAAATCAACAACAAGCAAAACTCTGGAAATTATACAAGTACATAGAAATTAAACAACAGGCTCCTGAATGACATATGGTTCAAAGAAGAAATTAAACAGGAAATCAAAAAATTTCTCAAAATAATGAAAATAGTGAAACATCATATCAAAACATATGGGATGCTGCAAGGCAGTTCTAAGAGGGATGTTTATTGCATTAAATGCTTACATCAAAGGAATAGAAAGTTTTCAAACTAACAACCTAACACTACAACTCAAAGAATTATAAAAACAAGAACAATCTAATCCCAAAGGTAGTAGATAGAAAGAAATAATTGAGATCAGAGCAAAACTAAATGAAATAGAACCCCCCCCAAAAAAACAATACAAAAGATCGGTCAAACAAAAAGTTGGTTTCTTGAGAAGATAAATAAAATAGACAAACCATTAGCCAGACTAACTAAAAACAGAAGAGAGAAGACCCAAATATCAAAAATTAGAGTGAAAAAGGAGACATAACAACCAATATCACAGAAATACAAAGAATCACTAGAGGCTGTTATGAATAACTACATGGCAGCAAATTTGAAAACCTGGAGGAAATGGATACATTTCTGGACACAAACTACCAAGACTGAACCAAGAAGAAATAGAAAACCAAAACAGACCAATAAACAAGCAAAGAGATTGAAGCAATAATCAGGATTCTTCCAACAAAGAAAAGCCCAGGACCAGGTGGTTTTACTGCTGAATTCTACCAAACATTTGAAGAATTAATACCAATTCTTTTCAAACTATTCCAAAAAATTGAAACAGAGGCCATTCTCCCAACTCATTCTATGAAGTCAGTATCACCCTGATACCAAAGCCAGACAAAGATTCAACAAAAAAAGGAAATGATAGGCCAGTATCTCTGATGAACATAGATGCAAAAATCTTCAACAAAATATTAGCATAGCAAACAGAATACAGCAACACATCAAAAAAATTATACACCATGATCAAGTGGGATTCATCCGAGGGATACAAGGATGGTTCAACATATGCAAATCAATAAATGTGTGAAACATCACATCAACAAAATCAAGGACAAAAACTATATGATTATCTCAGTAGATGCATGGTAAAGACTCTCAGCAAATTAGATATAGAAGGAGAATATCTCAACACGATAAAAGACACATATGAAAAACCCTCTGCCAATATCATCCTGAATGGATCCTTGAGAACGGGAATGAGACAAGGAAGCCCACTCTGACCACTCCTATTCAGTATAGTACGGGAAGTATTAGCCAGAGCAGTCAGCCAAGACAAAGAATTAAAGGGCATCCAGACTGGAAAAGATGAAGTCAAATTATCCCTGTTTGTGGATGACATGATCGTGTATATAGAGCAGCCCAAAATCTGTACAAAAAAACTCTTAGAGTTGATTAACAACTTTAGTAAAGTTGCAAGATACAAAACCAACATGCAAAAATTGGTAGCATTTTATACTCCAACAACAAATTAGCAGAAAAAGAGATCAAGGAAGCAATTCCATTTACAATAGTCACAAAAAAAGTAAAATACCTAGGAATCAACTTAACCAAGGAGGTAGAAGATCTCTACAATGAGAACTACAAACCACTGTTGAGAGAAATTAAAGAGGACACAAAAAGATGGAAAGACATTCCTTGCTCATGGATTGGAAGAATCAACATTGTGATAATGCCCATACTTCCCAAATCAATCTACAGATTCAGTGCACTCCCCATCAAAATACTAATGACATTGTTCACAGAAATAGAAAAAAGAAATGCTAACATTCATATGGAACAACAAAAGACCCTAAATAGCCAAGGCAATCTTGAGCAAAAATTAATAAATAAATAAATAAAGCTGGAGACTAAATGTTACCTGACTTCAAACTATGCTACAAAGCTATAGTTACCAAAACAGCATGGTAATGGCATAAAAACAGACACTTGGACCAAGGGAACCAAATAGAGAACCCAGAAATCAGCCCACAAACCTACAGCCAACTGATCTTCAACAAAGGCAAGAAGAACACGCATTGAGGGAAACACTGCCTCTTCAATAAATGGTGCTGGGAAAACTGGACATCCATATGTAGAAAAATGAAACTAGACCTGTACCTCTCACCATACACCAAAATCAACTCAAAATGGATTAAAAACTTAAATATAAGACTGGAAATGATAAACCTCCTAAAAGAAAATGCAGGGGAAACACTTCAGGACGTAGGAGTGGGCGAAGATTTTATGAATATGACCCCCAAAGCACAGGCAACAAAAGGAAGAATAAACAAATGGGATGATATCAAAGCTTCTGCACAGCAAAAGAAAAAAACAGAGCAAAAAGACAACCTACAGAGTGGTAGAAAATATTAGCAAACTATGCATCTGACAAAGGATTAATATCCAGACTATACAAGGAACTCAACTTAACAGTAAAAAACAAATAACCCAATTAAAAAATTGGCAAAGGAATTGAACAGACATTTCTCAAAGGGTGATGATAGAGTTTGGATGTGCTGTCACCACCAAAACTCATGTGGAAATCTAATCCCCAATGTGGCATTGTTGGAAACTGAGTCATGGATGTGGATCCCTCATGAATGGATTAGTGCTCTCCCCAGGTGGGGGTAGTACTTAGTTCTTGCTCTATAAGTTCCCATGAGAGCTGGTTGTTTAAAAGACCCTGGCACCTTCCCTCCCTCCTTGCTTCCTCTCACCATGTGGTCTGCTTGTACCTGCCAGCTGCCTCCTGCTTTCCACCATAAGTAGAAGCAACCTGAGGCCTATGCCAGATGCAGCTGTCCCAGAATCATGAGCCAAATAAACCTCTGTTCTTTATAAATTACACTGTCTCAGGTATTTCTGTTATAGCAAAACAAACGGACTAATACAGGTGATATGCAAAGGCCAAGAGACACATGAAAAAATGCTCAACATCACTCAGCATCAGGAAAATGTAAAACAAAACCACATTAAGATACCATCTCACCCCAGTGAGACTGGCTGTCATCAAAAACACAGAGAACAACAAATGCTGGTGAAGATGTGGAGAAAAAGGAAACCTCCTACACTTGGTGGGACTGTAAATTGATGCAGCCATTATGGAAAATGGTATGGAGATTCCTTAAACAACTTCAGATAGAACTGCCATATAATCCTGCAATTCGATTGCTGGGTATATACCCAAAGGAATGGAAAGCATCATGTTGAAGAGATACCTGCATTCCCATGTTTATTGCAGCTCTATTTAGTCAAGAGTTGGAACCAACTTAAATGTCCATCATCGGATGACGGGATAAGAAAAATGTGGTATATCTACACAATGGACTATTACTCAGCTGTAAATAAAAGAATGAAATATTGCCATTTGCAGCAACATGAATGAACTTAGAAAAAATCATACTAAGTTAAATAAGCCAGGCACAGAAAGAGAAATACCGTATGTTCTTTTTTTCTTCAAATTTTATTTTATTTTGTCAATATACAATGTAGTTGATTATTGTGGCCCATTACTGAAACCTCCCTCCCTCCTCCCTTTCTCCCCTCCCTCCCAACAATGCCCTTTCTGTTTGCTTGTCATATCAACTTCAAGGAATTGTAATTGTTATGTCTTCTTCCATCCCCCACCCTATTTTTTTGTGTATTAATTTATTTATTTTTAGCTCCCACAAATAAGTGAGAACATATGATATTTGTCTTTCTGTGCCTGACTTGTTTCACTTAACATAATTCTCTCTAGGTCCATCCATGTCGTTGCAAATGGCAGTATGTCATTCTTTTTTACAGCAGAGTCGTATTCCATTGTGTAGATATGCCACATTTTCCGTATCCACTTATCTGCTGATGGACATTTGGGCTGGATCCAACTCTTAGCTATTGTAAAGAGTGCTGCGATGAACATTGGGGAACAAATGTACCTTCAACTTGATGATTTCCATCCCTCTGGGTATATTCCCAGCAGTGGGACAACTGGGTCATATGGTAGATCTATCTGCAATTGTTTGAGGAACCTCCATACCATTTCCCATAGAGGCTGCACCATTTTGCAGCCACACCAACATTGTAGTAGTGTTCCTTTTTCTCCGCAACCTCGCCAGCACTTATCGTTCACTGTCTTTTGGATATTAGCCCTCATAACTGGGGTGAGATGGTATCTCAGTGTGGTTTTGATTTCCATTTCCTGAATGCTGAGTGATATTGAGCATTTTTTCATATGTCTGTTGGCCATTCGTATATCTTCTTTAGAGAAATGCCTATTTAGCTCTTGCCCATTTTTTAATTGGGTTGCTTGTTTTTTTCTTGTAAAGTTGTTTGAGTTCCTTGTATATTCTGGATATTAATCCTTTGTCAGATGTATATTTTGCAAATATTTTCTTCCACTCTGTTGGTTGTCTTTTAACTCTGTTTCTTTTGCTGTGCAGAAGATTTTAGTTTGATATAACCCCATTTGTTTATTTTTCCTTTGGTTGCCCGTGCTTTAGGAGTCGTATTCATGAAGTCTGTGTCCAGTCCTATTTCCTGAAGTGTTTCTCCTATTTTTTCTTTAAGAAGTTTTATTGTTTCAGGATGTATATTTAATTCTTTAATCCATTTTGAGTTGACTTTAGTATATGGTGAAAGGTACGGGCTAGTTTCATTCTCCTGCATATTGATATCCAGTTATCCCAGCACAATTTGCTGAAGAGGCAGTCTCTTCCTCAGTGTATAGGCTTGGTGCCTTTGTCAAAGATCAGATGGCTGTAGGTGTGTGGATTAATTTCTGGATTCTCTATTCTATTCCATTGATCAATGTGTCTGTTTTTATGCCAGTACCATGCTGTTTTGGTTATTATAGCTTTGTAGTATAGTTTAAAGTCAGGTAGTGTTATGCATCCAGCTTTATTATTATTATTTTTTTGCTCAGCATTGCTTTGGCTATGTGTGGTCTTTTGTTATTCCATATAACTGTCTGGATAGTTTTTCCCATTTCTGAGAAAAATGTCATTGGAATTTTGATGGGGATTGCATTGAATTTGTATATCACTTTGGGTAGTATGGACATTTTCACAATGTTGATTCTTCCAATCCAAGAGCATGGGATAGCTTTCCATCTTCTTGTATCCTCTCTAATTTCTCTCAGCAGTGGTTTGTAGTTCTCATGATAGAGATTTTTCACATCCTTGGTTAACTCTTTTCCTAAGTAGTTTATTTTTTTGGTGGCTATTGTAAATGGGCAAGCTTTCTTGATTTCTCATTCTGCATGCTCACTATTGGAGAATAGAAATGCTACTGATTTTTGTGTGCTGGTTTTGTATCCTGCTACTTTGCTGAAATCATTTATCAACTCCAAGAGTTTTTTTGTAGAGGCTTTAGGCTGTTTGATATATAGGATCATGTCATCTGCAAACAGGGACAGTTTGACTTCATCTTTTCCAATCTGGATGCCCTTTATTTCCTTCTCTTCTCTGATTGCTCTGGCTAGTACTTCCAACACTATGTTGAATAGGAGTGGTGAGAGTGGGCATCCTTGTCTAGTTCCTGTTCTTAAAGGAAAAGCTTTCAACTTTTTCCCATTCAAGATGATATTGGCAATGGGTTTATCATATATGGCTTTAATTATGTTGAGATACTTTCCATCTATACCTAACTTATAGAGGGTCTTTGTCATGAATGAATGTTGAATTTTATCGAATGCTTTTTCAGCGTCTATAGAGATGACCATGTGATCCTTCTGTTTGATTTTATTAATATGGTGTATCACATTTATTGATTTGCGTATGTTGAACCAACCTTGCATCCCTGGGATGAATCCCATTTCATCGTGCTGAATAATTTTATGTATATGTTGCTGTATTCTTTTAGCTAGTATTTTATTGAGGGTTTTTGCATCTATATTCATTAAGGATATCAGACTGTAGTTTTATTTTTTAGTTGTATCTTTACCTGGTATTGGTATCAGGATGATGTTTGCTTCATAGAATGCATTTGGGAGATTTGCCTCTGTTTCAATCTTTTGGAATAGTTTGTAGAGAATGTTTGGTAAAATTCTTCTGTGAATCCATCTGCTCCTGGGTTTTTCTTTGTTTGGAGCCTTCTGATAACAGCTTCAATCTCCTTTATTGTTATTGGTCTGTGCAGATTTTCTACATCTTCTTGCCTCAGTTTTGGTAGCTTGTGTGTGTCCAGAAATTTATCCATTTCCTCCAGATTTTCAAATTTGTTGGCATATATTTGTTGATAGTACTCTCAAATGATTCCTTGTATTTCAGATGTATCAGTTGTAATATCACCTTTTTCAGTCCTAATTTTTGTTATTTGGATCTTCTCTCTTCTTTTTTTAGTAAGCTGTGCTAATGGTTTCTCAATTTTATTTATCTTTTCAAAAACCCAACTTTTTGATTTGTTGATCTTTTGTATTGTTTTTTGGGTTTAAATTTTATTAAGTTCTGCTCTGATCTTAATGGTTTCTTTCTGTCTGCTAACTTTGGGTTTGGATTGATCTTGTTTTTCTAGTTCTTTAAGGGGAAGTGTTAGGTTGTTCACTTGCCGTCTTTCCATTCTTCTGAACTAAGCATTTAATGCGATAAATTTCCCCCTTAGTACTGCATTTGCAGTATCCCACAGGTTTTGGTATGATGTATCATTATTCTCATTAGTTTCAATAAATTTTTTGATTTCCTGTTTGATTTCTTCTTGGACCCATATGTCATTAAGTAGAATGCTGTTTCATTTCCATGTGTTTGTATAGTTTCCAGAATTTTGCTTGGTATTGATTTCTAATTTTAATGCATTATGGTCTGAAAAAATACATAGGATAATTCCAATTTTTTTGAATTTGTTGAGACTTGATTTGTGACCTAACATGTGATCTCTCCTGGAGAATGATCCATGTGCTGATGAGAAGAATGAATATTCTGAGGTTGTTGGATGGAATGTTCTGTAGATATCTGCCAAGTCCAATTGGTCTAGTATGTTGTTTAGATCTTGTGTTTCTCTGCTGATTCTTTGCCTAGATGATCTGTCCAATATTGTCAGTGGGGGGTTCAGGTCCCCTACTATTATGGTATTAGTGTCTATTTCCTTCTTTAGGTCTAATAGAGTTTGCTTTATAAATCTGGCTGCTCCAACATTGGGTGCATATGTATTTGTGATTGTTATGTCTTCTTGACGGATCAATCCTTTTATCATTATGCAGTGGCCTTCATTATCTCTTTTGATAGTTTTTAGTTAAAGTCTATTTTATCAGATTTAAGAATAGCTACTCCAGCACATTTTTCATTTCTGTTTGCATGGTAAATCTTTTTCCATCCTTTCACTCTTGGTCTAGGCGAGTCTTTATGGGTGAGGCAACATATAGTTGGGTCCTCCTTTTTAACCCAATCAGCCAGTCTGTGTCTTTTGATTAGGGAATTTAAGGCTTTTACATTGAGTTGTTATTGAAAAGTGTTGATTTAATCCTAGCATTTTAGTGATTATTGTTTGGATTTCCTAGGTGTCTTTTGTTTCTTTCTTTCTGATTTACTGCTTGTTTTCTGTATTTGTTGGTTCCTTGGGTTGTAGATAGCCTTTCTGTTTGTTTGTTTGTTTTCTCTTCATGAATGCCATTTTCATTATACTAGTGGGTTTTGATTTTTCTTGGGTTTTTATGGCAGTGGTAGTTATTTTACCAGTACCAAACCCAGTACTCCCTTGAGAATTTCTTGTAAGGATGGTCGTGTGGTAGTGAACTCCTGCAGTTTTTGTTTGTCTGAGAAATATACTATTTGCCCTTCATTTTGGAAGGATAGCCTTGCAGGGTAGAGTATTCTTGGCTGGCAATCTTTGTCTTTCATCATTTTGAATATATTACCCATTCCTTTCTGGCTTTTAGGGTTTGTAATGAAAAGTCTGGTGTTAGTCTGATTGGGGCTCCCTTATAAGTGATTTGACACTTCTCTCTTGCAGCTTTTAAGATTCTCTCTTTGTCTTTGAGTTTTGCCAAATTGACTATAACATGTCTTGGAGAAGACCTTTTTGGGTTGAATACGTTTGGGGATCTTCGAGCTTCCTGAATCTGAAGATCTTGGTCTTTTCCAATAACTGGGATGTTTTCTGCCACTATTTTGTTGAATATGTTTTCAATGCAATCTCCTTTTTCCTCCCCTTCTGGAATACCTATGACTTGGATATTTGAGCACTTAAGGTTGTCTGATATCTCTCTCAGATTTTCTTCAATGCCTTTAATTCTTTTTTCTTTCTTTCTTTCTTTTCTTTCTTTCTTTCTTTTTTTTTTTTTTTGTCTGCCTGTGTTATTTCAAACAGCCCAACTTCAAGGTCAGAAGTTCTCTCTTCTACTTCTGCAAGCCTGCCGGTTAAACTCTCTGTTGTGCTTTTTATTTCATTTAATGAATTCTTCGATTCAGCTAGGTCTGCTACGTTCTTTTTCAGGACATTGATTTCCTTGTACATTTCTTCTTTCAGGTCCTATATACTTTTCCTCGTTTCATCATGTTATCTAGCTGAGTTTTCTTGTATCTCATTCAGTTTCCTTAGAATTATCACTCGAAATTCCTTGTCAGACATTTCAAGGGCTTCTTGTTCTATAGGATCTAGAGATTGAGAGTTATTACCCTTTGGTGGTTTACTTTCTTGATTGTTCATATTTCTGGTATCTTTCCTTTGATGTTTAGTCATTGTGGCAGGGGTTTCACAGTCCACAGTTTTGACACTCTTGTCTGGCCGGGATGTTGCTGTGGTTGCCAATTTGGTATGGCTACCTCAGTGTCTGCTCAGTTGGCCACTAGTTCCTTGCCTGTGTGGTTGCCTCAGGTCTTGGGCCTCTCTGCGGAGCCACCTCTCTGGTCAGTGTGCACTTG
Source organism: Cynocephalus volans (assembly GCF_027409185.1). Lineage (NCBI taxonomy): Eukaryota > Metazoa > Chordata > Mammalia > Dermoptera > Cynocephalidae > Cynocephalus > Cynocephalus volans. The sequence continues at coordinate 157,977,648 of NC_084465.1, forward strand.
GCTGGGCTGCTGGGTCGCATGGTGGCACTGCAGGGTGTGTGGTCTCTGTGGAGCTTCTGCCTCCCCTGCTGGATGTCTCCCTGCTCTGCACACACTGGGCCAGCGTGCTAGATCACACACTGGCACCACAGGGCGTGTGGTCTCTGTGGAACTTCCTCATCCCCTGCTGGACATCTCCCTGCTCTGTACGCACTGGGCCAGGATGCTGGGTTGCATGGCGGCACCACAGGGCATGTGGTTTCTGCAGAGCTTTCACCTCCCCTGCTGGATGTCTCCCTGCTGTGAAATACCATATGTTCTCACTCATAAGTGGGAGCTAAAATAATAAACATATATATAAAAGAAAGAAAGATACAACATTCCCAATAATACATTGAACTTTCAAAAGGACAACTGGGGTTATTAGAATCATGAATAGCAATGATAATGTATATTATTGAATATAATAATTATTCTCATGTGAGCACCACATATTGCACTTGGGTTCTGATGTTCAACTCTGTACCCCACAGATATGTATTATCAACTTTGTTACAGTAAAAAGAAAAAAAAAAGGACAGTAATTAACCCATTGTTAGCCCCACTTTCCAGATGCTAAGCAACCTGCCCAAAATTATTCAGATAGTAAGTGGCAGAAAGGAGTTGAATACAAGTCTGGGGCTTTTAGAAAGCCCATGCTTATGTGCTGGGATTATAACATAGTTGTTTTTGTTGTCCAAATATGTAATTAAGTAAATATTTTTTATCTTCCTATTCTGTGTTGTGTGCTTTAGACACATTAGTACATAATTCTTGCTTTCACATAGATGAGTTTTGTGGTGCTGCATTGCATAACTCTAGGCTGCCACTTTTTATTTTCTAACAGTGGTGCCCCTGGAGTTGGTCAGTGTGGAAGCCCTGGCTGAGATTTTGGGTGTATCATTTAGAGTTCTTAATTGCAAGCAACAGGAGTTGACACTGACCGACTGAAACCAAAAAAGGGATTTATTGGAAGAAAATGGAGTAGCCCACTAAGTCAGTCGGAAGGCTGGAAAAAGAGGAAAGACAAGGGCATCTGGGCAGCAGGAGACAAGCAAGGCCTGCTCCAGCAGCTCCACTGTGTCACCACCACCATTTGCCTCAGGCTCTGCCCTTTGCTGCCACCATACTGCTGCTACTGTCACTGAACAGGCACCACAGCCACCATCTGAAAAACTTGCCAGCTACTCCTGAGGGAGGTGATGAGATTCAGGATGCTGTGTGTGTGTGTACATGTGCATGCTCCCAACAAGACTCACAGGGTGGAAAATTTATCAAAGGTAGGAAGGAAAAATTCCTCAGAAATCAAAAGTAAGGATAAAAAGCTGTTGATAACAGTCTATTACTTTGGCTGCCCAATATCCAAATATTCCCTATTTCCTATGTTTGCCCTTTAACAGCAGTATTTTACATAACATAGCCACTGTGTCCTGTATAACTAAAACCAGATGCAGTCATTTCCCCAAGGTCTTCATTAGTTTTTGAAAGTGCCAGTGGTGGGCTCCATTCCTCATCTTGTTTCATCACAGTTTTGTGTGATGTCCTGAAATTTGTGGACTAATTGATGAGGATGGCCAGGACAAAGGTGTCCCATAGACAGTAGTGGGGGAGACAAGACAAAAGAGAAATTAGCTGACAGAAATACACATGGCACAGTAAAAAAAGGAAATAGCTGTTATGTTCAGAAGATTCAGGTAAGTTCAGAATGCAGGGGTTATTGCTGAAGACACAGTGGAAAAGGTTGGGGTAGTGGTAAGAGACTGGAGATCAGATGGGGATGTTGCGTTTCCAGGTCTACCTGAGAGGTGTGGGCCCATGGAGACTGAGGAACAGATGCATGTCCGAGAAGTTCTTAGGGGAAGCGATAATCAGGTGCAGTCCCACCATTCTTTGTGGGTCAGCTCTGATATTAAGGGTGGTGCCATGTCTGCGTCTAGTGGCCCTACCCAGGAATGGTGCATCTCTGTAGATCCCTGCTGTGGGGGTACGTGGTGGTTTGGTAAGGGAAGTCCTAATGGGAGCACAGGAAGCCCCTCTTGCTGTAGGTGTATTCTGCATCTGGCAGATGGGCTCCTATCAGGACAACGTGGTCTACTGAGGTATGGTGCCCTGGCCCCAGAAAGAAATACATGGGAAATATGCCATGCTCTCACACTCTCCAAGTCCAAAATCTGAAGGCTGCTTTTATGGCATTCAGTGGGCACTGCTGCAACTGGGGTAGTGTGAGGACCTCAGTAGGCTGGTGGAGTCCTCCAGAAGCATGCAAGTCTCTATGAACCCTCCTCAAATCCTTCCATTAACTCAAGTCAGAAAGAAGGGGAGGGTGACAGTGATCACCACCATAATTAAGTGTTGCTCTGGTGCTAACACATGTAGGACCATTTTTTTCCCCTTCCCTAATACAATTGAGTCCTAAAAAGATTAGAAAGGAAGTATATTCATCACAATTTCTAAACAGTACTATATCCCTTTTAGAAACCTAAGAAAATCATTAGAATTAGTAAGCAAAATTCAGCATGATTGGTAAATAGGTTATCCGCATATTGAAGTCAACATACCAAAAATCAGAAAATATGAAAAATAAGTATGATAATCACAATAACAGAAGAAATTATATCTAGGAATCGTCTTTTTAAAAAAAATTAATGGAGAAAAGACAAAGCTTTTCTAAAGGAATAAAGAGATATTCCATTAAAAGAATATTAATGAGATATTCAATGTTCATGGGTAGAAGAACTATTTTTATTAAAGAGGTTACAAATTAAAAGCAATATCATTAAAATTGCTACAGTTTTTTAAAGAATGGAATGTGAAAAAAAATGATTCTAAAATGTATGTGGAGTTATAAGAGTGCAAAAATAGCCAAGACTTTTGCAGAACCAAGAAGGTTAGAGGATAGAGCAACCGGCTCTCTGAGTTATAAAGATAAAAATTAACTTTAGTCATTGAAACAAGGTGGTGGTGGTCACGAGTAGACAAACAGAATAGAGGAGGAAGAAACAAAGCCACATATATCTGCAAGTTTAATGTACACCATAGATGACATTTCACATCAGAGGAGGAAATTAATGCTTCGTAAGTGATACTGGAAGGACTAGCTCTCCAAATGGTATAAAATCAGATTTCTTCCTTATACCATGCACAAAAATTTCTTGTGTTTTATACAGGATGTAAACAAAATTTTAAAATTATAAGAAAAAAATAATACTAGGGGAGACCTTTAAAGAAGAATTAAGTAACAAAAAAGTAAAACCCACAACAAAATAGTCTACCAAAATTTAAATCTTTGGTAGCAAAGGACACCATAAAGTTAAAAGACATGCAGTTGACACAACCCCCCAAATGAAGTAACAGGTGAGAATGTTAGTGAAATTAGAGGGAGTCCCCTGTCCCGCGCTACCGTCTCGCCAGCAAGAACGACGCGGCACACAAAGGATCCTTCTGCAGATCAGCTTTAATGCATCTTGAGAGGGAGAGCATAAGCTTGCCAAAAATGGAGACCCCGAGCGAGGGAACCCGCGCCCTTTATATAGAGACTGCTCCTCGCCTAGGACGTGCTCCTACCTTATTGGTGGCTGCCTAATCGGCCCAGGCGTGTTACCGAGCAGCCCTGCCCTCCACCGGAAATCAGCGCCATCTTGTAATGGCGATTTCGGGCAGCTCCTCACATCTCCCCCTTTTTTATCATTTAAAGCGGCTGGTACAAGCTCGGCGGTCGCGGACAAATTAGCCAGCGTTCCTGTCCTAGGTCGTCCCTCCACAGACTTTGACCTTACCCGTCATAGGTTGACCCTATCGCCACCGGGCACCATGTCTTAGGTTGGTTCAAGTCTGGGGGAAGTTGCCCGTCTCTGGACACACTGGAGCCTGTTGTTACACATAGACCTGTTTGAGCAAGGGCGAACTCCTCTGAACAAGCTTCAGGGAGGCCAGCCAACAGGAAGGGGGAAGGGGAGTCAGAGCAGGCTAATCCTTAAGCATGGACAGCCAAACGTCAGGGTTGGCCCCCTGTTCCAGGGCTAGAAATGCCTGGGCGATGACTACCCTGTCTCTCTGGGTCTGGGCTTTTAATCTGCAGACAAACCATAGTAGGAGCACAGTTCCCCCACATAAGAACATGCCAACCCCAATCACTCCTGCCCACTCGTTGAAGTGGGACACGGCCGTTTTAATCCATGAGGACAGTCCGGCTGCGAAGGAGACATCCACTCTTGTTGAATTCACGGACACAATGGCCATGCGCAGCTGGTTTATCAGGTTGTCAAATTCTCTCGTCCAACCTGTTGAAAGATGCTGGGATAATTGTTTAGACAAATTTGCAGCTTTGGTATACTTTTTATATTGGATACTGGTGACACATAACCCTGAATATTTCCATTGACACCCCAATTGAGCAATTTGCCATAAAACGTCTATTTGTTCCTGCACAAGATCCACCCGCTGGTTAACCACCATTAATCCTCCCTTCAGCTGAGCGTTTAGCGCAGTCTGTGTTTCTAGGGCCTGTGTTACCGCGGAGGACAAATTATTCAACGTGGTGGCAGTCTGTACCGTGGTAGTCAAGGAGACGGCAGCAGCTGTGGCTGCACCCGCCGCCAGGGATACGGCGGCGACTATTGCCGCAGTGAGACCAAAATCCCTCCTCTGCCTGAACAAGACCATAGTATTGGGAGCTTCTACTGGGACAGGAATCCATCTAGGCATTCGAGCAACTATGGCCAAATTGAACAGCGTAGCATTCCAGCACTGTGCATAAAAGCAAGTATAGTTATCACAAGCAATCTGACTCCTCTCATCACTAATATTAGTTAAAATAAACATGAAAGGAGGATACAGGCAAACTGGTGTTGGCAAGACAGACACATTATATCCCGGCTGCAATATGGACACACAGGTTTCAAAGCACTCGGTAGTATTCCACTGAAAAGTGGCATTTCCCCAACCACCGCCCTTTAAAAAGGCGAACGGTGAAAGTTCCGTGCAGCTGCCATTCACCCCACACAACAGCCAAACATCAAATGGGTTGGAACGGAAAGCCGTCTGATCAGCGGCAAATGGGCCCTGGCCTGTTAACATATCAAAGGTCCAATCTCGCTGCTCGGGGGTCAGTGCAGCAGCGTTTGCCCTGGCTTGAGCTTGTGCAGCCTCATGCCATAGCGCCTTCCATTCCATGTATTGACCCATGGTAGGGAGCGCTGCCTTAGCCAACATTTGCCAGTCAGCGGGTGTCATAGCCACACCAGCAAACCTTTCTAGCATTACTAGAGTAAAATTGGCATTTACACCATATTTTCTAACCGCCTCTGCTAGATCCTTAATTTGGGTGTACTCGACGGGGGCATGAACTCTCCCTCCGCCCTCAACCTCAAAAACTGGGAAGGCAGCTTGAACCTTTTTCCTCACTTTATCAGAGAGGAATGAGAAGGGATTAGAAGACTGCACGTAAGGAGGAGGCGCCGAAGGCGCAGGCCGTGCGGGGGCCACTGGGGGCGGCCGGCATTTCCACTCCCCGAGTGGTCTCCGCCGCCTGTCGGGATGATATCTCTCCTCCTCGTACCTGGCAGCTTCCTCCTCCAAATCGGATTCCTCACTAGGGCTGAGGGGATCGGAGTCGGACTCATCCAGATTTAAATCTTCTAATTCTTGTTTTAAGGCCCCCAGCTCTTGCATAGGGTAGAGGCCTCCTTCTTTCCCTTCCAACTTTTGTCTGGGTTTTGAAATCCCTCCTTTACCGGCAGATGTGCCGGGAGTGTCACTTTGTTGTTTTAGAATCTCTCCCTCGTCCGTAGACTTACCGGGAGGGCCCTTTTTCTTATGGGAGACGTCTCTCCTCCTGCGGGTACCCATCCTCTCACTCCGTTCAGTTTCTGACATGCTGTCTTGGACCTCCTCAAATGTATTTTGCCCTACTATCACTACCGGTTTACAGCCCTCATCTTCTAAGCAATTTTTAATAAACTTCCAAATGGTCTTGGTGCCCTGACGGAGGTCTCCCTCCGCGTACTTGCGGTCAAGGTCTCTGCCTAGTTTGTTCCAAGAGCTCAAAGTCAAGGAGCCGGAACAAGCAAACCACGGCGCTACACGATCTACCTCTTTTACAAAATTTTTGAGCACACGGCCCCCTACCTTTATATCACGTTGTCTCAGCACGGCCTCTAACGCGGTAACCATGGACTGAGTGGAACCCATAACGCGCCCCACTCCGTGGGAGGCGCTGTGAGACGCGCCGTTCCCTTACGTACTAGAGGCTCACACAGGTCTCTGGTGCAGCTGCTTATCTACGTCAGTCTGACCACACCAACGGGCGATTTCAAAACCTTTTAAACCAACCGGATTAACCCCAGACCAAGAACAGGCATACCTCTCCGAACTTACCCTCCTGCAGTTCTGAATCCTCCCTGTCTCCAGGGGGTCTCCGAAGGTGCTGACGATGACACAAGTTCCCGGGTTTCGGCACCAAATGTCCCGCGCTACCGTCTCGCCAGCAAGAACGACGCGGCACACAAAGGATCCTTCTGCAGATCAGCTTTAATGCATCTTGAGAGGGAGAGCATAAGCTTGCCAAAAATGGAGACCCCGAGCGAGGGAACCCGCGCCCTTTATATAGAGACTGCTCCTCGCCTAGGACGTGCTCCTACCTTATTGGTGGCTGCCTAATCGGCCCAGGCGTGTTACCGAGCAGCCCTGCCCTCCACCGGAAATCAGCGCCATCTTGTAATGGCGATTTCGGGCAGCTCCTCACAGTCCCCTTTGCTGAATCCTCTTATCCAAACTGGTGCTTTGTGCAGTCTGGGTTGTTTGCTTGTTGGGGTAACCCAGACCTTCATCCCTAAGGTGTCAGCCCTTAGTTAGGGTTGTGTTCCTTGCTCTTTAAAAAAGTTTAAAGATACCCCAGTTACCTAGGTTCCAGACACACTCCTCCCTACTACCATTATATACTATAGCCCCAGTCCCTGATGTTTATCAGTTACAACCCCAATCATTATAGTCACTCCTTTCTTTGCCTTATGGGCCACTGACACACACACACACACACACACACAAAAACAACAACAACAACAACAACAACAAAACAGGTGGAAATCTCAGCTTCCAGTCAAGTAGAGCACCTGCTGTGACCCCTGAAAGAATTGTCTCTACTCCCATCTCCAGGAACTAGGACTGCTAATCACTGAGAGCCCAAGGCTGCACAAATGTAACACAGAAAATATGCAAGTGTATCACTGGGTGTAATAAAAGGGGCCACTCCCACACCTGTTGGCTCTAGACTAGTGTCTGCTGGTGACATGTAGGTTTATGAGTCATTGCAGCAGAGCACATACCACATCCTGGATTGGAGGATTGTGTCCAAATCTCACTTAGTGTTGTCCCTCCAAACATTTCTTTTACATGTTTTAGTAATTTTTTACTGGTTACCCAGATAATTACTATTAATATCTTAATAGCAGTTTAGCTTGAATCAATACCAACTTAATTTTAATAGTATCCAAAAACTTTGCTTCTACATAACCCCTTTCTTTGTCCCCTCCTGTCTGCTGTTGTCATACAGATAAGATCTTTTTACATTTGTGCCAACAACACAGATTTATAATTTGTGCTTTATGCTTTGTCTTTTAAGTCATGTAGGTGAAAAAAAGCATTAAACAATAAATACATTTATGCCATCTTTCATATTTACCTCTTTCAGTTATATTTACTGATGCTCTTTATAATGTCCTTTTCATTTAGTATGAAAGATCCTCTATATTTCTTCAATATTTTTTAGAGATGAAATTCACATAACATGAAATTAGCCATTTTAAAGTGTGCAGTTCAACATTTTTATCAACCCAAGAAACACCACATACCACGTTAAGCAGTCATTCCCATTCTCTCCTTCCCCAGCTCCTAGCAACCACCTATTTGTTTTCTGTCTCTATGGATTTACCTATGCTGGATATTTCATATAATGTAACTGTGATCTTTTGTGTCTGACTTCTTTTATTTAGCATAATGTTTTTAAGGCTCTTATACATTGCAGCATTTATGAGTACTTCATTCCTTTGTATGGCTGAATAATATTTCATTGTGTGTATATACACCATAATTTGTTTATTCATCTGCTGATGAACATTTGTGTTGTTTCCACCTTTCAGTTATTATAAATAATGCTGCTGTAAACATTTGTATGCAAGTTTTGATTTAAACACCTGTTGTCAATTATGTTTAATTTTTCAAGGAACTGCCTACCTACATTTCTAGTGGCTAGACCATTTTACATTCCCAGCAGCCATGTATGAGGGCTCCAATTTCTACACATCCTCACTAATACTTGTTAGTTTCCTCTTTGTTTGTTCATTTTATTCCAGCCATCCCAGTGGTATGAAGTGGTATCTCATTGTGGTTTTGATTCATTTTTCTAATGACTATTGATGTTGAACATCTTTTCATCTGCTTTTTGGCCATTTGTATATTATTTGGGGAGAAGTGTTTAAATCCTTTCTCAATTCTTAAATAGGATTGTCTTTTTGATGTTGAGTTGTACGAGTTATTTATATTCTGGATATCAAACATTTACCAGATATATAATTTTCAAATATTTTCTTCCATTCTGTAAATTGCCTTTTCACTTTCTTAATAATGGCCTTTGATGCATGAAAGTTTTTAATTTTGATGAAGTCCAATATTTTTATTTTGTCTTCTGTTTCTCAGGTTTTTGGTGCTATAACTAAGAATCCATTGATGAATCCAAGATTCCAAAGATTTCTTCTGAGGGTTTATAGTTTGGGCTCTTATATTCAAGTCTATGATACATTTTGAGTTAATTTTTGTATATGGTATGATGTAGAGGTCCAACTCCACTCTTTTGTGTGCAGATATTCAGTTGTCCAACACCATTTGTTGAAGACTGTTTTTCCTTTTTTATGGCTAGGCACACTGTCAAAAATAAATTGGCCATAGATGTTTATTTAAGAAATCTCAATTCTATTCTGTTGGTCCATATGTTTATCTTTACCAGTAGCACACTTTTTAAAATCTCTGTAGCTTTGTAGTAAATTTGGAAACTGGAAAGTCTGAGTCCTCAAGATTTGTTTATTTGTTTAGGTCTTCTTGAATTTCTTTCATAAGTATTTTGTGGTTTTCAGTGTAAAAGTTTTTCTCTTCCTTGGTTAAATTTATTTCTAGATATTTTATTCTTTTGAATGTTTTTGTAAATCAAAGTGTTTTCTTAATTTCCCTTTTGATTGCTCATTACTAGCATTTAGAAATGTGACTTATTTGTGTTGATATTGTATCTTGCAACTTTCTTGAATTGTTTTATTAGTTCTAACAGATTTGGGGGAATTCTCTAGGATTTTATATATAGAAATTGTGTTATCTGAAAACAAGGGTTGTTTTACTTCTTACTTTCCAATTTGGAGGCCTTTATTTATTTATTTATTTATTTATTTTCTTTCCGAATTGCTCTGGCTAGAAATTCCAGTACAATGTTAAAAACAATTGATAAAAGCAGGTATCCTTGTTATGTTCCATATCTTAGGGGGAAACACTTTCAGCCTCCCACCGCCGAGTATGATGTTAACTGTGGGTTTTTCATAAATGCCTTTTATCAACTTGAGGTTGTCCCTGTATTCCTAGTTAGCGTGTTTTAATAGGGAAAGGTATGGTATTTTGTTTGATCCTTTTTAAAAAACATCAGTTGCTGGGAATATACCCAGAGGAATGGAAATCATCAAGTCGAAGATATACCTGTTCCCCAATGTTCATTGCAACACTCTTTACAATAGCCAAGAGTTGGAACCAGCCCAAATGTCCATCATCAGATGAGTGGATACGGAAAATGTGGTACATCTACACAATGGAATACTACTCAGCTATAAAAACGAATGAAATACTGCCATTTGCAACAACATGGATGGACCTGGAGAGAATCATATTAAGTGAAACAAGTCAGGCACAGAAAGAGAAATACCACATGTTCTCACTTATTGGTGGGAGATAAAAATTAATATATAAATTCACACACACACACACACACAAAAAAAAAAATAAGAAAAAAAAACCGGGGGGGGGAGAAGATATAACAACCACAATTATTTGAAGTTGATACGACAAGCAAACAGAAAGGACATTGTTGGGGGGGAGGGAGGAGGGTGGGAGGTTTTGGTGATGGGCAACAATAATCAGCCACAATGTATATCGACATAATAAAATTTTTAAAAATAATAATAAATAAAATAAAATAAAATAAAATAAAAACATCAGTTGGGATGACCGTATCTTTTATTTCCCCCTTTATTCTATTTATGTGGTGTATGAGGATATTTCCAAAAGGTCATGGGAAGATTCATATTATCTTTTAATTCTATTTTTCCATGAACATTTTGAAGCACCCTTGTATTATACAGATTGATTTTGTGTGTTGCATTCCTTAGTTAGTTTTTGTAATTTATGTGTTTCTAGGAATTTGTACATTTCATTTGAGTTATCTAATTTGTTGGTGTACAGTTATTCATAGTGTTCTTGTATAATCCTTTCTATTTCTGTAATGTAGGATCATGACCCCACTTTCATTTCTGATTTTAATAATTTGAGTTTCTCTTTTTCTTAGTCAATCTAGCTAAAGGTTTACCAATTTTGTTCATCTGCTCAGAGAACCAACCTTTAGTTTCATGGATTTTTTCTATTCCTATCCCATTTATCTCTACTTTAACCTCTGTTCTTTCTTTCTGCTGGCTTTTTGGCTTAGTATGCTCTTCTTTTTCTAGTTCTTTAAGGTATAAAATTCAATTACTCTTTTGGAATCTTCTTTTTTAATGTAGCCATTTGCAGGTTTAAATTTCCTCTGATCACTGTTTCTGCTGCATTCTACAAGTTTTAGTATGTTGTTTTTCCTTTTCATTTGCCTCAAAGTATTTTATCATTTCCTTTATGATTAGTATAGCCAGCCTAGTCCTCTTTTGGTTACTCTATAGGCTTTGAGTTACTGTCTAGTATCCTTTCATGTTAACCTAAAGGACTCCTTTTAACATTTCTTGTAGAGTATGTCTAGCAGTGACATACTCCCTCAGCTTTTATTTATCCAATAATGTCCTTGGCTGTTAGTGAATTTTTTATTCAGTAATGATACCTTTCAAATCCAGAATTTATATTTTGTTCTTTTTAATAATTTTCATCTACTGACACTCTCTATTTGTTGAGACATTATTCTCTTGGTTTCTTTTTCCATGTCATAAAAAGCATAAGTGATGAGTGACCAAACACAGACCTAATCTGCAAAGACTGGGAAAGTTTTTTTTCTTTTCTCTTTTAATCTTTTTTGTTTTCTTTTTTCTTTCTTTCTTCCTCCCTCTCTTCTTTCTTTTTCCTTTTTTTTCTTTTACAGACATTCAAAGAAATCCCTATCAAAACTCTAGCTGACTACAAATTAAAGAAACAAAGACTACAGAAACCAGATACAACAAATAACAGACACTTTCCAAATAGAGTTTTAAAAAGTCACTAAAACAAACTCCTACAATCCACAGGAAATAAAAACCACAAACCCTGGGGAGAGGGAAGAAGCTGTTTTCCAGCATTATCACATTATGGTATTTAAAATATTCAGTTTTCAATAAAAAATTACAAAGCATTCAAAGAACAAGAAAGTATGACCCATTCACAGGAGAAATTAGCAGAAATTGTTCCTGAGGAAGCACAGACATTGGACTTACTAGACAAAGACTTTAAGTCAACTCTCTTAAATGTATGACATATGTGTACTCAAGAGCAAAAGGAAACCAAGAGAGAAATGTCTCAATAGAGAAGATCAATAAACACAAATTATATAAAGGGATCAAAAAGAAATTCCAAAACTGTAAGGTACAAAACTGAAGTAAATTCACTAGAGGGTTCCAACAGCAGATTTAAGCAGAAGAATCAGTGAACTTGAAGAGAGGACAAATGAAATGATCAAGTCCGAGGAGCCTGAAATCCTCACACTCATCACATTATATCTATATCTTATGTGCAGTCATGCACTGCATAACAACGTTTTGGCCAACAACGGACTGCATATATGACAGTGTTCCCATAAGATTGTAATACCATATTTTTACTGTTCCTTTTCTATGTTTAGCTATGTTTAGACACACAAATACTTACCATTGTATTAAAATTGCCTACAGTATTCAGTACAGTAACATGCTGTGCAGGTTTGTAGCTCAGAAGCCATAGGCTGTGCCATGTAGCCTGGTAGTAGGTTGGACCATCTAGGTTTATATACGAACACTCTGCGATGTTCACACAATGACAACAGTGTCTAACAACTCATTTCTTAGAATGTGTCTCTGTTGTTAAGTGACACATGTGTCTATACCATCCTTCTTGCACATACGTGTTTCTGTTGCAGATGATTGGGATCTAGTGAAGCAGGATCTCATATCTGAGATCCAAAAGTAACGACTCACACTAGGAGTGTTGAGGGTCCACAAAGCCATTTATTAGCCCAGAAGCTCCAATTGTTGCCTGTTTCTGGAAATAACAACCACCACAGCAACTGTATAATGAGTGCCTACGATATGTTAGACGTTGTGCTAACAGATCTAAGTGTGATACGACAGGAAAACATCACAACAGTCTTTTGAGTTAATATATTCCCATTTTATAGCTGGAAAATCTAAGCAACTTAAGGTATATAAATGTTAGGCAACTTGCCTAATATGAAACAACAGTACCAGGCAGGATTTGATTTGGAATCTAGATCTATTTGCCTGCAGAGCCTAAACAAGTCATAAAGACATGCAACTTAATTCCAAGGCCTTTCAAGAAGTGTGTTCCCTTTGCTCTGTAAGTCAGCCAGCATATCTATCATGAGAGGCTGCTAAGAATATATCATACTTGAATGTCAAGTATCTTTAAATGTGAGGGTGGGAGATAAGTCATGGCTAAGTAGGAACATACATCCAATCCCCTAAAGTCACGCTGGTATGCATGCTAATTGCTAGGTCTTTTCTCTAGGGTGCTCCAAACACATTTCAAAGTAGAAGCATGGAGTTTTAGCATTGAAGAACTTAAAGTCAGAAGGGCCATTGGAGATTATCTAGTCCAGCTCTCACATTATAGCTTTGGAAAAAACTGATGTCCATGAATGGAAATGGATTTGCCTAGAGATCGTAGGATATTAGTAGAAGAATTAGGAATACAACCTGGGCTTTATTACACAGTGGTAAAAATAGTAATGAAAACAAAAATAGTTACAATAAGAGCTACTACCATTTGGGGGGTATCTGCAATATGCCCTGTATATATATTATCTTACTTAATCCTTAAAATAATTTTTAATATAGATATTATTATCTCCATCTTGAGTAAAAGAAAAGAGTTTCTAACCCCAGGATCACACAGGTAATACATGACAAAACCTAGATTTGAATTGAGTTCTCTTATAGACTCAATATTCTATGCATTTGCCACTATTGTGTTACTTTCATTTTAAATTTAGCATCAACTTTTATTTATTCGTGCTATTAAAACTATACAAAAATAATTGAAATTTCTATTGATGAGAAAAAACAGGATTAAAGCAAGTACAATATGTATTTCATGATCAATATCAGAAATCTCTAAAATAGCTAAGCTTGTTCTTGTCTCAAGGAAAGTTTGTAAGAAAACAATGTATACACTGTATTTTACCACCTCGAGTTGTAAAGAAATGGATCATTTGGAAAAAATCAATGTCTTATTCTCTCTATTGTAGGAAATTGTTGATTCTATTGTAGACATTCCACATTCCATTTGTGTCTTCAATTGTACAGTCTTTTTTCTTTTTTGGCTTGTCCTAGAAGTTGCTTATATTGCTTTCTTGGGTCACATAGAGATAACAGGAGACTTAGATGTGTTCTGTAATGAAACTTTTAGATGAACTCTTCACCCACAGAGGCATCGGTCACCAGAACTGCACTCGAGGAAAACAACCCGTTGTCTTGTGAAGCTTTACCAAAAACTTCTTCAGGGCTGCTTTTTCTCTATCGATCTCCCTGAGCTGGATATTTAAAACCTTCTGGAGTTTTTGAATGTGAAGCCTGGTCCTCTTTTCCTCTCCGAGGTTATACACAAGGGCCTTCCGCAGGTACATGGGGTCTGCTCTGAAGGTGCCCTTCTTCGTTACATAGCCCATTCCAGCCATGTTCAGTCTTTGGCTGAGGAGGTTCAAGACAGGACAGTGGGACTGCCTGTAAATGTCTCTGAAAATTGATTTTCTTGTGCTATGGAATATTAGAACCACAGCACCATGGGAACAGAGTCTCACAGAATCTTGGAGTTGAATGTCATCAGATATCCAATTAGCCCAAATCCTTATATTTACTGATCAGAAGAAGGTTGCAAACTTGCAGATATTTTTAGTGTAGGAATTGAGATGAGTGTATTGATAAATCAGAACGGCTGTCAGGATGTCCACTGCCATCTCGTGCTTCACCTCAGGTTGAATGGTAAGTGCTTTTGGATGCTCATAAGCAGGACCAGAATGCTTATGGAGAGAAAAAATTAGAAAGTTGATTCAATCATTTGGCTTAGTTTTAGAAGCTATTTCCCCCCCCAAAATTAAAGAGAGAACAGAACTGCGGTTTTTAGAGGTAAGATGGGGGAGGGGAAGAGAGAGGGGGCTGGCAGGAAGCTAGTTAAGGGTCACAATGATTGATGATGTTTTGTAAACATGAGCATACTAATTATCCTAATTTGATCACCACATAGTGTGCACATGTATTGATAGTTGATTCTGTACTCTACAAATATAAATAATAAATAAAAAATAAAATAAAAAACTATTCATCCCTTTATGTATTCACTTGAAGTTGCTAAATAATTGCAAATGTGTCATTTGTGTAGGTTTAGGGTTAGAATAAAATTAGATGAGAACTTTTTCTTGAAGTATCTGGTATTCATATAAGAAAGCTCAGGAAACAGGAAAATAAATATGTATCCATTAATTTGCACAAAAATGAAACAAGAACTATAAACTAAAAACTGATGAGATTATGAGAGATGAAAAGAGACAAGGTGGTGGGATGGGATGCTTCTTTGAGTATACCTTTTAATTGTTCTTACATATAGAAATATGCTCATTTTCATGTGCTCAAAAATAATTAAATTCAACAAGGGTTGGGGGAAGTGGCACCTAAACTAATTTATGTGTATTCTAGAATCAAGCAAAGAAGTAAATATTGTGGATAATGAGAGCCAGGTTCTCTTTGTTGGAGAAAGAGCTACACATAAAGAAAGGAGGAGGCTATAATGTGGTGCTGGGTTGGACTGGTAGATACCGCTCTGAATTTATGTTTCTATGACTCTATGAATCTGTGGTTCTATGAATCAGCATGAATTCTTGTGAAGAAATGGCTCACTGGAAACTCTGGCCTTCAGAGATGCCGTAGAGACTTGGGACACTGACTCTCCCCAACGTGGACTGAGTCTCGTTTATTCCCGGCTTCAAAATTCTTTCTGGAAAATGCAGGAGACAGGTTTCATGTCCTGCTCTCTGAGTTTTATCTATGATTTTCACTTAAGCCTAGATTCTACTATTTTATCTCTTTTAAGCTCATTATGGGCAGACACAGGTATAATTCTTCCAGTCCTCTATAACCAGGAGCAGAAAACTTGAGCAACGTGGAATGTTCCTAATATATAGGAAGGCACATTTTTCTTCTGACAGGAGAAATTTACTGATTTTCAGCTTTGAACTTTGGCCTTTGGAAACCATCAAAAGATTTAGCAACGACTTATTCATATTGTTACTAACTACTCATGAATATAATAGCTGATGGCCCTGTCAGACCATGCTCAGGAGATGACTCTGGCCCACACACCTGGAAGTGAGGTCCAAAGGGGTCTTTACAGACAGGACACACTGGCAGAGATGATCAGGTTAGCAGGAAGTATGGAAATAAATGTTTGGGCAGAGAAGATCTGGGTAAGACAAGATAATGTCTTAAATCACTCAAGTGCTGTCCTGTGGGAAAGGGAGCCGACAGTGTATCCTGACAGCAGAGCCAGGATCAGTGAGTGGAAACTGCAGATCATAGCTCAGGGGATGAGGGATGTTCCCAGCCTCTAGAGGTGTCCACTAATAAAATAACATCCTTGTCACTCGAGATGTCAAGCTGAAACAGAAGGGTCTTCAGAAAGTGTGTGCAAAGCAAGAAATCCATGGCATTTTGCAATATGTCATCACTAAGGTCTCTTCTAGATCAGAAATGATGATGAAGATCACTACTTCATCATTTACAACAACCCAGTGGCAGGAAAGGATTTCTTTTCACATTTTACATGCGAGGAAATTGAGGCTCAGAGAATGGGACAACTCCATCCAAAACTGAGTTAGGAAGTGTTGATATGAGGGCTGCCAAGCCCACAGCACCTTATGACTCTCTCCAAACCTCTACACTGAGAGACGACTTACAGTAGCCTGAGGCCATGTCCTAGGATGACCCCAGCACACCCCCATCCCCATTAAAATACCTGCTGAGAAAGCTCAAGGCTGCCAGGAGAATTGCCTGTTCTAGCCAAAACCTGATATAGGCCCCTGACCTCTTCCTCAGAGCATTTACTAAAAAGGCTAAAAAGTAAAGGTACATATTTACAATTGTGAACATGTATCTCCCACACCTCAGGGGTGTCTTTCTTAAGGATCTGAGAGCCATTCCTTTGAAGCGTAATCATTAGGAGTAACAAAGCCTCTGTCTCCCAGTCTCTATGGAAGGACAGGCTCCCAACTCCAATAACTGACAGCTGGCAGACGTGGCTGTCCTGATGACCCTTTGTAATTTTTCGCTTCCCTGACTTGACTGAGCTCCACTCACCCCCTCCTGACTCCCTCATCCTCCCTTTGAAATGCCTCATCCCTCCCTACTGTCAGTGGTTACTGAATAAAATCTGTTTTCACCTCCTTGACTAATGTCCTCTGTGTTTGTCTTTGACAGGTATAATTGAAGCCTTGTTTCTCCACCATTTAACCCTACATGGCTCCTGCAGTCACTATCCTGCCTCACCTAAAAAGACAGGATTCTTTAGATCCCACATTCCATCAGTGAAGCAACTTTTGGGTGTGTAGCAGAATCCGCTTGTCCTAGAAGGGGTCTGTCCAGACCTTGGGGTTCCTCACCCTGTCCCTGCCCAAACCCAGCTCAGCTACAGGATTGCTCTATTTTGTGACACTGGGAGGGGCTGGGATCTGAGCTGAGCAGAGCCACAGCCTGGACCCGCGATCTCCTTTAGCTTCAGGCTAGTCCATGTGGTGTGGGCCCAGGCTTTAACCTGGTTAAAAACCCTCCACATGGTTACAGCTGGCTTAGTCAGACCACATTGCCAGGACCTCAGGGTTTTTGTGCCAGCTCTTTTCCAACAGAGTACAGGGAAACAGCTGGGTAGGAGAAGAAAACTCTCTTGGTCAGGGGTGTGTATGTTGTGAGATTTGGAACTGAAGGTGACCATGAGACCATTAACTTCATCAGGGCTTCACAAAAAATTTTGAGGATGGCACTGGACTTCCACAGAGCATGAACCTGGAGGTCTAACACAATCTTTTCTAGTTCTTATTGGGCAGAGATAGTCTAGCTGACATACAAGGTTACATATTGAACAATAACACCAATTTAAATAGTATTTTAAATGTTGTAACAGACAAGAAGGGTCTAAGATCATTATGGACTTATTTTAAGCCCTTTCCTCTGTCTGGAGCAAGTAGAACTGGGGTGGAGACTTTGTCAACAGAAGACAGTCACTGGGGGGACCAAAGATAGATTGAACCTTGAGGAGTATCAGTCATGGCACCTCGGGCAGTTTCACCAATACTATATTGTCCTCATGCAGTGGCAGTAGAGAAACAGAAATGAGAGATCCCACAGCAGAGAAGGTGCAGAAAAGGGCGGAATGAGGTGGAGTGAGTGAGGCAAGGCAGGAGGATCAGGGCTGAGGTCAAGAATCATAGACAAGTGCCACGGAAACCCTTTCAGTTGGTCCCAGCATGTGAATCAGGGCAGACACAGCAGTTTAAGGGGACCCAACTAGCCTGGACAAAATAGTCTTTTCCTCAGGTCATCATCAGTGTGGAAAACAGATGAGGTCTCCTCCTTTGGAAATATCCTCCACAGACCTAACATAGATGTGAATTATGTCCTTGGGTTGGCTCCTCCCAGACACCCTGACTGCTGCCCAGCTTTGGAGGACGTTTGGACAGTGGCCATGGCCTGGGAAGATCTGGGCTGCTCTCCCACAGGCCACAGAAATCTAACGTTAGCTGGTTTTCACCTGCATCCAGTTTTCCTGTGATCAGTGTCTCCTGACCAGGACCTGCTCTCTCTTCCTGTAAGCCCCCAGAAGGAACATGGGCCATGGAAAAAAATGCATCTGACACTGTATCTCAGGATCTGCCCACTCACTCCCAGATTCCAGCATCAGACATTCCCTGCCTCCTCCTCTCCACTGTCTTGCCCAAACTGATCCTCCTGTCCCTCCACCCCACCCTTTCCTGCAGTCTGGCCAAGGGACATCTCTACCCATGAGTCCCATTCCTTACCATGGCAGACAGGGCAAACTCTCTCAAACCTACTCTTTCTAGATTTACCCTCAGCCACTGCGCCCTGCCCCTTTCGGGACACATGGGGACGCTGTTCCACAGTGAGCTTCTTGCTCTTGTCTGATGCACCATGATTTATCCCACTTCAGGCCTCTGCACACTCTCTTTATTTAGCCTTTAAATTCCTCGTTATCTCTGGAAAGCTTTCTCTGGCTTCCTCAGGACTTTGGCAGCTCCCTCCCCCATGTACCTAAAGCAAATGCCCATGCCTCTATTGTAGGATTGCATTTATGCTGTGATTTGTAGCACACTACTGGATTTCTAACTCCTGGAGGTCAGAAGGGTTTTGTTTTGTTTAGTTTTTAACCCTTATCCCTATGACATAGCATAGGACATGGTACCTGTGCTCAATAAGTGTTTGATGAATGAATAAATAATGAATAAACAAGTAGGTACACATCAGGGCATGCTGCACAGCTGGGAACAAGTGTGACTATATGGACTCATAAGGGCACTCTCTGGCATACACATACACATATAGACACTGGGACATATACAAGCAGCCATAGAGATTAAACTGGCACAAGAGGAATCATGAAAGTATTCCTGCACAAATGGAACTTACCCATGCACAGACATCCACAAACCAGGACACATACAAACATGTGGTACATAGACAGACTCTAGAGCAGGGCCATCTAGCAGGGCTTTCTGGAATGATGCAAATGTTCCATACTGTGCTGTCCAGTAGAGTAGCCATTAGCCACGCATGGCTACTGAGCACTTGAAATGTGGCTATTGTGACTGAGGAGCTGAATTTTAAATTTTGTTTAATTGTAATTAAATTTAATTTTAGCGGGAGTTTCAAGATGGCAGCGGCTGCGGCGGCTGGCGCGGAGTAGCTGAGGTGGAAAAGGTGGCCACTGGGCCTCAGGCAGCCGGGAAGCTTGTGGACCTTCCTCTGGCCATCTCTTAAGGGAGGACTGCTGCTGCTGGCCGGTCGTGGGGGCTCAACGCCACTTTGCCCCTGGCAGGAGAGGCTGCCTCATTTACAGGCAACAGCTTTGAAGTGTGGAGCAGGAAAAGAACTGATTCTTAGCTGCAAAAGCGAGTCTTGAAACAGGGAACACGGCGCCAGGGCTGCTGTGGATGCAGCCAGGATCCCGGAGGCTGGGGCCGCACTGAAGGCGGCCAGCTGCCCTATTCAGGATTCGAGGTTTCAGGCCGGCATTAAAGAAGATTCCTGGGAGCGCCCGAGCGGCGCCACGACTGAACAGCCCGAGGCGGCAGCGCCGAGAACACGGAAGGCAACAAACCAGAGACAGAGCGAGCGCCCGACCTGGCACAGCACTGTGAGTGATCCCTGGCACAGCTCTGTTTGGGGGGTGGATGCCCACGCGGCTCCCGCCTGCACCACCAGGCCACTCACTGCCCCGGTGCTGCCTCCATTTTCCCAGGTGCGGGCAACTCCGCCCTGCTCGGCCATCACTGAGCCCATTTGCTTGGCCTGGCGCAGGGCTTTCCGGTCCCTGCGGGCCGGCCTCCTCTCCCACTCCCTCCGCGGTTCTCTGGCGGGGCTGGGGGTGTGGGGCGTCCCGACCAGTGTTGGGAGGGCTAGGAAGTACGGGCGGGCCCACTGTCACTCCACCACACCCTGGACTCCGGCCCGGTAAACTTCCTGTTACTGGGAGGCAGATACCATCTCTGCGACCACCAGTTTGGAAAAAAGCCTAACGAATTTCTGGTTGGGAATAGTGTGGTAGGAGAGTTCCCAGGTCCGCTTGAACCTGCCGGAGAGCAGGCTGCAGGCGGGCACTAGACTCGGTTTATACCGGGGGGATACAAAGGTGAACAAGACCCGAGAAAGATCTACACAGTGCTACAAAGGCACCCAGAGAGACCGGTCGTCTGTGCCTAGCAGAAACCTGGTAGACTTCGTGGGCAAGGCGGTGCTGAGCAGAGTCTTGAAGGCCCAGCTGATAGACGAGGGGTGCAGAAGACACACCCCAGCCCAGCACAGTGTGCACAGAAGGGGGAGACGTGCGGCCAGGGAGGCGGAGACTCGACAGAAACCACACACCCGGTGTGGTCGCCACTGCACGATCTAACAGCCTGGGCCAGAGCACATGGAACGGGGAGAAGTCCTGTACAGAAAGTGAAAGCTCAACAGAGATCACACACCCTGTGGTACGTGATCCACCAGCCCAGCAGAGTACAAGCTGACCAGAAAGGTGGATCCCCGGAGAAGCCCAAGACCCGAGGCAACCACACATACAAGACACTAGAGGCCAACTGAGCAGTCACGGCGGGAGCCATACCAAATTGGCAACCACAGCAACATCCTAGTTAGTCATTAGTCTCAAACCGGTGGACTGTGAAACCCCCTGCCACAATGAATAAACACCAAAAAAAAGACACCAGAAATACAAAAAATCAAGAAAGTACACCACCAAAAGTTAATAAATCTCATACTCTAGATCCTATAGAACAAGAAGCCCTTGAAATAACTGACAAGGAATTTCGAGTGATAATTCTAAGGAAACTGAATGAGATACAAGAAAACTCAGCTAGACATCATGATGAAATGAG
Source organism: Cynocephalus volans (assembly GCF_027409185.1). Taxonomy (NCBI): domain Eukaryota; kingdom Metazoa; phylum Chordata; class Mammalia; order Dermoptera; family Cynocephalidae; genus Cynocephalus; species Cynocephalus volans. Next base: position 157,998,787 of record NC_084465.1, read on the forward strand.
GAAAAGTATACAGGATCTGAAAGAGGAAATATACAAGGAAATCAATGTCCTGAAAAAAATTGTAGCAGAACTTGCTGAACTGAAGAAGTTATTCAGCGAAATAAAAAACACAACGGGAATTTAACCAGCAGGCTTGTCGAAGTTGAAGAGAGAACCTCTGAACTTGAAGATGGGCTGTTTGAAATAACACAAGCAGACAAAAAGAAAGAAAAAAGAATCAAGGACATGGAAGAAAATCTGAGAGAGATATCAGAAAACCTCAAGCGCTCAAATATCCGAGCCATGGGTATTCCAGAAGGGGAGGAAAATGGAGATTCCATTGAAAACATATTCAACAAAATAGTGGCAGAAACTTTCCCAGGTATAGGAAAAATCACAGATCTTCAGATCCAGGAAGCTCAACGATCTCCAAACGTATTCAACCCAAAAAGGCCTTCTCCAAGACATGTCATAGTCAAATTGGCAAAACTCAGAGACAAAGAGAGAATCTTAAAAGCTGCAAGAGAGAAGCGTCAAATCACCTATAAGGGAGCCCCAATCAGGTTAACATCAGACTTTTCATCACAAACCCTAAAAGCTAGAAAGGAATGGGATGATATTTTCAAAATACTAAAAGACAAAGATTGCCAGCCAAGAATACTCTACCCTGCAAGGCTATCCTTCCAAAATGAGGGGTAAATAGTATATTTCTCAGACAAACAAAAACTGCGGGAGTTCACTACCACAAGACCACCCTTACAAGAAATCCTCAAGGGAGTACTGGGTTTGGTTCCTGAAAAATAACTACCACTGCCATAAAAACCTAAGAAAAATCTAAACCCGCTAGTACAATAAAAATGGCATTCATGAAGAGAAAACAAGCTAACAAAAACACTCTCTACAACCTAAGGAACCAACAAACAAAGAAACCAAACAGTAAATCAGAAAGCAAGGAACAAAAGACACCTAAGACAACCAAACAACCAATAAAATGCTAGGAATAAATCAACACCTTTCAATAACAACTCTTAATGTTAAAGCCTTAATTTCCCCAATTAAAAGACACAGACTGGCTGACTGGATCAAAAAGCAGGACCCAACTATATGCTGCCTACAAGAGACCCACCTCACCCATAAAGATTCACACAGACTAAGAGTGAAAGGATGGAAAAAGATTTACCATGCAAACAGAAAAGAAAAACGAGCTGGAGTGGCTATTCTTATATCTGACAAAATAGACTTTAAACTAAAAACCATAAAAAGAGACAATGAGGGACACTACTTAATGATAAAAGGACTGATCCATCAAGAAGACATAACAATCATAAATATGTATGCACCCAATGTTGGAGCAGCCAGATTTATAAAACAAACTCTATTAGACCTAAAGAAGGAAATAGACACTAATACCATAATAGCAGGGGACCTGAACACTCCACTGTCAATATTAGACAGATCATCTAGGCAAAGAATCAGTAGAGAAACACAATATCTAAACAAGACTCTAGACCAATTGGAATTGGCAGATATCTACAGAACATTCCACCCAACAACCTCAGAATATTCATTCTTCTCATCAGCACATGGATCATTCTCCAGGATAGATCACATATTAGGTCACAAATCAAGTCTCAATAAATTCAAAAAAATTGGAATTATCCCATGTGTCTTCTCAGACCACAATGGATTAAAACTAGAAATTAATAACAAACGAAACTCTGGAAACTATACAAACACATGGAAATTAAACAGCATTCTACTTAATGACATATGGGTCCAAGAAGAAATCAAGCAGGAAATCAAAAAGTTTATTGAAACTAATGAAAACAATGATACATCATACCAAAACCTGTGGGATACTGCAAAAGCAGTATTGAGGGGAAAATTTATTGCATTAAATGCTCACTTCAGAAGAATGGAAAGATGGCAAGTGAATAACCTAACACTTCACCTTAAAGAACTAGAAAAACAAGAACAATCCAATCCTAAAGTTAGCAGACAGAAAGAAATCATTAAGATCAGAGCAGAACTGAATGAAATTAAAAACCAAAAAACAATTCAAAAGATCAACGAATCAAAAAGTTGGTTTTTTGAAAAGATAAATAAAATTGACAAACCATTAGCATGGCTAACAAAAAAAAGAAGAGAGAAGACTCAAATAACAAAAATTAGAAATGAAAAAGGCGATATTACAACTGATTCATCTGAAATACAAGGAATCATTCGAGACTACTATAAACAACTATACGCCAACAAATTTGAAAATCTGGAGGAAATGGATAAATTTCTGGACACACACAAGCTCCCAAAACTGAACCGTGAAGACGTAGAAAATGTGAACAGACCAATAACAATAAAGGAGATTGAAGCTGTTATCAGAAGGCTCCCAACAAAGAAAAGCCCAGGACCAGATGGATTCACAGCAGAATTTTACCAAACATTAAAAGAGGAATTGACACCGATTCTTTACAAACTATTCCAAAAGATTGAAATGGACGCAAATCTCCCAAACTCATTCTATGAAGCAAACATCATCCTGATACCAAAACCAGGTAAAGATATAACCAAAAAAGAAAACTACAGGCCGATATCCTTGATGAATATAGATGCAAAAATCCTCACTAAAATACTAGCAAACAGAATACAGCAACACATACGAAAAATTATTCATCACGATCAAGTGGGATTCATCCCAGGGATGCAAGGTTGGTTCAACATACGCAAATCAATAAATGTGATACACCATATTAATAAACTCAAACACAAGGACCATATGATCATCTCTATAGATGCTGAAAAAGCATTTGATAAAGTTCAGCACTCATTCATGACAAAGACCCTCTATAAGTTAGGTATAGAGGGAAAGTATCTCAACATAATTAAAGCCATATATGCCAAACCCACTGCCAATATCATCCTGAATGGGGAAAAGCTGAAAGCTTTTCCTTTAAGAACAGGCACTAGACAAGGATGCCCACTCTCACCACTCCTATTCAACATAGTGTTGGAAGTACTAGCCAGAGCAATCAGAGAAGAGAAGGAAATAAAGGGCATCCAGATTGGAAAAGATGAAGTCAAACTGTCCCTGTTTGTAGATGACATGATCCTATATATCGAACAGCCTAAAACCTCTACAAAAAAACTGTTGGATTTGATAAATGATTTCAGCACAGTAGCAGGATACAAAATCAACACACAAAAATCAGTAGCATTTCTTTTCTCCAATAGTGAACATGCAGAAGGAGAAATCAAGAAAGCCTGCCCATTTACAATAGCCACCAAAAAAATAAAATACTTAGGAATTGAGTTAACCAAGGAGGTGAAAAATCTCTATAATGAGAACTACAAACCACTGCTGAGAGAAATTAGAGAGGATACAAGAAGATGGAAAGATATTCCATGCTCTTGGATTGGAAGAATCAACATAGTGAAAATGTCCATACTACCCAAAGTGATATACAAATTCAATGCAATCCCCATCAAAATTCCAAAGACGTTTTTCTCAGAAATGGAAAAAACTATTCAGACATTTATATGGAACAATAAAAGACCACGCATAGCCAAAGCAATGCTCAGCAAAAAAAATAAAGCTGGAGGCATAACACTACCTGACTTTAAGCTATACTACAAAGCTATAATAACCAAAACAGTATGGTACTGGCATAAAAACAGACACACTGACGAATGGAATAGAATAGAGAATCCAGAAATCAACCCACACACTTACTGCCATCTGATCTTTGACAAAGGCACCAAGCCTATTCACTGGGGAAGGGACTGCCTCTTCAGCAAGTGGTGCTGGGATAACTGGATATCGATATGCAGGAGAATGAAACTAGATCCATACCTCTCACCGTATACTAAAATCAACTCAAAATGGATTAAGGATTTAAATATACACCCTGAGACAATAAAACTTCTTAAAGAAAACATAGGAGAAACAGTTCAGGAAATAGGACTGGGCACAGACTTCATGAATACGACCCCAAAAGCACGGGCAACCAAAGGAAAAATAAACAAATGGGATTATATCAAACTAAAAAGCTTCTGCACAGCAAAAGAAACAATTAAAAGAGTTAAAAGACAACCAACAGAGTGGGAGAAAATATTTGCAAAATATACATCTGACAAAGGATTAATATCCAGAATATATAAGGAACTCAAACAACTTTACAAGAAGAAAACAAGCAACCCAATTAAAAAATGGGCAAAAGAGCTAAGTAGGCATTTCTCTAAGGAAGATATACTAATGGCCAACAGACATATGAAAAAATGCTCAACATCACTCAGCATCCAGGAAATGCAAATCAAAACCACATTGAGATACCATCTAACCCCAGTTAGGATGGCTAAAATCCAAAAGACTATGAACGATAAATGCTGGCGAGGCTGCGGAGAAAAAGGAACTCTCATACATTGTTGGTGTGGCTGCAAAATGGTGCAGCCTCTATGGAAAATGGTATGGAGGTTCCTTAAACAATTGCAAATAGATCTACCATACGACCCAGCCATCCCACTGTTGGGAATATACCCAGAGGAATGGAAATCATCAAGTCGAAGGTATACCTGTTCCCCAATGTTCATCGCAGCACTCTTTACAATAGCCAAGAGTTGGAACCAGCCCAAATGCCCATCATCAGATGAGTGGATACGGAAAATGTGGTATATCTACACAATGGAATACTACTCAGCTATAAAAACGAATGAAATACTGCCATTTGCAACAACATGGATGGACCTTGAGAGAATTATATTAAGTGAAACAAGTCAGGCACAGAAAGAGAAATACCACATGTTCTCACTTATTGGTGGGAGCTAAAAATTAATATATAAATTCACACACACACATACACACACACACACACAAACCGGGGGTGGGGAAGAAGATATAACAACCACAATTATTTGAAGTTGATACAACAAGCAAACAGAAAGGACATTGTTGGGGGGGAGGGGGGAGGGAGAAGGGAGGGAGGTTTTGGTGATGGGGAGCAATAATCAGCTACAATGTATATCGACAAAATAAAATTAAAAAAAAAAAAAAGAATAGAGAACACCAGAAAAAAAAATTTAATTTTAGGCAGCCACATGCAGCTGCTTGTCATACACCCCAGTGACTCAGAGCTACAGATTATGGAGGTAAAGTCAAGCTTATAGAGAATGGGAAAAGAAAGGCAGAGTTGATACAAAGCTTCAAGAGCCACCATGGGGTTTGGTGAGAAGGGGCATCAGAAGTTTGTGTGTGTGAGCTCAGCTCATGCTTTGTTACAGAGGGTGCTGCTATGTGAGATAGACAATGGAGCCTGAGTATAATCACTCTCTTACTTGTAGATGGCCATCTTCTCCCTGTGTCATCACATGGCCTCTCCTCTGTGTGTGCACATCCCTGGTGTCTCTTTCTCTGCATGTCCAAATTTCTTCTTCTTATAAGGACACCAGTCAGACTGGATCAGGGCCCCCCCCAACAGTTTCATTTTAACTTAATCACCCCTTTAAAGACCCTGTCTCAAAATATGTCACATTCTAAAGTACTAGAGTAAGGGCTTCAACATATGAATTTTGGGAGAGACACAATTCACCGCATAACGGCTGATATCTCACATGACAGCTGATGCATTCCAGTACCATGTCCTAGTTCTGGGTGGGGCAACTAGGCTGACAGCTTCTAAAAACCAGAGTGAAGTCTCTAGTCTCTTAGTTCTTTGGAAATAAAGACTCAACAGGAAAAGGGACCTACTTCAAATACGGTGTTGATTGTCTGCCACAGGACATTTTTAACTATGTGGGGCAGGAAGCTGAAAAGCAGGCCATCAATCTTAGAATTCTAGGCTAGATCTCAGTCTTCCAAAGTGATTGGTGATGGGAATGAAGACCACGCTCTCAACCAAAAGCCTAACAGGAATATCCCCAAGAAAAAGGGACCAACTAAAGAAGGATTGAGTCTTATGTACTGCTATCCAGTTCCACTCAAAAATACATAGCAAAGGGAAAGAGATATCTTCCATGATAGAAGATATCATGGTGGAAGATTCCATGATGGAAGACATCAAGAATATCTATCTGTGTCTATTTCCATCTATATACATCTTTGATGCATGTCATCCAACTTAAAAGAAAACATTACTAGGTATACAATAAGGCAAGACAATATGCTTGATGACAAACAGAAGAACAAGTAACACAAGCAGACACACAAGCAATCAATATGCTGGAGTTACAAGTAAGCGCTTTAACTATGATCTGTATGTTAAATAAAATAGAGGAAAAGGTGGACAAAATATTTGAAAGGACAGACAATTTCAAAAGTGAATTGAATTGTATTAAAATAATGAAATGGATATTCTAGTTGTAAAACTTAATGTATACAAATTAAGAAATCAGTGGGTTAGCATAACCACACTTTGGAGACAGCAGGCCCCAGGATTAATAAATTGGAAAACAGGACAAGAGAAAATAACCATAGTGAGGTACAGCATGAGAAGGCTGGAGGAAGAACAGGACAGAGCTTCCGAGGCATGTGGGAGCATCTCAAATGGCTTTCAGAAGGAAAGCAGACAAAAACTGGGAAAGAAACAACATTAAAAAAAATAATAGCCAAGAGTTTTTCAAAACTGATGAATGGTGTCAACCTAAAGAGTCAATAAGTATAATGAGAAGCACACAAGCTTAATATGCAGGTATTTATAGAACCAATAAAAATGTAATATTTAAAATATTTAAAAACTATCATTCACTTGCAGGCTGAAAAGGAAAACAAAGTAAAAACAGGTAGCTAACTGGGCATGCTTCAGAGGCCAAGTGTTTGCCAACATTTACACTACACTAGAGTCTGCTCTAGTTAAAAGCAAGCCTGAAAATGATCAAACTGTTTACAAGTAACTAATCACATCCCAGAAAGAAGATAAAGAGCATTAATGTTAATACAAAAATATTCAGCATCAAACAGGCTAAAATTCAAAATGTCTGGCATCTAATAAAGCATTATCAGGCACACAGATAATCAGGAAAATAGGAACCAAAATGAAGAGAAATATAAATCAATTGAAAATAACTGAGGAATTACACATATGATAGATTTAGTAAACAAGGACATTAAAATAGTTATTACAACTATATTCCATGTGTTCAAGAAGTTAGAGAAAATGTTGAACATTTTAAGTAGAGATATCTAAAATATAAAAAATATCCAAATTGAATTTCTAGAGATAAGATTACAAGGTCTAAAATGATAAAATATATAGAATGGGATTAAAAGCAAATTAGACACACAGAACACATGAACTTCAAGATATAACAATAGAAACCATCCAAAGTGAAACAAAAACAAGAGACTAAAATAAAGAACAGATCATAAGTGACCTGTGGGAAAACTTCAAGTGACCTAGTACAAACAATTGTAGTTCCTGAAGAGGAGGCGAGTGGGAGAGAAAAAGTATTTGAAGAAATAATGGCCAAAAGTTTTTCAAATTTGATAAAAGCCACAGATCCACAGAACTCAATGAGCCTGAAGCACAGGAAACAAGAAGAAAACTAAACCAAAGCATTTCATAATCAAATTGTTCAAAACTAGTAATAAAACAGCCAGAGGAACAAGATACATTACATATAGCGAAACAATGGTAAGAATGACAGAAGATTTCTCCTAAGAAACAAATCAAACTACAAAACACTGGAGTACTTATAAAACTGAAATTAAGAACAAAACAAACTGTCAACCTAGAATTATATCCCCAACAAAAATAATTTTTGAAATCAAAGTCCACAATGAAGGTTTTTCAAATAAGGAAAACCTAAGCGAATTAACCACCAGCACATGCGCACCAGCACATCTGCCCTATAAGCAATGTTAAAGGAAGTCCTTCAGGCAAAGGGAAAAAGATGCCATATGAAAACATGGATTTTCACAAAGGAATAAAGAACACTAAAAATAGTAAACATGTGAGTAAATGTAAGTGATATATTTTTTCTGACTTTAAAATTCTCTTTGGAAGACTTTCTAAGGCAAAGTAATAAGTTAGTATGGGGCTTATGACATCTGTATAAGTGACATGTGTTATAGTAATAACACAAAGGCCAGTAGGATGGAAATGGAAGCTACAAAACACATTTGATAAAAGCAGTGAATTCAGCTTCCACCTTAAAAAACTAGAAATGGATAAAAATGGATTAGAGACTTAAACATAAGACCTAAAACTGTAAAACTCCTAGAAGAAAACATGAAAGCTTCATGACATGAGTCTTGGCAATAATTTCACAGAAATGGCACAAAAAGCACAGGCAACAAAAGCAAAACTGGACAAGTGAGACTATATCAAACCCAGAAGTTTCTGCACAGCAAAGGAAACAAGTGAAAAGGCAACCTACAAAATGGGAGAAAACATTTGCAACAATGTATCTGATAAGGGGCTCATTCCTGAAATATATAAGGAACTTCTACAACTCAGTAACAAGAAAACAAATAACCCGACTAAAATGTGGGCAAAGGACTTGAACAGACCTTTCTCCAAAGAAGACACATAAATGGCCAATAAGTATATGAAATGTTGCTCAAACTCACTAATAGTCATCAGGAAAATGCAAATCAAAACCACAATGAGATATCATCTCACACCTATAGGATGGCTAATATCAAAAAACAAAAAATAACAAGTGTCATTAAGGTTGTGGAGAAATTGGAAACCTTGTAGACTATTGAAGGAAATATAAAATGGTGCAGCTGCTATGGAAAACAGTATGGAAGTTCCACAAAAAATTAAACATAGAACTACCACGTGATCCAGCTATCCCATTTCTGTATGTATCCAACCAAATTGAAAGCAGTATCTCAGCAATATCTGCACGCACATGTTTACTGCAGTGTATTTACATTGTGAAGTGCATCACAAGAGCTAAGATTTGGAACAACCCAAATATCCACCAAGATGTGAATGGATAGAGAAAATGTGGTATATACATATCGTGCAATACTACTCAGCCTTAAAAAAGGAAATCCTACCATTTGTGACAATAGAGATGGGCCTGAAAGACATTATGCTGAGTAAAATAGTTAGTCACAGAGGGACAAGTACTGTATGGATCCACCTATAAGTGGTTTCTAAAACAGGCAAACTTATAGAAGCAGAAGACAGAATGGTGGTTGCTAGGGATGGCAGAGGGGGAGATGGTGATGGAGTTTGGATGTGTTGTCCCCTCCAAAACTCGTTGAAATTTGATCCCTGTTGTGGCAGTGTTGGAAACTGATTGAGTCATGGGGACGGACCCCTCATGAATGGATTAATGCTCTCACTGGAGGAGGGGTAGTGAGTGAGTTCTTGCTCTATTAGTTCCCTCAAGAGCTCATTGTTCAAAAGACCCTGGCAGGTTCTCTCTCTCTTGCTTCCTCTTGCTATGTGATCTGCTTGTACCACCGGCTACCTGCCACTTTCCGCCATGAGTAGAAGCAGCCTGAGGCCTGTGCCAGATGCAGCTGTCCCAGAATCATAAGCCAAATAAACCTCTGTTCTTTGTACGTTACCCAGTTTCAGGTATTTCTGTTATAGCAACAAAAAATGGACTAATGCAGATGGGGAGTTGTTTAAAAGGTATAATGTTACAGTTATACAAGGTAAGTTCTAGAGATCTGCTGTACAACATAACACCTATAGTTAACAATTATGCACGTAAAATTTTGTTAAGATCTCCTATTAAGTAGTCTTACTACACAAATAAAATAGGAATAAAAACAATAAGCAAACAAAAGGCAACAAATGGACAGAAGGGAACTTTTGGAGATGATGGATATTTATTACCATGATTGTGGTGATGGTATCATGAGTATATGCATCTAGAGCTAGGGCTGGGTCTGGAGTTCACAGACCCCTCAAGCCCATTGTCTAGACTGGGTCACAAACCCTTCACATGTAGGTCTATGAGCTAGGGAACAGGAAAAGGGTCCTAGGAGCCATAGGTGAAGAAAAAATAGTCTTTATTCAGCACACACATGTCTAAGCGCTTGGCAGTCCAAAGAGAAACTGAGCAGCTGCCAGCAAAGTAAACACACCCTATTTTTAGACATGAGCTTTCCTGACCAGCAGTTCAGAGCGGATGCTTCACACACGGAAGAACACACAAGAATAGCAACAAGCTAAAAAGATACATGGGCATGCATGTGCACTAACTCTACCCCCACACAACTTGTTTACAAAGAATGTGCTGCTCCACCCCCAACCAGAACTGAGGTGAGGGGGCCGGACTAAACTATCCATTTTCCCCACAATGCATATGTCCAACCTCATCAAACTGTATACATTAAATATGTGCAGTTTTTTGTATATCAATGATATCTCAGTAAAGGTGTAAAAAAAGAAAAGTAAAGAAATTGAGCTGACACAAACACACAACAACAAACTAGAAAAGGATAAGCAAATTAAACCCAAAATAAGTAGAACAGGAAGGAAACAGATACTATCAGAAACCATGAAATACAAAAGAGGAAAAAAATAAAGAAAATTAATTGATTTAAAAGCTGGTTTTTGGCAAGATCAATAAAATCACAGATTCTACAGATATTAAAAGGATAAAAAGAGAACATTAATAAAAACTTTGTGTTAATAAATTCAACAACTTAGATGAAATTGACAAATCCTTGAAAGGTAAACATCACTAAAGGTCACACAAGAAGAAATATGTCTATTAAAAATTAATCTTTGTTAAAAGCCTATCCATAAAGAAAACCCCAAACACATATGGCTTCACTGTTAAATGGCACCATATATTTAGGAAGGAAATAATACTGATTATACACAAACACATCTAGAAAATTGAAGAAGAGGAGACACTTCCCAACTCATTCTATGGAGCCAGTGTCTTACTCCATTTCATCTTCTATGATAAAATACCTCAGACTGGGTAATTTACAAACAACAGGAACTTCTTGTTCAAAGTTCTAGAGGCTGGGCCCCAAGTACGGGTCATCACAGAAACCTGCCGAGCAGAAGGGACTTCCCATGACCCTCGACAGCGCAGCTGAGACAACACCAACCTGCGCAGGCCAAGGAGCCTGCCCTCTAGCCAGGGCATCAGGAGTCACGAAAGTTGAGGGCTGCCCATCTCAGCTCCCATCCCCAGGGCCACAGACCCACCTCACCTGGTCTCAGTGGAGCCTATCCTGTTATGCCTGCGCAGGGCCCGGCAGCCAGGTACAGTGAGGTCGAGGAGGACTTCCCCAGCCTGGCCATCGCCTGACATGAAATACAGCTTGCAGCGCTGGAGGAATGTCCCTGCTCGGCGTCTGGCTCGACCCTCACGTCATCAAAAGGTGAGGGGTGACCCATTGGTCTCTGGGAGGAGGAAGAAGCACCACTGGTGGCAGCCCCTCTGGACTAGATTTGACCCTCAGCACATCCTGTAGCCCGAGGGATCCCGAGGTCCCATCACCCAGTGCTGACCCAGCTGCTCCTCAGCTACGGGCAGGGTGGGGGAGGCAGGACAGGGGAGAGAGGGTGGAGGGGTCTGGATGGGGAATTGAGGTGGGGGAGGGGGGCCTGTTTGGGGGATGAGGGTGGGGGAGAGGCGAGGCACAGGTCCGGGAGGCAGCACGTTGGGGGCGTTGTATGTAATGGGGGTTTGTATACAAGTGTGAATAAAAGTGGTATTGTTGGGAAATGCCCTGGGACTACTGCCTCTGTTCTCACGTCTGTGCCACTAAGTGGAGACAGGCCTGTGAGGAAGGAAGGATCTGGGAGATGCCAGGCTCCAAGGACCCACCGGTGCCCGACCATCAACTCCTTCTCTAGATTCTGAGATCTGATTCCTCCCCCAGGACCCATGTGGGATCCTTGACTAAAAGGGTGTCGGCCCCCACATGCAGAGCTGTGGTCATGGGGTGGGGGTGTCCCAGCAACAGTGGCAGGTGGGCAAAACCGTCCAGCACCACGGTGGCCTGGCTGTCTGCTAGGGGGAGGAAGGGGCCATGTCTGGGCGTCTCCTGCCCATCCACCCACGGAGCTCGCTGGTTAGCCCCCAGATGCTCCTCTGCACCTTTCCTCCCCTGTCCCACGTCAGCAGCATCCATGTCCCACCCGCCCCTGTGCCTTTGTGAAGTGTGAAGGAAGCTAACTCTTGGTGGCGGGTCAGCTGGCTGCTGCCCCTCCTATTCCCAGGTGGGTCTCCACATGGGAGAAGGCCTCAGAAATTGGCTTGATTAAGACGGCGTTGTGTGAAGCTGCACACCATGGCCCTCAAGCCCAGAAGCTTCCAGAACATCATGCCATGCAGGTCCTCGTTGGGGGCATCCTCACGGGAACCCACTACTGTCCCTGCTGTCCAGCTCAGCGCACACATCAGGCGCTGAGGGAAAACGCGGGGATCGAAGGCTGGAGCCCTGGACCCACTCCTCACTAGTTCCCTGACTCTTCCACATTCAGAGCTGTCCTCAGGAGCCCCTCTTAGGTTTTAGGAATGTGGAGTAAGTCGTGTTTGGAGGGGACTTGGCCCATGCCCTAGTACGTGTGGGCACTCAGTCGAGCACAGGCATCATCTCGGTCACACCTCGGGGCTCCTGCTGCTACTCCTGTCCTCGCCACCTGACTGCTGTCTGTCCTGGGGCCCTTTTGTGGTTGAACAGTTCCCAGGAGGAGGCACAACCTCTGCTTCCCCAGCACCGTGCCCTGCCTCAACCTTACAATCTGCCCCTGACCCTGTACAGTGGGGCCAGCTGGAGGGCTGTTACAGTCACAATGTCATGTCCCCCAAATCTGCATGTTGAAGCCCTAAGCCCCATCGTGATGGTATCTGGGGGTGGTGCCTTTGGGAGGTTGTTGGGGTAAGAGGAGATCAGAGGGTGGAGCCCTAATGACGGGGATTAGCGCCCTTATAAGAAGAGGAGGAGACACCAGAACTCTCTCTTCCCCATGTGATGACACAGCAGGAAAGGGAAATCAAAACGGAAAACCAACAATTATAACTCTCACCATGGTCCACAGATTCTCAGTAATGAATCTCGGTATTAATTCCATAGTATCTAACTTTCACCTATACTTTGGAGTAGTGTAAAATTCCCCGAACTAGAGGCAGGCTAGGTGTTGTGAGTGGTCATGTTTTCAAATGCAAGTTCAAGTTCTCCTGACTTTGGATTGGACTGAGGAGGAACATGGGCACTCGACAATAGCTAATGCACACTGCAAGGAGCCAGTTGGCCAAATCCCCATCTCTCTCCCGTAACTGCTTAATAGCCTTCACTTACTATGACGTGGTCTCAAGTGACTCCGGGGATTCATAAAGGTAAATGAGAAGTAGTCACCCAACCTGGTGTGAGAATACTGCATGCAAATGACAGTCAGGAATCGAGGCTGTCTGGATCACAGCCCTCTGAAACCTCATTCACCGTGGCAACTGCATTATTTTAAATGGAGACAGCAAAGTAACTAGGTCCTACATCCAGAAGTCACAAGATTAGCTCACCGGTGAACCGGCCGTTTGAGAGTGGTGGGAGTTCCAAAGCTCCATAAAGACTTGGTACCTTCTACAGATTTGAGGTCTAGTTTGAAGTCAGGTAGTATAATGCCTCTGGTTTTATTTTATTTTCTTGCTCAGGACTGCTTTGGCTATTGGGGTCTTTTGTTGTTCCATATGAATTTAGGATTGTTTTTTCTATTTCTGTGAAGAATGTCATTGGTATTTTGATGGGGATTGCACCGAATCTGTAGATCACTTTTGGTATTATGGACATTTTCACAACATTAATTCTTCCAATCCATGAACAAGGAATGTCTTTCCACCTCTCTTGGTGTCCTCTTTCTTTCAGCAGAGTTTTGTAGTTCTCATTGTAGAGATCTTTCACCTCTTTGGTTAAATTTATTCCTACGTATTTTATTCTTCTCAGAGTTATTGTAAATGGGCTGGCTTTCTTCTTCTTCTTTTTTTTTTTTTTTCCCCTGCTTATTTGTTGTTGCCGTATAAGAATATTCCCAATTTTTATGCATTGATTTTGTATCCTGCACAGTACTGAATTTGTTTAGGAGCTCTAGGAGTTTTTTGGTAGAGGTTATGGATTTTTCTATATGTAGGATCACGTCCAATCCTGTGAAACGTGACGTTTTGATTTTGTCTTTTCCACTGTGGATGCCCTTTCTTTCTTTCTCTTGCCTGATTGCTCTGGCTAGTACTTCCAATGCTATGTTAAATAGGAGTGGTGAGAGTGAGCATCCTTCTCTTATTCCTGTTCCTGAAGGAAAAGCTTTCAATTTTTCCCCATTCAGGACAATGTTGGCAGTGTGATTTTCATATATGGCTTTTATTGGGTTGACATATGTTCCTTCTATACCTACTTAGTTAAGGGTCTTTATCATGAAGGGATGATGCTGAATTTTCTTTTTTTCTTTTTTTTTTTTTTTTTTCGTGACCGGCACTCAGCCAGTGAGTGCACCGGTCAGTCCTATATAGGATCCGAACCCGCGGCAGGAGCGTCGCTGCACTGCCAGCGCAGCACACTACCAAGTGCGCCACGGGCTCGGCCCATGATGCTGAATTTTCTCAAATGCTTTTTCTGCATCTCTTGAGACAATCGTATAGTTTTTATCCTTGCTTTTGTTCATGTGGTGTATCACATTTATTGATATATGTATGTTGAACCATCCTTGCATCCCTGGGATGAAACCCACATGATCACAGTGTATAATCTTTGTGACGTGCTGTTGTATTCTGTTTGCTCATGTCTTGCTGGAGATTTTCGTGTCTATGTTCATCAAGGTTACTGACCTGTAATTTTCTTTTCGGTTGTTGTGTCTTTGTCTGATTTGGGGATCGGGATGATGCTGGCCTCATAGAATTAATTTAGGAGAACGGCCTCTGTTTCAATTTCTTGGAGTAGTCTGAAAAGGATGGTTGTTAATGCTTCTTTAAAACTTTGGTAGAATGCAGCAGTGAAGCCATCTGGTCCTGGGCTTTTCTGTGTTGGGGTACTGTTGATGACTGCATCATTCTCATTGCTTCTTATTGGTCTCTTCGGGTTCTGCATTTCTCCTTGGTTCAGTCTTAGTAGTTTACGGGTCTTCAGAAATCTATCCATTTCCTCCAGGTTTTCAAATTTGTTGGAGTATAGTTGTTCTGAACAATCTCTAATGATTCTTTGTATTTCTGTGGAATCGGTTGCAATGTCTCCCTTTCCATTTCTGATTTTTGTTATTCGGGCCTTCTCTCTTCTTTTCTAAGTAGTCTGGCCAACAGCTTGCGTAGTTTGTTTTTCCCCTGGGGAAAAAAAAAAAAAGCATTTTGCTTCATTGATTTTCTGCATCATTCTTTTGGTCTCTACTTCGTTTAGTTCGACTCTGTTCTTAATCATTGCTTTCCATCTACTAGTTTGGTGCTTAGATTGTTCTTGGTTTTCTACTTACTTGAGATTTAATGTTAGATTATTTGAAGTGTTTCCATTCTTTTGATGTAAGCGCTTTTTACCGGCAACTCATCTTTGACAAGGCCACCAAGAATATACACTAGGGAAAGGACGGCACCTTCAATAAATAGTGCTGGGGAAACCGGACATCCATGCGTAGAAAAGTCAAACTAGGCCCATACCTTTCACCATACACAAAATCAACTCGAAATGGATTAAAGACTCAAATATAAGAACTGAAACTATAAAACTCCTAGATGAAAACACAGGGGACATACTTCAGGATGTAGGACTGGGCAAAGACTTTATGAATAAAACCCCAAAAGCACAAGCAGTAAAAGTAAACATATTGCAATGTATCAAACCATAAAGCTTCTGCACAGCAAAAGAAGGCACACAGACAAGGGGCTGATATCCAGACATATAAGCAACTCAAACAACCCAAGAGCACATAAACAAGTTATTCAATATTAAAATGGGCAGAGACAGTTTTCAAAGAAAGACATGAATTTTCATGGCTTTCCAGCAAAGGGGATCTTAAGCAAGGCCAGTCCACGGGAGTCTGCAGAGGTCGCAGCAACAGACCGTAGCTGAGCGTACAAGGACTGCTTCCTACAGAATGATGTGCATACAGCAACCCAGCCCGCTGGAGGTGCTGAGACAATCCAAACCTATTTCCAGACACTCATTCCCCCTACCTCCCTTACAAACCCTGTATTTATCGGATTCCTTGTTCTGACCTACCTTCGGGAAGTGCAGCCACTCTACAGCAGGGTTGGCTGAGGGGCACAAAAACAGGTTTATTGATAAAGAAATGGAGTGAGTAGAACACCAGGTAGAAGCTTTGTGCTGTGAATCTGAGAAACAATTTGAAACTTGCCTCAGAGGCACACACCCACTGTGCTGCCCCTGTATAATCTGAGGGACCTTCAGAATCCTGCCTACCTGCCAGAACCCTGCACGGCATGTCTCCCCACCCCCACCAGCCCAACTGCCCCCACCCCTCCCCCACTGCAGAATTCTGGAGAGCTACATTCTAAGCCTGTTGACATTTAAAATTGGACCCTGAGCATCTGCAGTTGACAGTTTGCTGTCCGGGTCCTGCGCTAGACTTTTCTCACTGTGGAGACTGCCGTGCCACTGTGGTCAGTCCCCAAGCCTATGGGGATGGCTTCAAAGGGAGGTAAGTCTGCAGGGTCTGCGGTGTGTTATTACACCCCTGTCACCCCTCAAACCCATGGGAGTTCAAATGTGACACTTGCCCTGGGACAGCTGGTTGGGTGGAAATAGAGGAAGAGAGAGCACCGGACTTACCCAAGGACATCTCACCCGGGAGACGGGGGAAGCCACTGGCATCCTGAGGCTGCAGGGGGAAGGGGGCTTCTCACAGGTGGATCCAGATGCCTCAGGAGAAACCTACCGGGTGATGAGAAAGGACACAGCAGTTGTACTGACTCTTTCCAGAAGGGAAACAGGTGACTTATGTTTCTAAGTCAACACAGGTCAACGTGTGTTTGTAGGCAATGGTGGACTGTGTCGTGCTTGTGCCACAGGGGGGCTCAAGAAGAAAGCCTGAGTCCTGCGTCCTTTCTTCAGACACCTGGGGCTTGTGCTGTGGTACTGTCCTGAGGGATACAAACCGGAGTATTCCAGATCTTAGAGGAGTAGCGGGGAGAAACGGTCTCAGCCAGAAAACCGTTCAGTGGAACAGTTCTCTCTGACCAAGATTACCGTGAAATATCCCCTCCGTCAGTGAGGCTGGAGGTCGCTCTAACTGCAGCAGTCCAGTCTCGGCTCACGTCTGCCCAGAGATGGCTTCTCATTCGGTCCAGATCGCTGTTGTCTCTGTTCACCAGGGACAGGGCAGCCAGAAACTGCAAACAAGATGGGGCTTGCTCTTCGCGGAGCTGTTCTGAATTGCTGTCACTTTGGGGGACGCTCGGGTCTTCAGACCCATTCATCTTCCACCCTGTCTCATGGCCTGTCCTCCGCCCTTCGTTTCATGTGGAGATGAAGACTTTGTTCATACTCCATGTCTAGCACATCATGAACAGGGGACAGATGAGGCGTGCTGTCGGCTTTACAGTGGAAGGTTCTGAAAGGCTGGTTTCCTTCCCGAGAGAGGAAGCAGAGCAGCACACACCATTAGGAAGATCTTCTATTATTATGACTGTTGTTATTCAAGTTAGGACATATGTCCTGATCAGTTAGGACCATGTCCTATGGACCTTGCTCTCCGTGACTACGGTTGACCTGAAACCCTAGTGAACAGGGATGTACCCAGACAACTTCCTGTCACACTGGCTCATGCCTGGTTCTTTGTGGGCCATCACTGAGAGCTCAAAGGAGAAGGATCACAGAAGGTCTCCATTACCCACGGCCAACTCTAACCATCAGCAGCTATTCAAATCTCTACGAACCTCCACTGGGAGCCGCAGGCTCCACATTTCCTGGCCTTTCTAGTCCTCTGCAGCCCTCTCTGGCTGTGCAGTGACAGGGTCTCAGGAATTCATCAACTAACTCACAGACCACCTCCTGAGAACAGAGCTGCCTCAGTGACAGCACGAACGAACCACTGTGCATGGGGACAAGTGTGCCCCGAACCTGGCCTTGTTCCATGCTTGCTGTGGGTGGTACCAGGAGAAGCACATCCTCACTGGGCTGCTGCATTATGGGGTTCCCTCAGGGCTCCTGGCGATAGTTGAGGCACAGATTTTGTTCAAGTTCATTTGTTTTGGGTTGTGAGGGCTTTATGAGGAGCATCAGGAAAAGGAGCACTGAGAAAGAGAAGGGCTCATAACCTTGTGAATCTGCTGGCTTCACATAGGTCACGTGGGGGGCGCCTGCAACTGGCACTGGAGAAGGTGCCCTTCATGGGGGTGTGCACACTGAGGGGCGTTGTGCCGCCAAGCAGAGTCCACCCCAACTCACATCTAGGGGCAATCCCACGAGGCTGGCGGGTCCACGTGCCGGGGACACCCTGGGGAGCTTCTCAGAGGCAAGGGAAGCTTAGGTGTTACTTCTTGACTGACGGGGGTCAGAGGATCTCAGTGAATGAGAAGCAAGTTCTCTAGTAGAATGATCCCCAACCCAAGGGGGAGCATGACATTCACTTGGGGGCAAACTGCACAATTCCCCGTCCTATGGCCCTCAAATGCTGGGATGCCTCGCTCTGGTTCACACTGACTCTAAGGGAAGGGAGAGCCTCCGTCCTGGTGGCCGCGTCCCCTGCTCATTCGCCCCTCTCCTTTGTCTCCACAGCATCTGCAGTGCTGGGGCCCAGCGTGACCCTGAACCCTCCGTTCACTTCCTTCCGTCCGCTGTTTCCCACGCCTGCTTCCGGCCCAGTCCCCGGGCCGCCCTGCGAGCAGCCCCCACCTGCCCTAGTGATGTCAGCGTTGCCTCCTGGTGGCCCCCTGGTGCGGTCTGCTTTCCCCAGGATGCCTCAGGGGACCGGAGCCGCTGGCCATGGCCCGAGTGGGGCCGGGGCTTTCAACATCATTGTCCCAGTCAGGACGCAAGGGGCTCCAGCAGAGCCCTCTCACACTCAGACCACTGTCCTGGCTCAGGCCCCCCTCAACTGGAGTGCTCCAGGGGCCCTCTGCGGGGGTGCTCAGTGTCCTGCTCCCCTGCTGTTGGCAACTCCCGCTGTAGGGACCGTGATGCCTGCTGCATCCATCGGGGGCACGTGGGCTGGAGAGGGGTACTGGTTCCCAGGCCAGCCCCTTCCAGCTCCCCTTCCAGCAGCCCAGCTGGGTCCGACCGTGGTCCCAGGGAATGACGGGCCACGTCCACATGGGGCTGGTGGGGAGGGCGGCAAGGCCCCCTCCCAGGCCAAGGCCGCGCCAGAGGACTCCTGTAACCCCAGGAGTGTTTACGACAACTTCCGACGCTGGCAGCGCTTCAAGTCCCTGGCCCGCGGGCACCTGCCCCAGAGTCCTGATGCTGAAGCTCTGTCCTGCTTCCTCATGTGAGTGCCCTCCTTGGGGGATGGAGCTAATCCCACCGCTCCCACATGAAGGGGAACGAAGGACGGACGAGGAGGGCAGCCTATTTAGGGGAACTTGGATGAAGGTCACGTGGGCGACGGCCCATGCATTCTCAGCAGTTTAACTAATGTCCCACTCCGGTTCACGACGTACATTCATGAGCCTTAGGTCGACTGATCCCCAACACCCTGTGAGTCCACCAAACTTGGTTTTTAACAGTTACCATAATATGCACAGAAGGTAAAGGCCAGAGTGAGTTTCCGGTGTGACATGAGCCACAACTTGGATTCAGGTCTCTGCCTTCACCCGTGATTCCTCCCCGTGTCCTCTCATGCCCAGCACAGGACCTGAGTGAGGATGGCTTCGGGACGTCACATGGAGGGACTGGGGGGAGAAGGCACAGGCCACAGGAGGAGCCTTACACATGTACCCCCTCACTCTTCTGGAAAATTCTAGCGAGGAGACTGAGGTAGTCAAGCCACACATTGGGACCTGGTTGGGCCCCCATCACTGGGTTTGGATCCTGCGCAGAGTCGCCTTCTTTATCCCTGAATGCCTCCTAGACAGAGAGACAATTCCGCTTCATTCGGAGGGTGGGAAGATTGTCTGACTCATGTCTGATGCACTCAGCAGGGTCTCTGGCATGTGCTGTCCCTCGTTATTGTTGTTTTCGTATTATGATGATGATTACTATTACCGTCAACACTAAGAACAGGCAACCTAGAAGAGGACAGTGTTCCCAAAGTCACATGTCCCACCACAGGGAGTGAGGGGACCGTGAGCCCAGGAGCCCAGGACCAGGGGCTGAGGTGATGGGAGGCAGCGACGTCCGTAGCCAGGAGCGTTTGTCTTTCCCTCCCCAACACCTGCCTCCTTCCACCTGCAGGCCCTCGTGTTCCTGGGGCCATCACATGGAGCACGTATCCTAGTCCACGGGACACGGGACATGGCTGCATACCTGCCCCGCTCCCACACTGGCTGCCCTCCACGGGAAGCTGCACACAGTGTATAAATTAAAGGGGCCCCCAAATCCTTGTCCCCAGTGATTTCAGTGTCCCGCACATGCTGAGCAGTCGGAGTTCCCCTTGGACCAAAGTCCCAGGTGCCCTAGGCTGTCCTGAGTCCCTAAATGGAGCCACCGCCCCCAGGCCTTGCCCGGTCAGCTCAGGCACCGGTCTCCTTTGGCTCTGGATCCCCGCGCCTGCTCTGCACGCTGAGGGACTCTGACGCTGTGTCCCCAAGGGCTGCCTCTCTAGAGAGTCACCAGGAGCTGATTAAGTGCTCAGTCCTGGGGCCTTGGAACGGCCATTCTAGGCAGTTCTCGGTCAGCTCAGGCTGCCATAACAAAACGCCACAGGACAGGTGCTTTAGACAACAGACTTTCACGTCTCCCAGTTCAGGAAGCGGAAGTCCCAGATGAGGTCCCGGCAGATTCAGTTCCGGGCAAGGACTTTCCGCCTGGCTTTCGATGGCTGTGTCCCCACATCACAGGGAGTTCTGGTGTCTTTTCCTCTTCTCACACTCACAGGGACACAAATCCCATCACGGGGCCTCCCAATTATCTAATCTAAACCTGATGATCCCCAAAGGCTCCACCTCCAAATACCATCACATTGCAAGCTAGGGCCACAACATGTGAATTTTGGGGACACACACATTCAGTCCGTAACACACAATAATACTAAGGCCTCCAAGGGAAGTCAGAGAGGCCAAGCAGTCCCTTGGTGCTGAGGTTGACACATGTTGGTTGTCCTGGAGGCCGAAGAGCCCACACTGGGAGGACAGGCACAGGTGACAGGACAGGTGGGATGTGTGTGATGTGGCGGGGCACGGGTGTGGGCCGGTCAGCTGGGATGGGAGGAGGGCAGGGGCATTGTGACTGACACTGAGGACTTACAGCCCAGTGCTTCGGTCCCTGGCCCGGCTGAAGCCCACCATGAGCCTGGAGGACGGAGTGCGGCGGGCCATGCAGGAATGGCAGGGCACGAGCAATTATGACCGCATGAACTATTATGACATGGCAGCAAAGTGAGTCAGGGATGCAGGGCCTGAGGGGCTGTGGGGCGGGCTGAGGGTGGGTGAAAGGGGGAGGGGCTGGTGCGGTGGGCTCATCGGCAGGGATGCCGTGAGGACGGGGATCCGCTAGGTCCGGCCCCTCCCTGGGGCCCTGCCTCCCCCGGGAAGCTCTCCATCCACCTGGGTGCTTGGGCTTCTCTCTCCTACCCACCCCGGAATCTCCGCCCTCCCCTGGCCTCGGGTCAAACCCTGCCCAGATGCTGAAACGGGGATGGGGAAGAGTAACCAGCACAGCCCAGTGGGGTTCGGCTCCAGCTGTGGGGACCCTGCAGGAGGGAAGCTAGTGACTACTGACAAAGTCGGGACCACGTCTCCTCATGAAAAGTGGCCAGAAATAGGTCACCTGCCATCCCAGAATGGGCTGGGGCAGAAGAGCTTGGGCAGGGGAAGCCAGCACCTCACACACCCCCAGACACGTCTCTGGCCTCCCTGCCTTTGCTGCACGGCAATCCACTCCGTGAACACCAATCACCCTCACAGAAAATGCACCCTCTCCTCTCAGCTGAGCTCCCACTTCCTGCAACATCTCCGGGGCCCTTCTCTCCCAGGCTATTGTCAGGGGCTCACAGTACCAGCCCAGGATTCCCGGATCCGGGCAAGGATTCCTCATGTCATTTGCAGTCAGTCACATCCCTGACCTAGCTTCTGGCTGTCAGCTCTTCTGAGTGGCCCTGGGCAGGGATAGGAGGAGCAGGGTCCCCTGAGGGCCGGGCCTGGGTCACACAGGCCTTCATTCAGGAAGACCCCCTGGATGTTTTCTGCCCTGCAGGTGTAGGTGAGCCAGCGTACCCCTGCAACTGTTCCGCAGGTGGGGGAGCAGCCCGGCCCACCCAAAGCCCTTCCTCCCCCATCCCTGGCCAGGCCTCCCTCTCAGCATGGCTATGGCTCTCCCTCTGCCCGCCAGGTTCATGGAATTTGAAGCTGAGGAGGAGATGCAGCTCCGGGTGCTGCAGTGTGTGAAGGGGCCCCAGGGCCTGCCTCCTCCAGCCCCACCAAAGCTTGCTCCTCCAGGGCCACCAGTCCCCAACACTGTGCCACGGTCAGGTACGGCAAGCATATTCCCACAGGAGCCAATACAAAGGCCTAAGGGGGCCTGCGGAGGCCTTGTGCCCTCATCTTGTCCCTTTCCTGTAAGGGGAGGGGGCGCTTGCTCTTTCAGCGAGAGCAGCCAGTGAGAACCTGGGGCTCCACTGCCCTGGATCAGGAACTAGGTATTGGCCTGGTCCAGTAGTTTCGTAGCTGCTATCGGCCTTGGCTGTCCAGGACCCAATGTACAGTCTTCCCAGGAAGCAGTGCTGGGTGGGGAGACGTCCCAGAATCTTGGTGGCTCCAAAGTCTTTCCAGGTAACTCAGTCTCACATGACCCACCTCGGGTAGTGTATCCTCCCACGGGGCCTGACGTGCAGCCTGGACCCATTTCATGGCCCTCAGTTCCAACCTCCCCCCAGTGTGGCTGGAGGTGGCCGCTACAGCCCAGCCACGCACCTGTCCTCCCTCCTGTCCTAGGGTGTGCTCCCAGGAAGGCTGGCCGCAGGGCACCATCCACTCGCCCGCTGTCATGCAGACCCCAGCAGCTGACCCAGGCCAAGGCACCCAAGGAGATCCCACCAGAAGCTGTCCAGGAGTATGTGGATATCATGGAGGCACTGCTGGGGCCTCATGCAAATTGGGAGGATGAAGATATCGAGGAGCAGCAGGAGCAGGACGGGACTGACCCGGACCCAGGTCTCCTGAGCTACATTAACAAGCTGTGCTCCCAGGAAGACTTCATCACCAAGGTGGGCTGGCTTGGAGCCCTCGTGTGGGGGAGGTTTTCTGGGGAACGGCAGTCCCAGCCCCATGGAATTCAGTTCTATTCATCCCTCAGCTACGGAGCAGTGTGTGTGTGAGAGACAGAGAAAGTCTGTGTGTAGCTGCTAGTGGCCATGAGTTAGAACGACCCTGCTGTGTGGACAGGAGAGACAGGCATTACTTTCTGCTTCTCCTCGAGGTCCCCCTGGCTGCAGTTCACTCCCTGCCAAAGACACTCATGCCCCTTTCCCCCTGCTCCAGGTGGAGGCCATCGTCCACCCCCGATTCCTGGCAGCTTTGCTTTCCCCAGACCCAAACTTGGATCCCTTGGCTCTGACTGAGGTGCTGGAGCAGGAAGAAGGACTCACCCTAGCACAGGTAACACACGGGAGACAGGGACACCAGGGCACCCAGGGGAGAAAGGGCCAGCAGATCTCCTAGGGGAGGGAAGGGCACCAGGCAAACGAGGGGGAACACGTGACCCTGTGCCCCTGAAGCCCACGTGATTTTGTCTAGTCTTACCCTGCTGGGGGTGCATGGCCTCCGGAGGGGAACCGCCTGGGTCAGAGGAGTAGGTGCAGAAGAGCAGGAACGAGAGGACAGAGCCAGGGAGGGAGGGCAGGGGGCGAAGCTGGAAGGAGGCCCAGCAGGGCACAGCACAGTCACAGTCCCTGCCTCTGACACCAAGCCAAGCCTCCTCTCACCTTCGCCACCTCCCGCCCAAATGCAGGGTTCTCCACCATCCTGCCAGCCCCTCCCCACACCTGGGGCAGAGCCAGTGAGTGCCACTTTGCTCCCCCCAGCTGGTGGAAAAGCGCCTCGCGGCCCCGAATGACGCAGGAGGTGTGGGGGCCACCCCAGCTCATGGCGCACCCCAATTGGAGTCACATCCTAAGACTGCAGCTGGCCAAGGAGGAGAGCGCGAAGACCGTGGCCCCCAAGGAGGGGTCATCACAGAAACCTGCCCAGCAGAGGCGGCTTCCCATGACCCTCGACCGCGCAGCCGAGACAACCCCGACCTGCCCAGGCCCAAGGAGCCTGCCCTCTGGCCAGATCATCAGGAGTCACGCAAGCTGAGGGCTGCCCATCTCAGCTCCCCTCCCCAGGGCCACAGACCCTCCTCGCCTGGTCTCCGGGGAGCCTGTCCTGTTATGCCTGCGCAGGGCCCGGCAGTCAGGTCCAGTGAAGTCGAGGAGGACCTCCCCAGCCTGGACTTCCTCCTGACCTTGCAGTACAGCCTGCAGCCCTGGGGGCTGTCCCTGAGCCCCGTCCCTGCTCGGCGTCTGGCTCGACCCTCACGTCCTCAAAAGCGGAGGGGCGACCCATTGGTCTCTGGGAGGAGGAAGAAGCAGCACTACAGCCAGTAGGGGCCGTGGGCCAGCCTCTCAGGGGTGCCAGTCCCTCTGGACTGGATTTGACCCTCACTGCATCCTGTGGCCCGAGGGATCCCGAGCTCCCATCACCCAGTGCTGACCCAGCTGCTCCTCAGCTACGGGCAGGGTGGGGGAGGCAGGACAGGGGAGAGAGGGTGGGGGGGTCTGGATGGGGAATTGGGGTGGGGGAGGGGGGCCTGTTTGGGGGATGAGGGTGGGGGAGAGGCGAGGCACAGGTCCGGGAGGCAGCACGTTGGGGGCGTTGTATGTAATGGGGGTTTGTATACAAGTGTGAATAAAAGTGGTATTGTTGGGAAATGCCCTGGGACTACTGCCTCTGTTCTCATGTCTGTGCCACTAAGTGGAGACAGGCCTGTGAGGAAGGAAGGATCTGGGAGATGCCAGGCTCCAAGGACCCACCGGTGCCCGACCATCAACTCCTTCTCTAGATTCTGAGATCTGATTCCTCCCCCAGGACCCATGTGGGATCCTTGACTAAAAGGGTGTCGGCCCCCACATGCAGAGCTGTGGTCATGGGGTGGGGGTGTCCCAGCAACAGTGGCAGGTGGGCAAAACCGTCCAGCACCACGGTGGCCTGGCTGTCTGCTAGGGGGAGGAAGGGGCCATGTCTGGGCGTCTCCTGCCCATCCACCCACGGAGCTCGCTGGTTAGCCCCCAGATGCTCCTCTGCACCTTTCCTCCCCTGTCCCACGTCAGCAGCATCCATGTCCCACCCGCCCCTGTGCCTTTGTGAAGTGTGAAGGAAGCTAACTCTTGGTGGCGGGTCAGCTGGCTGCTGCCCCTCCTATTCCCAGGTGGGTCTCCACATTGGAGAAGGCCTCAGAGCTTGGCTAGATTAAGACGGCGTGGTGTGAAGCCGCACACCACGGCCCTCAAGCCCAGAAGCTTCCAGAACATCATGCCATGCAGGTCCTCGTTGGGGGCATCCTCACGGGAACCCACTACTGTCCCTGCTGTCCAGCTCAGCGCACACATCAGGCGCTGAGGGAAAACGCGGGGATCGAAGGCTGGAGCCCTGGACCCACTCCTCACTAGTTCCCTGACTCTTCCACATTCAGAGCTGTCCTCAGGAGCCCCTCTTAGGTTTTAGGAATGTGGAGCAAGTCGTGTTTGGAGGGGACTTGGCCCATGCCCTAGTACGTGTGGGCACTCAGTCGAGCACAGGCATCATCTCGGTCACACCTCGGGGCTCCTGCTGCTACTCCTGTCCTCGCCACCTGACTGCTGTCTGTCCTGGGGCCCTTTTGTGGTTGAACAGTTCCCAGGAGGAGGCACAACCTCTGCTTCCCCAGCACCGTGCCCTGCCTCAACCTTACAATCTGCCCCTGACCCTGTACAGTGGGGCCAGCTGGAGGGCTGTTACAGTCACAATGTCGTGTCCCCCAAATCCGCATGTTGAAGCCCTAAGCCCCATCGTGATGGTATCTGGGGGTGGTGCCTTTGGGAGGTTGTTGGGGTAAGAGGAGATCAGAGGGTGGAGCCCTAATGACGGGGATTAGCGCCCTTATAAGAAGAGGAGGAGACACCAGAACTCTCTCTTCCCCATGTGATGACACAGCAGGAAAGGGAAATCAAAACGGAAAACCAACAATTATAACTCTCACCATGGTCCACAGATTCTCAGTAATGAATCTCGGTATTAATTCCATAGTATCTAACTTTCACCTATACTTTGGAGTAGTGTAAAATTCCCCGAACTAGAGGCAGGCTAGGTGTTGTGAGTGGTCATGTTTTCAAATGCAAGTTCAAGTTCTCCTGACTTTGGATTGGACTGAGGAGGAACATGGGCACTCGACAATAGCTAATGCACACTGCAAGGAGCCAGTTGGCCAAATCCCCATCTCTCTCCCGTAACTGCTTAATAGCCTTTACTTACTATGACGTGGTCTCAAGTGACTCCGGGGGTTCATAAAGGTAAATGAGAAGTAGTCACCCAACCTGGTGTGAGAATACTGCATGCAAATGACAGTCAGGAATCGAGGCTGTCTGGATCACAGCCCTCTGAAACCTCATTCACCGTGGCAACTGCATTATTTTAAATGGAGACAGCAAAGTAACTAGGTCCTACATCCAGAAGTCACAAGATTAGCTCACCGGTGAACCGGCAGTTTGAGAGTTGTGGGAGTTCCAAAGCTCCATAAAGACTTGGTACCTTCTACAGATTTGAGGTCTAGTTTGAAGTCAGGTAGTATAATGCCTCTGGTTTTATTTTATTTTTTTGCTCAGGACTGCTTTGGCTATTGGGGTCTTTTGTTGTTCCATATGAATTTAGGATTGTTTTTTCTATTTCTGTGAAGAATGTCATTGGTATTTTGATGGGGATTGCACCGAATCTGTAGATCACTTTTGGTATTATGGACATTTTCACAACATTAATTCTTCCAATCCATGAACAAGGAATGTCTTTCCACCTCTCTTGGTGTCCTCTTTCTTTCAGCAGAGTTTTGTAGTTCTCATTGTAGAGATCTTTCACCTCTTTGGTTAAATTTATTCCTACGTATTTTATTCTTCTCAGAGTTATTGTAAATGGGCTGGCTTTCTTCTTCTTCTTTTTTTTTTTTTTTTCCCCTGCTTATTTGTTGTTGCCGTATAAGAATATTCCCAATTTTTATGCATTGATTTTGTATCCTGCACAGTACTGAATTTGTTTAGGAGCTCTAGGAGTTTTTTGGTAGAGGTTATGGATTTTTCTATATGTAGGATCACGTCCAATCCTGTGAAACGTGACGTTTTGATTTTGTCTTTTCCACTGTGGATGCCCTTTCTTTCTTTCTCTTGCCTGATTGCTCTGGCTAGTACTTCCAATGCTATGTTAAATAGGAGTGGTGAGAGTGAGCATCCTTCTCTTATTCCTGTTCCTGAAGGAAAAGCTTTCAATTTTTCCCCATTCAGGACAATGTTGGCAGTGTGATTTTCATATATGGCTTTTATTGGGTTGACATATGTTCCTTCTATACCTACTTAGTTAAGGGTCTTTATCATGAAGGGATGATGCTGAATTTTCTTTTTTTCTTTTTTTTTTTTTTTTTTCGTGACCGGCACTCAGCCAGTGAGTGCACCGGTCAGTCCTATATAGGATCCGAACCCGCGGCAGGAGCGTCGCTGCACTGCCAGCGCAGCACACTACCAAGTGCGCCACGGGCTCGGCCCATGATGCTGAATTTTCTCAAATGCTTTTTCTGCATCTCTTGAGACAATCGTATAGTTTTTATCCTTGCTTTTGTTCATGTGGTGTATCACATTTATTGATATATGTATGTTGAACCATCCTTGCATCCCTGGGATGAAACCCACATGATCACAGTGTATAATCTTTGTGACGTGCTGTTGTATTCTGTTTGCTCATGTCTTGCTGGAGATTTTCGTGTCTATGTTCATCAAGGTTACTGACCTGTAATTTTCTTTTCGGTTGTTGTGTCTTTGTCTGATTTGGGGATCGGGATGATGCTGGCCTCATAGAATTAATTTAGGAGAACGGCCTCTGTTTCAATTTCTTGGAGTAGTCTGAAAAGGATGGTTGTTAATGCTTCTTTAAAACTTTGGTAGAATGCAGCAGTGAAGCCATCTGGTCCTGGGCTTTTCTGTGTTGGGGTACTGTTGATGACTGCATCATTCTCATTGCTTCTTATTGGTCTCTTCGGGTTCTGCATTTCTCCTTGGTTCAGTCTTAGTAGTTTACGGGTCTTCAGAAATCTATCCATTTCCTCCAGGTTTTCAAATTTGTTGGAGTATAGTTGTTCTGAACAATCTCTAATGATTCTTTGTATTTCTGTGGAATCGGTTGCAATGTCTCCCTTTCCATTTCTGATTTTTGTTATTCGGGCCTTCTCTCTTCTTTTCTAAGTAGTCTGGCCAACAGCTTGCGTAGTTTGTTTTTCCCCTGGGGAAAAAAAAAAAAGCATTTTGCTTCATTGATTTTCTGCATCATTCTTTTGGTCTCTACTTCGTTTAGTTCGACTCTGTTCTTAATCATTGCTTTCCATCTACTAGTTTGGTGCTTAGATTGTTCTTGGTTTTCTACTTACTTGAGATTTAATGTTAGATTATTTGAAGTGTTTCCATTCTTTTGATGTAAGCGCTTTTTACCGGCAACTCATCTTTGACAAGGCCACCAAGAATATACACTAGGGAAAGGACGGCACCTTCAATAAATAGTGCTGGGGAAACCGGACATCCATGCGTAGAAAAGTCAAACTAGGCCCATACCTTTCACCATACACAAAATCAACTCGAAATGGATTAAAGACTCAAATATAAGAACTGAAACTATAAAACTCCTAGATGAAAACACAGGGGACATACTTCAGGATGTAGGACTGGGCAAAGACTTTATGAATAAAACCCCAAAAGCACAAGCAGTAAAAGTAAACATATTGCAATGTATCAAACCATAAAGCTTCTGCACAGCAAAAGAAGGCACACAGACAAGGGGCTGATATCCAGACATATAAGCAACTCAAACAACCCAAGAGCACATAAACAAGTTATTCAATATTAAAATGGGCAGAGACAGTTTTCAAAGAAAGACATGAATTTTCATGGCTTTCCAGCAAAGGGGATCTTAAGCAAGGCCAGTCCACGGGAGTCTGCAGAGGTCGCAGCAACAGACCGTAGCTGAGCGTACAAGGACTGCTTCCTACAGAATGATGTGCATACAGCAACCCAGCCCGCTGGAGGTGCTGAGACAATCCAAACCTATTTCCAGACACTCATTCCCCCTACCTCCCTTACAAACCCTGTATTTATCGGATTCCTTGTTCTGACCTACCTTCGGGAAGTGCAGCCACTCTACAGCAGGGTTGGCTGAGGGGCACAAAAACAGGTTTATTGATAAAGAAATGGAGTGAGTAGAACACCAGGTAGAAGCTTTGTGCTGTGAATCTGAGAAACAATTTGAAACTTGCCTCAGAGGCACACACCCACTGTGCTGCCCCTGTATAATCTGAGGGACCTTCAGAATCCTGCCTACCTGCCAGAACCCTGCACGGCATGTCTCCCCACCCCCACCAGCCCAACTGCCCCCACCCCTCCCCCACTGCAGAATTCTGGAGAGCTACATTCTAAGCCTGTTGACATTTAAAATTGGACCCTGAGCATCTGCAGTTGACAGTTTGCTGTCCGGGTCCTGCGCTAGACTTTTCTCACTGTGGAGACTGCCGTGCCACTGTGGTCAGTCCCCAAGCCTATGGGGATGGCTTCAAAGGGAGGTAAGTCTGCAGGGTCTGCGGTGTGTTATTACACCCCTGTCACCCCTCAAACCCATGGGAGTTCAAATGTGACACTTGCCCTGGGACAGCTGGTTGGGTGGAAATAGAGGAAGAGAGAGCACCGGACTTACCCAAGGACATCTCACCCGGGAGACGGGGGAAGCCACTGGCATCCTGAGGCTGCAGGGGGAAGGGGGCTTCTCACAGGTGGATCCAGATGCCTCAGGAGAAACCTACCGGGTGATGAGAAAGGACACAGCAGTTGTACTGACTCTTTCCAGAAGGGAAACAGGTGACTTATGTTTCTAAGTCAACACAGGTCAACGTGTGTTTGTAGGCAATGGTGGACTGTGTCGTGCTTGTGCCACAGGGGGGCTCAAGAAGAAAGCCTGAGTCCTGCGTCCTTTCTTCAGACACCTGGGGCTTGTGCTGTGGTACTGTCCTGAGGGATACAAACCGGAGTATTCCAGATCTTAGAGGAGTAGCGGGGAGAAACGGTCTCAGCCAGAAAACCGTTCAGTGGAACAGTTCTCTCTGACCAAGATTACCGTGAAATATCCCCTCCGTCAGTGAGGCTGGAGGTCGCTCTAACTGCAGCAGTCCAGTCTCGGCTCACGTCTGCCCAGAGATGGCTTCTCATTCGGTCCAGATCGCTGTTGTCTCTGTTCACCAGGGACAGGGCAGCCAGAAACTGCAAACAAGATGGGGCTTGCTCTTCGCGGAGCTGTTCTGAATTGCTGTCCCTTTGGGGGACGCTCGGGTCTTCAGACCCATTCATCTTCCAACCTGTCTCATGGCCTGTCCTCCGCCCTTCGTTTCATGTGGAGATGAAGACTTTGTTCATACTCCATGTCTAGCACATCGTGAACAGGGGACAGATGAGGCGTGCTGTCGGCTTTACAGTGGAAGGTTCTGAAAGGCTGGTTTCCTTCCCGAGAGAGGAAGCAGAGCAGCACACCATTAGGAAGATCTTCTATTATTATGACTGTTGTTATTCAAAGTTAGGACATATGTCCTGATCAGTTAGGACCATGTCCTATGGACCTTGCTCTCCGTGACTACGGTTGACCTGAAACCCTAGTGAACAGGGATGTACCCAGACAACTTTCCTGTCACACTGGCTCATGCCTGGTTCTTTGTGGGCCATCACTGAGAGCTCAAAGGAGAAGGATCACAGAAGGTCTCCATTACCCACGGCCAACTCTAACCATCAGCAGCTATTCAAATCTCTACGAACCTCCACTGGGAGCCGCAGGGCTCCACATTTCCTGGCCTTTCTAGTCCTCTGCAGCCCTCTCTGGCTGTGCAGTGACAGGGTCTCAGGGAATTCATCAACTAACTCACAGACCACCTCCTGAGAACAGAGCTGCCTCAGTGACAGCACGAACGAACCACTGTGCATGGGGACAAGTGTGCCCCGAACCTGGCCTCTGTTCCATGCTTGCTGTGGGTGGTACCAGGAGAAGCACATCCTCACTGGGCTGCTGCATTATGGGGTTCCCTCAGGGCTCCTGGGCGATAGTTGAGGCACAGATTTTGTTCAAGTTCATTTGTTTGGGTTGTGAGGGCTTTATGAGGAGCATCAGGAAAAGGAGCACTGAGAAAGAGAAGGGCTCATAACCTTGTGAATCTGCTGGCTTCACATAGGTCACGTGGGGGGCGCCTGCAACTGGCACTGGAGAAGGTGCCCTTCATGGGGGTGTGCACACTGAGGGGCGTTGTGCCGCCAAGCAGAGTCCACCCCAACTCACATCTAGGGGCAATCCCACGAGGCTGGCGGGTCCACGTGCCGGGGACACCCTGGGGAGCTTCTCAGAGGCAAGGGAAGCTTAGGTGTTACTTCTTGACTGACGGGGGTCAGAGGATCTCAGTGAATGAGAAGCAAGTTCTCTAGTAGAATGATCCCCAACCCAAGGGGGAGCATGACATTCACTTGGGGGCAAACTGCACAATTCCCCGTCCTATGGCCCTCAAATGCTGGGATGCCTCGCTCTGGTTCACACTGACTCTAAGGGAAGGGAGCGCCTCCGTCCTGGTGGCCGCGTCCCCTGCTCATTCGCCCCTCTCCTTTGTCTCCACAGCATCTGCAGTGCTGGGGCCCAGCGTGACCCTGAACCCTCCGTTCACTTCCTTCCGTCCGCTGTTTCCCACGCCTGCTTCCGGCCCAGTCCCCGGGCCGCCCTGCGAGCAGCCCCCACCTGCCCTAGTGATGTCAGCGTTGCCTCCTGGTGGCCCCCTGGTGCGGTCTGCTTTCCCCAGGATGCCTCAGG
This sequence comes from Cynocephalus volans, assembly GCF_027409185.1. NCBI lineage: Eukaryota > Metazoa > Chordata > Mammalia > Dermoptera > Cynocephalidae > Cynocephalus > Cynocephalus volans. Next base: position 158,030,863 of record NC_084465.1, read on the forward strand.
GGACCGGAGCCGCTGGCCATGGCCCGAGTGGGGCCGGGGCTTTCAACATCATTGTCCCAGTCAGGACGCAAGGGGCTCCAGCAGAGCCCTCTCACACTCAGACCACTGTCCTGGCTCAGGCCCCCCTCAACTGGAGTGCTCCAGGGGCCCTCTGCGGGGGTGCTCAGTGTCCTGCTCCCCTGCTGTTGGCAACTCCCGCTGTAGGGACCGTGATGCCTGCTGCATCCATCGGGGGCACGTGGGCTGGAGAGGGGTACTGGTTCCCAGGCCAGCCCCTTCCAGCTCCCCTTCCAGCAGCCCAGCTGGGTCCGACCGTGGTCCCAGGGAATGACGGGCCACGTCCACATGGGGCTGGTGGGGAGGGCGGCAAGGCCCCCTCCCAGGCCAAGGCCGCGCCAGAGGACTCCTGTAACCCCAGGAGTGTTTACGACAACTTCCGACGCTGGCAGCGCTTCAAGTCCCTGGCCCGCGGGCACCTGCCCCAGAGTCCTGATGCTGAAGCTCTGTCCTGCTTCCTCATGTGAGTGCCCTCCTTGGGGGATGGAGCTAATCCCACCGCTCCCACATGAAGGGGAACGAAGGACGGACGAGGAGGGCAGCCTATTTAGGGGAACTTGGATGAAGGTCACGTGGGCGACGGCCCATGCATTCTCAGCAGTTTAACTAATGTCCCACTCCGGTTCACGACGTACATTCATGAGCCTTAGGTCGACTGATCCCCAACACCCTGTGAGTCCACCAAACTTGGTTTTTAACAGTTACCATAATATGCACAGAAGGTAAAGGCCAGAGTGAGTTTCCGGTGTGACATGAGCCACAACTTGGATTCAGGTCTCTGCCTTCACCCGTGATTCCTCCCCGTGTCCTCTCATGCCCAGCACAGGACCTGAGTGAGGATGGCTTCGGGACGTCACATGGAGGGACTGGGGGGAGAAGGCACAGGCCACAGGAGGAGCCTTACACATGTACCCCCTCACTCTTCTGGAAAATTCTAGCGAGGAGACTGAGGTAGTCAAGCCACACATTGGGACCTGGTTGGGCCCCCATCACTGGGTTTGGATCCTGCGCAGAGTCGCCTTCTTTATCCCTGAATGCCTCCTAGACAGAGAGACAATTCCGCTTCATTCGGAGGGTGGGAAGATTGTCTGACTCATGTCTGATGCACTCAGCAGGGTCTCTGGCATGTGCTGTCCCTCGTTATTGTTGTTTTCGTATTATGATGATGATTACTATTACCGTCAACACTAAGAACAGGCAACCTAGAAGAGGACAGTGTTCCCAAAGTCACATGTCCCACCACAGGGAGTGAGGGGACCGTGAGCCCAGGAGCCCAGGACCAGGGGCTGAGGTGATGGGAGGCAGCGACGTCCGTAGCCAGGAGCGTTTGTCTTTCCCTCCCCAACACCTGCCTCCTTCCACCTGCAGGCCCTCGTGTTCCTGGGGCCATCACATGGAGCACGTATCCTAGTCCACGGGACACGGGACATGGCTGCATACCTGCCCCGCTCCCACACTGGCTGCCCTCCACGGGAAGCTGCACACAGTGTATAAATTAAAGGGGCCCCCAAATCCTTGTCCCCAGTGATTTCAGTGTCCCGCACATGCTGAGCAGTCGGAGTTCCCCTTGGACCAAAGTCCCAGGTGCCCTAGGCTGTCCTGAGTCCCTAAATGGAGCCACCGCCCCCAGGCCTTGCCCGGTCAGCTCAGGCACCGGTCTCCTTTGGCTCTGGATCCCCGCGCCTGCTCTGCACGCTGAGGGACTCTGACGCTGTGTCCCCAAGGGCTGCCTCTCTAGAGAGTCACCAGGAGCTGATTAAGTGCTCAGTCCTGGGGCCTTGGAACGGCCATTCTAGGCAGTTCTCGGTCAGCTCAGGCTGCCATAACAAAACGCCACAGGACAGGTGCTTTAGACAACAGACTTTCACGTCTCCCAGTTCAGGAAGCGGAAGTCCCAGATGAGGTCCCGGCAGATTCAGTTCCGGGCAAGGACTTTCCGCCTGGCTTTCGATGGCTGTGTCCCCACATCACAGGGAGTTCTGGTGTCTTTTCCTCTTCTCACACTCACAGGGACACAAATCCCATCACGGGGCCTCCCAATTATCTAATCTAAACCTGATGATCCCCAAAGGCTCCACCTCCAAATACCATCACATTGCAAGCTAGGGCCACAACATGTGAATTTTGGGGACACACACATTCAGTCCGTAACACACAATAATACTAAGGCCTCCAAGGGAAGTCAGAGAGGCCAAGCAGTCCCTTGGTGCTGAGGTTGACACATGTTGGTTGTCCTGGAGGCCGAAGAGCCCACACTGGGAGGACAGGCACAGGTGACAGGACAGGTGGGATGTGTGTGATGTGGCGGGGCACGGGTGTGGGCCGGTCAGCTGGGATGGGAGGAGGGCAGGGGCATTGTGACTGACACTGAGGACTTACAGCCCAGTGCTTCGGTCCCTGGCCCGGCTGAAGCCCACCATGAGCCTGGAGGACGGAGTGCGGCGGGCCATGCAGGAATGGCAGGGCACGAGCAATTATGACCGCATGAACTATTATGACATGGCAGCAAAGTGAGTCAGGGATGCAGGGCCTGAGGGGCTGTGGGGCGGGCTGAGGGTGGGTGAAAGGGGGAGGGGCTGGTGCGGTGGGCTCATCGGCAGGGATGCCGTGAGGACGGGGATCCGCTAGGTCCGGCCCCTCCCTGGGGCCCTGCCTCCCCCGGGAAGCTCTCCATCCACCTGGGTGCTTGGGCTTCTCTCTCCTACCCACCCCGGAATCTCCGCCCTCCCCTGGCCTCGGGTCAAACCCTGCCCAGATGCTGAAACGGGGATGGGGAAGAGTAACCAGCACAGCCCAGTGGGGTTCGGCTCCAGCTGTGGGGACCCTGCAGGAGGGAAGCTAGTGACTACTGACAAAGTCGGGACCACGTCTCCTCATGAAAAGTGGCCAGAAATAGGTCACCTGCCATCCCAGAATGGGCTGGGGCAGAAGAGCTTGGGCAGGGGAAGCCAGCACCTCACACACCCCCAGACACGTCTCTGGCCTCCCTGCCTTTGCTGCACGGCAATCCACTCCGTGAACACCAATCACCCTCACAGAAAATGCACCCTCTCCTCTCAGCTGAGCTCCCACTTCCTGCAACATCTCCGGGGCCCTTCTCTCCCAGGCTATTGTCAGGGGCTCACAGTACCAGCCCAGGATTCCCGGATCCGGGCAAGGATTCCTCATGTCATTTGCAGTCAGTCACATCCCTGACCTAGCTTCTGGCTGTCAGCTCTTCTGAGTGGCCCTGGGCAGGGATAGGAGGAGCAGGGTCCCCTGAGGGCCGGGCCTGGGTCACACAGGCCTTCATTCAGGAAGACCCCCTGGATGTTTTCTGCCCTGCAGGTGTAGGTGAGCCAGCGTACCCCTGCAACTGTTCCGCAGGTGGGGGAGCAGCCCGGCCCACCCAAAGCCCTTCCTCCCCCATCCCTGGCCAGGCCTCCCTCTCAGCATGGCTATGGCTCTCCCTCTGCCCGCCAGGTTCATGGAATTTGAAGCTGAGGAGGAGATGCAGCTCCGGGTGCTGCAGTGTGTGAAGGGGCCCCAGGGCCTGCCTCCTCCAGCCCCACCAAAGCTTGCTCCTCCAGGGCCACCAGTCCCCAACACTGTGCCACGGTCAGGTACGGCAAGCATATTCCCACAGGAGCCAATACAAAGGCCTAAGGGGGCCTGCGGAGGCCTTGTGCCCTCATCTTGTCCCTTTCCTGTAAGGGGAGGGGGCGCTTGCTCTTTCAGCGAGAGCAGCCAGTGAGAACCTGGGGCTCCACTGCCCTGGATCAGGAACTAGGTATTGGCCTGGTCCAGTAGTTTCGTAGCTGCTATCGGCCTTGGCTGTCCAGGACCCAATGTACAGTCTTCCCAGGAAGCAGTGCTGGGTGGGGAGACGTCCCAGAATCTTGGTGGCTCCAAAGTCTTTCCAGGTAACTCAGTCTCACATGACCCACCTCGGGTAGTGTATCCTCCCACGGGGCCTGACGTGCAGCCTGGACCTATTTCATGGCCCTCAGTTCCAACCTCCCCCCAGTGTGGCTGGAGGTGGCCGCTACAGCCCAGCCACGCACCTGTCCTCCCTCCTGTCCTAGGGTGTGCTCCCAGGAAGGCTGGCCGCAGGGCACCATCCACTCGCCCGCTGTCATGCAGACCCCAGCAGCTGACCCAGGCCAAGGCACCCAAGGAGATCCCACCAGAAGCTGTCCAGGAGTATGTGGATATCATGGAGGCACTGCTGGGGCCTCATGCAAATTGGGAGGATGAAGATATCGAGGAGCAGCAGGAGCAGGACGGGACTGACCCGGACCCAGGTCTCCTGAGCTACATTAACAAGCTGTGCTCCCAGGAAGACTTCATCACCAAGGTGGGCTGGCTTGGAGCCCTCGTGTGGGGGAGGTTTTCTGGGGAACGGCAGTCCCAGCCCCATGGAATTCAGTTCTATTCATCCCTCAGCTACGGAGCAGTGTGTGTGTGAGAGACAGAGAAAGTCTGTGTGTAGCTGCTAGTGGCCATGAGTTAGAACGACCCTGCTGTGTGGACAGGAGAGACAGGCATTACTTTCTGCTTCTCCTCGAGGTCCCCCTGGCTGCAGTTCACTCCCTGCCAAAGACACTCATGCCCCTTTCCCCCTGCTCCAGGTGGAGGCCATCGTCCACCCCCGATTCCTGGCAGCTTTGCTTTCCCCAGACCCAAACTTGGATCCCTTGGCTCTGACTGAGGTGCTGGAGCAGGAAGAAGGACTCACCCTAGCACAGGTAACACACGGGAGACAGGGACACCAGGGCACCCAGGGGAGAAAGGGCCAGCAGATCTCCTAGGGGAGGGAAGGGCACCAGGCAAACGAGGGGGAACACGTGACCCTGTGCCCCTGAAGCCCACGTGATTTTGTCTAGTCTTACCCTGCTGGGGGTGCATGGCCTCCGGAGGGGAACCGCCTGGGTCAGAGGAGTAGGTGCAGAAGAGCAGGAACGAGAGGACAGAGCCAGGGAGGGAGGGCAGGGGGCGAAGCTGGAAGGAGGCCCAGCAGGGCACAGCACAGTCACAGTCCCTGCCTCTGACACCAAGCCAAGCCTCCTCTCACCTTCGCCACCTCCCGCCCAAATGCAGGGTTCTCCACCATCCTGCCAGCCCCTCCCCACACCTGGGGCAGAGCCAGTGAGTGCCACTTTGCTCCCCCCAGCTGGTGGAAAAGCGCCTCGCGGCCCCGAATGACGCAGGAGGTGTGGGGGCCACCCCAGCTCATGGCGCACCCCAATTGGAGTCACATCCTAAGACTGCAGCTGGCCAAGGAGGAGAGCGCGAAGACCGTGGCCCCCAAGGAGGGGTCATCACAGAAACCTGCCCAGCAGAGGCGGCTTCCCATGACCCTCGACCGCGCAGCCGAGACAACCCCGACCTGCCCAGGCCCAAGGAGCCTGCCCTCTGGCCAGATCATCAGGAGTCACGCAAGCTGAGGGCTGCCCATCTCAGCTCCCCTCCCCAGGGCCACAGACCCTCCTCGCCTGGTCTCCGGGGAGCCTGTCCTGTTATGCCTGCGCAGGGCCCGGCAGTCAGGTCCAGTGAAGTCGAGGAGGACCTCCCCAGCCTGGACTTCCTCCTGACCTTGCAGTACAGCCTGCAGCCCTGGGGGCTGTCCCTGAGCCCCGTCCCTGCTCGGCGTCTGGCTCGACCCTCACGTCCTCAAAAGCGGAGGGGCGACCCATTGGTCTCTGGGAGGAGGAAGAAGCAGCACTACAGCCAGTAGGGGCCGTGGGCCAGCCTCTCAGGGGTGCCAGTCCCTCTGGACTGGATTTGACCCTCACTGCATCCTGTGGCCCGAGGGATCCCGAGCTCCCATCACCCAGTGCTGACCCAGCTGCTCCTCAGCTACGGGCAGGGTGGGGGAGGCAGGACAGGGGAGAGAGGGTGGGGGGGTCTGGATGGGGAATTGGGGTGGGGGAGGGGGGCCTGTTTGGGGGATGAGGGTGGGGGAGAGGCGAGGCACAGGTCCGGGAGGCAGCACGTTGGGGGCGTTGTATGTAATGGGGGTTTGTATACAAGTGTGAATAAAAGTGGTATTGTTGGGAAATGCCCTGGGACTACTGCCTCTGTTCTCATGTCTGTGCCACTAAGTGGAGACAGGCCTGTGAGGAAGGAAGGATCTGGGAGATGCCAGGCTCCAAGGACCCACCGGTGCCCGACCATCAACTCCTTCTCTAGATTCTGAGATCTGATTCCTCCCCCAGGACCCATGTGGGATCCTTGACTAAAAGGGTGTCGGCCCCCACATGCAGAGCTGTGGTCATGGGGTGGGGGTGTCCCAGCAACAGTGGCAGGTGGGCAAAACCGTCCAGCACCACGGTGGCCTGGCTGTCTGCTAGGGGGAGGAAGGGGCCATGTCTGGGCGTCTCCTGCCCATCCACCCACGGAGCTCGCTGGTTAGCCCCCAGATGCTCCTCTGCACCTTTCCTCCCCTGTCCCACGTCAGCAGCATCCATGTCCCACCCGCCCCTGTGCCTTTGTGAAGTGTGAAGGAAGCTAACTCTTGGTGGCGGGTCAGCTGGCTGCTGCCCCTCCTATTCCCAGGTGGGTCTCCACATTGGAGAAGGCCTCAGAGCTTGGCTAGATTAAGACGGCGTGGTGTGAAGCCGCACACCACGGCCCTCAAGCCCAGAAGCTTCCAGAACATCATGCCATGCAGGTCCTCGTTGGGGGCATCCTCACGGGAACCCACTACTGTCCCTGCTGTCCAGCTCAGCGCACACATCAGGCGCTGAGGGAAAACGCGGGGATCGAAGGCTGGAGCCCTGGACCCACTCCTCACTAGTTCCCTGACTCTTCCACATTCAGAGCTGTCCTCAGGAGCCCCTCTTAGGTTTTAGGAATGTGGAGCAAGTCGTGTTTGGAGGGGACTTGGCCCATGCCCTAGTACGTGTGGGCACTCAGTCGAGCACAGGCATCATCTCGGTCACACCTCGGGGCTCCTGCTGCTACTCCTGTCCTCGCCACCTGACTGCTGTCTGTCCTGGGGCCCTTTTGTGGTTGAACAGTTCCCAGGAGGAGGCACAACCTCTGCTTCCCCAGCACCGTGCCCTGCCTCAACCTTACAATCTGCCCCTGACCCTGTACAGTGGGGCCAGCTGGAGGGCTGTTACAGTCACAATGTCGTGTCCCCCAAATCCGCATGTTGAAGCCCTAAGCCCCATCGTGATGGTATCTGGGGGTGGTGCCTTTGGGAGGTTGTTGGGGTAAGAGGAGATCAGAGGGTGGAGCCCTAATGACGGGGATTAGCGCCCTTATAAGAAGAGGAGGAGACACCAGAACTCTCTCTTCCCCATGTGATGACACAGCAGGAAAGGGAAATCAAAACGGAAAACCAACAATTATAACTCTCACCATGGTCCACAGATTCTCAGTAATGAATCTCGGTATTAATTCCATAGTATCTAACTTTCACCTATACTTTGGAGTAGTGTAAAATTCCCCGAACTAGAGGCAGGCTAGGTGTTGTGAGTGGTCATGTTTTCAAATGCAAGTTCAAGTTCTCCTGACTTTGGATTGGACTGAGGAGGAACATGGGCACTCGACAATAGCTAATGCACACTGCAAGGAGCCAGTTGGCCAAATCCCCATCTCTCTCCCGTAACTGCTTAATAGCCTTTACTTACTATGACGTGGTCTCAAGTGACTCCGGGGGTTCATAAAGGTAAATGAGAAGTAGTCACCCAACCTGGTGTGAGAATACTGCATGCAAATGACAGTCAGGAATCGAGGCTGTCTGGATCACAGCCCTCTGAAACCTCATTCACCGTGGCAACTGCATTATTTTAAATGGAGACAGCAAAGTAACTAGGTCCTACATCCAGAAGTCACAAGATTAGCTCACCGGTGAACCGGCAGTTTGAGAGTTGTGGGAGTTCCAAAGCTCCATAAAGACTTGGTACCTTCTACAGATTTGAGGTCTAGTTTGAAGTCAGGTAGTATAATGCCTCTGGTTTTATTTTATTTTTTTGCTCAGGACTGCTTTGGCTATTGGGGTCTTTTGTTGTTCCATATGAATTTAGGATTGTTTTTTCTATTTCTGTGAAGAATGTCATTGGTATTTTGATGGGGATTGCACCGAATCTGTAGATCACTTTTGGTATTATGGACATTTTCACAACATTAATTCTTCCAATCCATGAACAAGGAATGTCTTTCCACCTCTCTTGGTGTCCTCTTTCTTTCAGCAGAGTTTTGTAGTTCTCATTGTAGAGATCTTTCACCTCTTTGGTTAAATTTATTCCTACGTATTTTATTCTTCTCAGAGTTATTGTAAATGGGCTGGCTTTCTTCTTCTTCTTTTTTTTTTTTTTCCCCTGCTTATTTGTTGTTGCCGTATAAGAATATTCCCAATTTTTATGCATTGATTTTGTATCCTGCACAGTACTGAATTTGTTTAGGAGCTCTAGGAGTTTTTTGGTAGAGGTTATGGATTTTTCTATATGTAGGATCACGTCCAATCCTGTGAAACGTGACGTTTTGATTTTGTCTTTTCCACTGTGGATGCCCTTTCTTTCTTTCTCTTGCCTGATTGCTCTGGCTAGTACTTCCAATGCTATGTTAAATAGGAGTGGTGAGAGTGAGCATCCTTCTCTTATTCCTGTTCCTGAAGGAAAAGCTTTCAATTTTTCCCCATTCAGGACAATGTTGGCAGTGTGATTTTCATATATGGCTTTTATTGGGTTGACATATGTTCCTTCTATACCTACTTAGTTAAGGGTCTTTATCATGAAAGGATGATGCTGAATTTTCTTTTTTTCTTTTTTTTTTTTTTTTTCGTGACCGGCACTCAGCCAGTGAGTGCACCGGTCAGTCCTATATAGGATCCGAACCCGCGGCAGGAGCGTCGCTGCACTGCCAGCGCAGCACACTACCAAGTGCGCCACGGGCTCGGCCCATGATGCTGAATTTTCTCAAATGCTTTTTCTGCATCTCTTGAGACAATCGTATAGTTTTTATCCTTGCTTTTGTTCATGTGGTGTATCACATTTATTGATATATGTATGTTGAACCATCCTTGCATCCCTGGGATGAAACCCACATGATCACAGTGTATAATCTTTGTGACGTGCTGTTGTATTCTGTTTGCTCATGTCTTGCTGGAGATTTTCGTGTCTATGTTCATCAAGGTTACTGACCTGTAATTTTCTTTTCGGTTGTTGTGTCTTTGTCTGATTTGGGGATCGGGATGATGCTGGCCTCATAGAATTAATTTAGGAGAACGGCCTCTGTTTCAATTTCTTGGAGTAGTCTGAAAAGGATGGTTGTTAATGCTTCTTTAAAACTTTGGTAGAATGCAGCAGTGAAGCCATCTGGTCCTGGGCTTTTCTGTGTTGGGGTACTGTTGATGACTGCATCATTCTCATTGCTTCTTATTGGTCTCTTCGGGTTCTGCATTTCTCCTTGGTTCAGTCTTAGTAGTTTACGGGTCTTCAGAAATCTATCCATTTCCTCCAGGTTTTCAAATTTGTTGGAGTATAGTTGTTCTGAACAATCTCTAATGATTCTTTGTATTTCTGTGGAATCGGTTGCAATGTCTCCCTTTCCATTTCTGATTTTTGTTATTCGGGCCTTCTCTCTTCTTTTCTAAGTAGTCTGGCCAACAGCTTGCGTAGTTTGTTTTTCCCCTGGGGAAAAAAAAAAAAGCATTTTGCTTCATTGATTTTCTGCATCATTCTTTTGGTCTCTACTTCGTTTAGTTCGACTCTGTTCTTAATCATTGCTTTCCATCTACTAGTTTGGTGCTTAGATTGTTCTTGGTTTTCTACTTACTTGAGATTTAATGTTAGATTATTTGAAGTGTTTCCATTCTTTTGATGTAAGCGCTTTTTACCGGCAACTCATCTTTGACAAGGCCACCAAGAATATACACTAGGGAAAGGACGGCACCTTCAATAAATAGTGCTGGGGAAACCGGACATCCATGCGTAGAAAAGTCAAACTAGGCCCATACCTTTCACCATACACAAAATCAACTCGAAATGGATTAAAGACTCAAATATAAGAACTGAAACTATAAAACTCCTAGATGAAAACACAGGGGACATACTTCAGGATGTAGGACTGGGCAAAGACTTTATGAATAAAACCCCAAAAGCACAAGCAGTAAAAGTAAACATATTGCAATGTATCAAACCATAAAGCTTCTGCACAGCAAAAGAAGGCACACAGACAAGGGGCTGATATCCAGACATATAAGCAACTCAAACAACCCAAGAGCACATAAACAAGTTATTCAATATTAAAATGGGCAGAGACAGTTTTCAAAGAAAGACATGAATTTTCATGGCTTTCCAGCAAAGGGGATCTTAAGCAAGGCCAGTCCACGGGAGTCTGCAGAGGTCGCAGCAACAGACCGTAGCTGAGCGTACAAGGACTGCTTCCTACAGAATGATGTGCATACAGCAACCCAGCCCGCTGGAGGTGCTGAGACAATCCAAACCTATTTCCAGACACTCATTCCCCCTACCTCCCTTACAAACCCTGTATTTATCGGATTCCTTGTTCTGACCTACCTTCGGGAAGTGCAGCCACTCTACAGCAGGGTTGGCTGAGGGGCACAAAAACAGGTTTATTGATAAAGAAATGGAGTGAGTAGAACACCAGGTAGAAGCTTTGTGCTGTGAATCTGAGAAACAATTTGAAACTTGCCTCAGAGGCACACACCCACTGTGCTGCCCCTGTATAATCTGAGGGACCTTCAGAATCCTGCCTACCTGCCAGAACCCTGCACGGCATGTCTCCCCACCCCCACCAGCCCAACTGCCCCCACCCCTCCCCCACTGCAGAATTCTGGAGAGCTACATTCTAAGCCTGTTGACATTTAAAATTGGACCCTGAGCATCTGCAGTTGACAGTTTGCTGTCCGGGTCCTGCGCTAGACTTTTCTCACTGTGGAGACTGCCGTGCCACTGTGGTCAGTCCCCAAGCCTATGGGGATGGCTTCAAAGGGAGGTAAGTCTGCAGGGTCTGCGGTGTGTTATTACACCCCTGTCACCCCTCAAACCCATGGGAGTTCAAATGTGACACTTGCCCTGGGACAGCTGGTTGGGTGGAAATAGAGGAAGAGAGAGCACCGGACTTACCCAAGGACATCTCACCCGGGAGACGGGGGAAGCCACTGGCATCCTGAGGCTGCAGGGGGAAGGGGGCTTCTCACAGGTGGATCCAGATGCCTCAGGAGAAACCTACCGGGTGATGAGAAAGGACACAGCAGTTGTACTGACTCTTTCCAGAAGGGAAACAGGTGACTTATGTTTCTAAGTCAACACAGGTCAACGTGTGTTTGTAGGCAATGGTGGACTGTGTCGTGCTTGTGCCACAGGGGGGCTCAAGAAGAAAGCCTGAGTCCTGCGTCCTTTCTTCAGACACCTGGGGCTTGTGCTGTGGTACTGTCCTGAGGGATACAAACCGGAGTATTCCAGATCTTAGAGGAGTAGCGGGGAGAAACGGTCTCAGCCAGAAAACCGTTCAGTGGAACAGTTCTCTCTGACCAAGATTACCGTGAAATATCCCCTCCGTCAGTGAGGCTGGAGGTCGCTCTAACTGCAGCAGTCCAGTCTCGGCTCACGTCTGCCCAGAGATGGCTTCTCATTCGGTCCAGATCGCTGTTGTCTCTGTTCACCAGGGACAGGGCAGCCAGAAACTGCAAACAAGATGGGGCTTGCTCTTCGCGGAGCTGTTCTGAATTGCTGTCCCTTTGGGGGACGCTCGGGTCTTCAGACCCATTCATCTTCCAACCTGTCTCATGGCCTGTCCTCCGCCCTTCGTTTCATGTGGAGATGAAGACTTTGTTCATACTCCATGTCTAGCACATCATGAACAGGGGACAGATGAGGCGTGCTGTCGGCTTTACAGTGGAAGGTTCTGAAAGGCTGGTTTCCTTCCCGAGAGAGGAAGCAGAGCAGCACACCATTAGGAAGATCTTCTATTATTATGACTGTTGTTATTCAAAGTTAGGACATATGTCCTGATCAGTTAGGACCATGTCCTATGGACCTTGCTCTCCGTGACTACGGTTGACCTGAAACCCTAGTGAACAGGGATGTACCCAGACAACTTTCCTGTCACACTGGCTCATGCCTGGTTCTTTGTGGGCCATCACTGAGAGCTCAAAGGAGAAGGATCACAGAAGGTCTCCATTACCCACGGCCAACTCTAACCATCAGCAGCTATTCAAATCTCTACGAACCTCCACTGGGAGCCGCAGGGCTCCACATTTCCTGGCCTTTCTAGTCCTCTGCAGCCCTCTCTGGCTGTGCAGTGACAGGGTCTCAGGGAATTCATCAACTAACTCACAGACCACCTCCTGAGAACAGAGCTGCCTCAGTGACAGCACGAACGAACCACTGTGCATGGGGACAAGTGTGCCCCGAACCTGGCCTCTGTTCCATGCTTGCTGTGGGTGGTACCAGGAGAAGCACATCCTCACTGGGCTGCTGCATTATGGGGTTCCCTCAGGGCTCCTGGGCGATAGTTGAGGCACAGATTTTGTTCAAGTTCATTTGTTTGGGTTGTGAGGGCTTTATGAGGAGCATCAGGAAAAGGAGCACTGAGAAAGAGAAGGGCTCATAACCTTGTGAATCTGCTGGCTTCACATAGGTCACGTGGGGGGCGCCTGCAACTGGCACTGGAGAAGGTGCCCTTCATGGGGGTGTGCACACTGAGGGGCGTTGTGCCGCCAAGCAGAGTCCACCCCAACTCACATCTAGGGGCAATCCCACGAGGCTGGCGGGTCCACGTGCCGGGGACACCCTGGGGAGCTTCTCAGAGGCAAGGGAAGCTTAGGTGTTACTTCTTGACTGACGGGGGTCAGAGGATCTCAGTGAATGAGAAGCAAGTTCTCTAGTAGAATGATCCCCAACCCAAGGGGGAGCATGACATTCACTTGGGGGCAAACTGCACAATTCCCCGTCCTATGGCCCTCAAATGCTGGGATGCCTCGCTCTGGTTCACACTGACTCTAAGGGAAGGGAGCGCCTCCGTCCTGGTGGCCGCGTCCCCTGCTCATTCGCCCCTCTCCTTTGTCTCCACAGCATCTGCAGTGCTGGGGCCCAGCGTGACCCTGAACCCTCCGTTCACTTCCTTCCGTCCGCTGTTTCCCACGCCTGCTTCCGGCCCAGTCCCCGGGCCGCCCTGCGAGCAGCCCCCACCTGCCCTAGTGATGTCAGCGTTGCCTCCTGGTGGCCCCCTGGTGCGGTCTGCTTTCCCCAGGATGCCTCAGGGGACCGGAGCCGCTGGCCATGGCCCGAGTGGGGCCGGGGCTTTCAACATCATTGTCCCAGTCAGGACGCAAGGGGCTCCAGCAGAGCCCTCTCACACTCAGACCACTGTCCTGGCTCAGGCCCCCCTCAACTGGAGTGCTCCAGGGGCCCTCTGCGGGGGTGCTCAGTGTCCTGCTCCCCTGCTGTTGGCAACTCCCGCTGTAGGGACCGTGATGCCTGCTGCATCCATCGGGGGCACGTGGGCTGGAGAGGGGTACTGGTTCCCAGGCCAGCCCCTTCCAGCTCCCCTTCCAGCAGCCCAGCTGGGTCCGACCGTGGTCCCAGGGAATGACGGGCCACGTCCACATGGGGCTGGTGGGGAGGGCGGCAAGGCCCCCTCCCAGGCCAAGGCCGCGCCAGAGGACTCCTGTAACCCCAGGAGTGTTTACGACAACTTCCGACGCTGGCAGCGCTTCAAGTCCCTGGCCCGCGGGCACCTGCCCCAGAGTCCTGATGCTGAAGCTCTGTCCTGCTTCCTCATGTGAGTGCCCTCCTTGGGGGATGGAGCTAATCCCACCGCTCCCACATGAAGGGGAACGAAGGACGGACGAGGAGGGCAGCCTATTTAGGGGAACTTGGATGAAGGTCACGTGGGCGACGGCCCATGCATTCTCAGCAGTTTAACTAATGTCCCACTCCGGTTCACGACGTACATTCATGAGCCTTAGGTCGACTGATCCCCAACACCCTGTGAGTCCACCAAACTTGGTTTTTAACAGTTACCATAATATGCACAGAAGGTAAAGGCCAGAGTGAGTTTCCGGTGTGACATGAGCCACAACTTGGATTCAGGTCTCTGCCTTCACCCGTGATTCCTCCCCGTGTCCTCTCATGCCCAGCACAGGACCTGAGTGAGGATGGCTTCGGGACGTCACATGGAGGGACTGGGGGGAGAAGGCACAGGCCACAGGAGGAGCCTTACACATGTACCCCCTCACTCTTCTGGAAAATTCTAGCGAGGAGACTGAGGTAGTCAAGCCACACATTGGGACCTGGTTGGGCCCCCATCACTGGGTTTGGATCCTGCGCAGAGTCGCCTTCTTTATCCCTGAATGCCTCCTAGACAGAGAGACAATTCCGCTTCATTCGGAGGGTGGGAAGATTGTCTGACTCATGTCTGATGCACTCAGCAGGGTCTCTGGCATGTGCTGTCCCTCGTTATTGTTGTTTTCGTATTATGATGATGATTACTATTACCGTCAACACTAAGAACAGGCAACCTAGAAGAGGACAGTGTTCCCAAAGTCACATGTCCCACCACAGGGAGTGAGGGGACCGTGAGCCCAGGAGCCCAGGACCAGGGGCTGAGGTGATGGGAGGCAGCGACGTCCGTAGCCAGGAGCGTTTGTCTTTCCCTCCCCAACACCTGCCTCCTTCCACCTGCAGGCCCTCGTGTTCCTGGGGCCATCACATGGAGCACGTATCCTAGTCCACGGGACACGGGACATGGCTGCATACCTGCCCCGCTCCCACACTGGCTGCCCTCCACGGGAAGCTGCACACAGTGTATAAATTAAAGGGGCCCCCAAATCCTTGTCCCCAGTGATTTCAGTGTCCCGCACATGCTGAGCAGTCGGAGTTCCCCTTGGACCAAAGTCCCAGGTGCCCTAGGCTGTCCTGAGTCCCTAAATGGAGCCACCGCCCCCAGGCCTTGCCCGGTCAGCTCAGGCACCGGTCTCCTTTGGCTCTGGATCCCCGCGCCTGCTCTGCACGCTGAGGGACTCTGACGCTGTGTCCCCAAGGGCTGCCTCTCTAGAGAGTCACCAGGAGCTGATTAAGTGCTCAGTCCTGGGGCCTTGGAACGGCCATTCTAGGCAGTTCTCGGTCAGCTCAGGCTGCCATAACAAAACGCCACAGGACAGGTGCTTTAGACAACAGACTTTCACGTCTCCCAGTTCAGGAAGCGGAAGTCCCAGATGAGGTCCCGGCAGATTCAGTTCCGGGCAAGGACTTTCCGCCTGGCTTTCGATGGCTGTGTCCCCACATCACAGGGAGTTCTGGTGTCTTTTCCTCTTCTCACACTCACAGGGACACAAATCCCATCACGGGGCCTCCCAATTATCTAATCTAAACCTGATGATCCCCAAAGGCTCCACCTCCAAATACCATCACATTGCAAGCTAGGGCCACAACATGTGAATTTTGGGGACACACACATTCAGTCCGTAACACACAATAATACTAAGGCCTCCAAGGGAAGTCAGAGAGGCCAAGCAGTCCCTTGGTGCTGAGGTTGACACATGTTGGTTGTCCTGGAGGCCGAAGAGCCCACACTGGGAGGACAGGCACAGGTGACAGGACAGGTGGGATGTGTGTGATGTGGCGGGGCACGGGTGTGGGCCGGTCAGCTGGGATGGGAGGAGGGCAGGGGCATTGTGACTGACACTGAGGACTTACAGCCCAGTGCTTCGGTCCCTGGCCCGGCTGAAGCCCACCATGAGCCTGGAGGACGGAGTGCGGCGGGCCATGCAGGAATGGCAGGGCACGAGCAATTATGACCGCATGAACTATTATGACATGGCAGCAAAGTGAGTCAGGGATGCAGGGCCTGAGGGGCTGTGGGGCGGGCTGAGGGTGGGTGAAAGGGGGAGGGGCTGGTGCGGTGGGCTCATCGGCAGGGATGCCGTGAGGACGGGGATCCGCTAGGTCCGGCCCCTCCCTGGGGCCCTGCCTCCCCCGGGAAGCTCTCCATCCACCTGGGTGCTTGGGCTTCTCTCTCCTACCCACCCCGGAATCTCCGCCCTCCCCTGGCCTCGGGTCAAACCCTGCCCAGATGCTGAAACGGGGATGGGGAAGAGTAACCAGCACAGCCCAGTGGGGTTCGGCTCCAGCTGTGGGGACCCTGCAGGAGGGAAGCTAGTGACTACTGACAAAGTCGGGACCACGTCTCCTCATGAAAAGTGGCCAGAAATAGGTCACCTGCCATCCCAGAATGGGCTGGGGCAGAAGAGCTTGGGCAGGGGAAGCCAGCACCTCACACACCCCCAGACACGTCTCTGGCCTCCCTGCCTTTGCTGCACGGCAATCCACTCCGTGAACACCAATCACCCTCACAGAAAATGCACCCTCTCCTCTCAGCTGAGCTCCCACTTCCTGCAACATCTCCGGGGCCCTTCTCTCCCAGGCTATTGTCAGGGGCTCACAGTACCAGCCCAGGATTCCCGGATCCGGGCAAGGATTCCTCATGTCATTTGCAGTCAGTCACATCCCTGACCTAGCTTCTGGCTGTCAGCTCTTCTGAGTGGCCCTGGGCAGGGATAGGAGGAGCAGGGTCCCCTGAGGGCCGGGCCTGGGTCACACAGGCCTTCATTCAGGAAGACCCCCTGGATGTTTTCTGCCCTGCAGGTGTAGGTGAGCCAGCGTACCCCTGCAACTGTTCCGCAGGTGGGGGAGCAGCCCGGCCCACCCAAAGCCCTTCCTCCCCCATCCCTGGCCAGGCCTCCCTCTCAGCATGGCTATGGCTCTCCCTCTGCCCGCCAGGTTCATGGAATTTGAAGCTGAGGAGGAGATGCAGCTCCGGGTGCTGCAGTGTGTGAAGGGGCCCCAGGGCCTGCCTCCTCCAGCCCCACCAAAGCTTGCTCCTCCAGGGCCACCAGTCCCCAACACTGTGCCACGGTCAGGTACGGCAAGCATATTCCCACAGGAGCCAATACAAAGGCCTAAGGGGGCCTGCGGAGGCCTTGTGCCCTCATCTTGTCCCTTTCCTGTAAGGGGAGGGGGCGCTTGCTCTTTCAGCGAGAGCAGCCAGTGAGAACCTGGGGCTCCACTGCCCTGGATCAGGAACTAGGTATTGGCCTGGTCCAGTAGTTTCGTAGCTGCTATCGGCCTTGGCTGTCCAGGACCCAATGTACAGTCTTCCCAGGAAGCAGTGCTGGGTGGGGAGACGTCCCAGAATCTTGGTGGCTCCAAAGTCTTTCCAGGTAACTCAGTCTCACATGACCCACCTCGGGTAGTGTATCCTCCCACGGGGCCTGACGTGCAGCCTGGACCCATTTCATGGCCCTCAGTTCCAACCTCCCCCCAGTGTGGCTGGAGGTGGCCGCTACAGCCCAGCCACGCACCTGTCCTCCCTCCTGTCCTAGGGTGTGCTCCCAGGAAGGCTGGCCGCAGGGCACCATCCACTCGCCCGCTGTCATGCAGACCCCAGCAGCTGACCCAGGCCAAGGCACCCAAGGAGATCCCACCAGAAGCTGTCCAGGAGTATGTGGATATCATGGAGGCACTGCTGGGGCCTCATGCAAATTGGGAGGATGAAGATATCGAGGAGCAGCAGGAGCAGGACGGGACTGACCCGGACCCAGGTCTCC
Organism: Cynocephalus volans; assembly: GCF_027409185.1. Taxonomy (NCBI): domain Eukaryota; kingdom Metazoa; phylum Chordata; class Mammalia; order Dermoptera; family Cynocephalidae; genus Cynocephalus; species Cynocephalus volans. Next base: position 158,048,483 of record NC_084465.1, read on the forward strand.
TGAGCTACATTAACAAGCTGTGCTCCCAGGAAGACTTCATCACCAAGGTGGGCTGGCTTGGAGCCCTCGTGTGGGGGAGGTTTTCTGGGGAACGGCAGTCCCAGCCCCATGGAATTCAGTTCTATTCATCCCTCAGCTACGGAGCAGTGTGTGTGTGAGAGACAGAGAAAGTCTGTGTGTAGCTGCTAGTGGCCATGAGTTAGAACGACCCTGCTGTGTGGACAGGAGAGACAGGCATTACTTTCTGCTTCTCCTCGAGGTCCCCCTGGCTGCAGTTCACTCCCTGCCAAAGACACTCATGCCCCTTTCCCCCTGCTCCAGGTGGAGGCCATCGTCCACCCCCGATTCCTGGCAGCTTTGCTTTCCCCAGACCCAAACTTGGATCCCTTGGCTCTGACTGAGGTGCTGGAGCAGGAAGAAGGACTCACCCTAGCACAGGTAACACACGGGAGACAGGGACACCAGGGCACCCAGGGGAGAAAGGGCCAGCAGATCTCCTAGGGGAGGGAAGGGCACCAGGCAAACGAGGGGGAACACGTGACCCTGTGCCCCTGAAGCCCACGTGATTTTGTCTAGTCTTACCCTGCTGGGGGTGCATGGCCTCCGGAGGGGAACCGCCTGGGTCAGAGGAGTAGGTGCAGAAGAGCAGGAACGAGAGGACAGAGCCAGGGAGGGAGGGCAGGGGGCGAAGCTGGAAGGAGGCCCAGCAGGGCACAGCACAGTCACAGTCCCTGCCTCTGACACCAAGCCAAGCCTCCTCTCACCTTCGCCACCTCCCGCCCAAATGCAGGGTTCTCCACCATCCTGCCAGCCCCTCCCCACACCTGGGGCAGAGCCAGTGAGTGCCACTTTGCTCCCCCCAGCTGGTGGAAAAGCGCCTCGCGGCCCCGAATGACGCAGGAGGTGTGGGGGCCACCCCAGCTCATGGCGCACCCCAATTGGAGTCACATCCTAAGACTGCAGCTGGCCAAGGAGGAGAGCGCGAAGACCGTGGCCCCCAAGGAGGGGTCATCACAGAAACCTGCCCAGCAGAGGCGGCTTCCCATGACCCTCGACCGCGCAGCCGAGACAACCCCGACCTGCCCAGGCCCAAGGAGCCTGCCCTCTGGCCAGATCATCAGGAGTCACGCAAGCTGAGGGCTGCCCATCTCAGCTCCCCTCCCCAGGGCCACAGACCCTCCTCGCCTGGTCTCCGGGGAGCCTGTCCTGTTATGCCTGCGCAGGGCCCGGCAGTCAGGTCCAGTGAAGTCGAGGAGGACCTCCCCAGCCTGGACTTCCTCCTGACCTTGCAGTACAGCCTGCAGCCCTGGGGGCTGTCCCTGAGCCCCGTCCCTGCTCGGCGTCTGGCTCGACCCTCACGTCCTCAAAAGCGGAGGGGCGACCCATTGGTCTCTGGGAGGAGGAAGAAGCAGCACTGCAGCCAGTAGGGGCCGTGGGCCGGCCTCTCAGGGGTGCCAGTCCCTCTGGACTGGATTTGACCCTCACTGCATCCTGTGGCCCGAGGGATCCCGAGCTCCCATCACCCAGTGCTGACCCAGCTGCTCCTCAGCTACGGGCAGGGTGGGGGAGGCAGGACAGGGGAGAGAGGGTGGGGGGGTCTGGATGGGGAATTGGGGTGGGGGAGGGGGGCCTGTTTGGGGGATGAGGGTGGGGGAGAGGCGAGGCACAGGTCCGGGAGGCAGCACGTTGGGGGCGTTGTATGTAATGGGGGTTTGTATACAAGTGTGAATAAAAGTGGTATTGTTGGGAAATGCCCTGGGACTACTGCCTCTGTTCTCATGTCTGTGCCACTAAGTGGAGACAGGCCTGTGAGGAAGGAAGGATCTGGGAGATGCCAGGCTCCAAGGACCCACCGGTGCCCGACCATCAACTCCTTCTCTAGATTCTGAGATCTGATTCCTCCCCCAGGACCCATGTGGGATCCTTGACTAAAAGGGTGTCGGCCCCCACATGCAGAGCTGTGGTCATGGGGTGGGGGTGTCCCAGCAACAGTGGCAGGTGGGCAAAACCGTCCAGCACCACGGTGGCCTGGCTGTCTGCTAGGGGGAGGAAGGGGCCATGTCTGGGCGTCTCCTGCCCATCCACCCACGGAGCTCGCTGGTTAGCCCCCAGATGCTCCTCTGCACCTTTCCTCCCCTGTCCCACGTCAGCAGCATCCATGTCCCACCCGCCCCTGTGCCTTTGTGAAGTGTGAAGGAAGCTAACTCTTGGTGGCGGGTCAGCTGGCTGCTGCCCCTCCTATTCCCAGGTGGGTCTCCACATTGGAGAAGGCCTCAGAGCTTGGCTAGATTAAGACGGCGTGGTGTGAAGCCGCACACCACGGCCCTCAAGCCCAGAAGCTTCCAGAACATCATGCCATGCAGGTCCTCGTTGGGGGCATCCTCACGGGAACCCACTACTGTCCCTGCTGTCCAGCTCAGCGCACACATCAGGCGCTGAGGGAAAACGCGGGGATCGAAGGCTGGAGCCCTGGACCCACTCCTCACTAGTTCCCTGACTCTTCCACATTCAGAGCTGTCCTCAGGAGCCCCTCTTAGGTTTTAGGAATGTGGAGCAAGTCGTGTTTGGAGGGGACTTGGCCCATGCCCTAGTACGTGTGGGCACTCAGTCGAGCACAGGCATCATCTCGGTCACACCTCGGGGCTCCTGCTGCTACTCCTGTCCTCGCCACCTGACTGCTGTCTGTCCTGGGGCCCTTTTGTGGTTGAACAGTTCCCAGGAGGAGGCACAACCTCTGCTTCCCCAGCACCGTGCCCTGCCTCAACCTTACAATCTGCCCCTGACCCTGTACAGTGGGGCCAGCTGGAGGGCTGTTACAGTCACAATGTCGTGTCCCCCAAATCCGCATGTTGAAGCCCTAAGCCCCATCGTGATGGTATCTGGGGGTGGTGCCTTTGGGAGGTTGTTGGGGTAAGAGGAGATCAGAGGGTGGAGCCCTAATGACGGGGATTAGCGCCCTTATAAGAAGAGGAGGAGACACCAGAACTCTCTCTTCCCCATGTGATGACACAGCAGGAAAGGGAAATCAAAACGGAAAACCAACAATTATAACTCTCACCATGGTCCACAGATTCTCAGTAATGAATCTCGGTATTAATTCCATAGTATCTAACTTTCACCTATACTTTGGAGTAGTGTAAAATTCCCCGAACTAGAGGCAGGCTAGGTGTTGTGAGTGGTCATGTTTTCAAATGCAAGTTCAAGTTCTCCTGACTTTGGATTGGACTGAGGAGGAACATGGGCACTCGACAATAGCTAATGCACACTGCAAGGAGCCAGTTGGCCAAATCCCCATCTCTCTCCCGTAACTGCTTAATAGCCTTTACTTACTATGACGTGGTCTCAAGTGACTCCGGGGGTTCATAAAGGTAAATGAGAAGTAGTCACCCAACCTGGTGTGAGAATACTGCATGCAAATGACAGTCAGGAATCGAGGCTGTCTGGATCACAGCCCTCTGAAACCTCATTCACCGTGGCAACTGCATTATTTTAAATGGAGACAGCAAAGTAACTAGGTCCTACATCCAGAAGTCACAAGATTAGCTCACCGGTGAACCGGCAGTTTGAGAGTTGTGGGAGTTCCAAAGCTCCATAAAGACTTGGTACCTTCTACAGATTTGAGGTCTAGTTTGAAGTCAGGTAGTATAATGCCTCTGGTTTTATTTTATTTTTTTGCTCAGGACTGCTTTGGCTATTGGGGTCTTTTGTTGTTCCATATGAATTTAGGATTGTTTTTTCTATTTCTGTGAAGAATGTCATTGGTATTTTGATGGGGATTGCACCGAATCTGTAGATCACTTTTGGTATTATGGACATTTTCACAACATTAATTCTTCCAATCCATGAACAAGGAATGTCTTTCCACCTCTCTTGGTGTCCTCTTTCTTTCAGCAGAGTTTTGTAGTTCTCATTGTAGAGATCTTTCACCTCTTTGGTTAAATTTATTCCTACGTATTTTATTCTTCTCAGAGTTATTGTAAATGGGCTGGCTTTCTTCTTCTTCTTTTTTTTTTTTTCCCCCTGCTTATTTGTTGTTGCCGTATAAGAATATTCCCAATTTTTATGCATTGATTTTGTATCCTGCACAGTACTGAATTTGTTTAGGAGCTCTAGGAGTTTTTTGGTAGAGGTTATGGATTTTTCTATATGTAGGATCACGTCCAATCCTGTGAAACGTGACGTTTTGATTTTGTCTTTTCCACTGTGGATGCCCTTTCTTTCTTTCTCTTGCCTGATTGCTCTGGCTAGTACTTCCAATGCTATGTTAAATAGGAGTGGTGAGAGTGAGCATCCTTCTCTTATTCCTGTTCCTGAAGGAAAAGCTTTCAATTTTTCCCCATTCAGGACAATGTTGGCAGTGTGATTTTCATATATGGCTTTTATTGGGTTGACATATGTTCCTTCTATACCTACTTAGTTAAGGGTCTTTATCATGAAAGGATGATGCTGAATTTTCTTTTTTTCTTTTTTTTTTTTTTTTTCGTGACCGGCACTCAGCCAGTGAGTGCACCGGTCAGTCCTATATAGGATCCGAACCCGCGGCAGGAGCGTCGCTGCACTGCCAGCGCAGCACACTACCAAGTGCGCCACGGGCTCGGCCCATGATGCTGAATTTTCTCAAATGCTTTTTCTGCATCTCTTGAGACAATCGTATAGTTTTTATCCTTGCTTTTGTTCATGTGGTGTATCACATTTATTGATATATGTATGTTGAACCATCCTTGCATCCCTGGGATGAAACCCACATGATCACAGTGTATAATCTTTGTGACGTGCTGTTGTATTCTGTTTGCTCATGTCTTGCTGGAGATTTTCGTGTCTATGTTCATCAAGGTTACTGACCTGTAATTTTCTTTTCGGTTGTTGTGTCTTTGTCTGATTTGGGGATCGGGATGATGCTGGCCTCATAGAATTAATTTAGGAGAACGGCCTCTGTTTCAATTTCTTGGAGTAGTCTGAAAAGGATGGTTGTTAATGCTTCTTTAAAACTTTGGTAGAATGCAGCAGTGAAGCCATCTGGTCCTGGGCTTTTCTGTGTTGGGGTACTGTTGATGACTGCATCATTCTCATTGCTTCTTATTGGTCTCTTCGGGTTCTGCATTTCTCCTTGGTTCAGTCTTAGTAGTTTACGGGTCTTCAGAAATCTATCCATTTCCTCCAGGTTTTCAAATTTGTTGGAGTATAGTTGTTCTGAACAATCTCTAATGATTCTTTGTATTTCTGTGGAATCGGTTGCAATGTCTCCCTTTCCATTTCTGATTTTTGTTATTCGGGCCTTCTCTCTTCTTTTCTAAGTAGTCTGGCCAACAGCTTGCGTAGTTTGTTTTTCCCCTGGGGAAAAAAAAAAAAAGCATTTTGCTTCATTGATTTTCTGCATCATTCTTTTGGTCTCTACTTCGTTTAGTTCGACTCTGTTCTTAATCATTGCTTTCCATCTACTAGTTTGGTGCTTAGATTGTTCTTGGTTTTCTACTTACTTGAGATTTAATGTTAGATTATTTGAAGTGTTTCCATTCTTTTGATGTAAGCGCTTTTTACCGGCAACTCATCTTTGACAAGGCCACCAAGAATATACACTAGGGAAAGGACGGCACCTTCAATAAATAGTGCTGGGGAAACCGGACATCCATGCGTAGAAAAGTCAAACTAGGCCCATACCTTTCACCATACACAAAATCAACTCGAAATGGATTAAAGACTCAAATATAAGAACTGAAACTATAAAACTCCTAGATGAAAACACAGGGGACATACTTCAGGATGTAGGACTGGGCAAAGACTTTATGAATAAAACCCCAAAAGCACAAGCAGTAAAAGTAAACATATTGCAATGTATCAAACCATAAAGCTTCTGCACAGCAAAAGAAGGCACACAGACAAGGGGCTGATATCCAGACATATAAGCAACTCAAACAACCCAAGAGCACATAAACAAGTTATTCAATATTAAAATGGGCAGAGACAGTTTTCAAAGAAAGACATGAATTTTCATGGCTTTCCAGCAAAGGGGATCTTAAGCAAGGCCAGTCCACGGGAGTCTGCAGAGGTCGCAGCAACAGACCGTAGCTGAGCGTACAAGGACTGCTTCCTACAGAATGATGTGCATACAGCAACCCAGCCCGCTGGAGGTGCTGAGACAATCCAAACCTATTTCCAGACACTCATTCCCCCTACCTCCCTTACAAACCCTGTATTTATCGGATTCCTTGTTCTGACCTACCTTCGGGAAGTGCAGCCACTCTACAGCAGGGTTGGCTGAGGGGCACAAAAACAGGTTTATTGATAAAGAAATGGAGTGAGTAGAACACCAGGTAGAAGCTTTGTGCTGTGAATCTGAGAAACAATTTGAAACTTGCCTCAGAGGCACACACCCACTGTGCTGCCCCTGTATAATCTGAGGGACCTTCAGAATCCTGCCTACCTGCCAGAACCCTGCACGGCATGTCTCCCCACCCCCACCAGCCCAACTGCCCCCACCCCTCCCCCACTGCAGAATTCTGGAGAGCTACATTCTAAGCCTGTTGACATTTAAAATTGGACCCTGAGCATCTGCAGTTGACAGTTTGCTGTCCGGGTCCTGCGCTAGACTTTTCTCACTGTGGAGACTGCCGTGCCACTGTGGTCAGTCCCCAAGCCTATGGGGATGGCTTCAAAGGGAGGTAAGTCTGCAGGGTCTGCGGTGTGTTATTACACCCCTGTCACCCCTCAAACCCATGGGAGTTCAAATGTGACACTTGCCCTGGGACAGCTGGTTGGGTGGAAATAGAGGAAGAGAGAGCACCGGACTTACCCAAGGACATCTCACCCGGGAGACGGGGGAAGCCACTGGCATCCTGAGGCTGCAGGGGGAAGGGGGCTTCTCACAGGTGGATCCAGATGCCTCAGGAGAAACCTACCGGGTGATGAGAAAGGACACAGCAGTTGTACTGACTCTTTCCAGAAGGGAAACAGGTGACTTATGTTTCTAAGTCAACACAGGTCAACGTGTGTTTGTAGGCAATGGTGGACTGTGTCGTGCTTGTGCCACAGGGGGGCTCAAGAAGAAAGCCTGAGTCCTGCGTCCTTTCTTCAGACACCTGGGGCTTGTGCTGTGGTACTGTCCTGAGGGATACAAACCGGAGTATTCCAGATCTTAGAGGAGTAGCGGGGAGAAACGGTCTCAGCCAGAAAACCGTTCAGTGGAACAGTTCTCTCTGACCAAGATTACCGTGAAATATCCCCTCCGTCAGTGAGGCTGGAGGTCGCTCTAACTGCAGCAGTCCAGTCTCGGCTCACGTCTGCCCAGAGATGGCTTCTCATTCGGTCCAGATCGCTGTTGTCTCTGTTCACCAGGGACAGGGCAGCCAGAAACTGCAAACAAGATGGGGCTTGCTCTTCGCGGAGCTGTTCTGAATTGCTGTCACTTTGGGGGACGCTCGGGTCTTCAGACCCATTCATCTTCCACCCTGTCTCATGGCCTGTCCTCCGCCCTTCGTTTCATGTGGAGATGAAGACTTTGTTCATACTCCATGTCTAGCACATCATGAACAGGGGACAGATGAGGCGTGCTGTCGGCTTTACAGTGGAAGGTTCTGAAAGGCTGGTTTCCTTCCCGAGAGAGGAAGCAGAGCAGCACACCATTAGGAAGATCTTCTATTATTATGACTGTTGTTATTCAAAGTTAGGACATATGTCCTGATCAGTTAGGACCATGTCCTATGGACCTTGCTCTCCGTGACTACGGTTGACCTGAAACCCTAGTGAACAGGGATGTACCCAGACAACTTTCCTGTCACACTGGCTCATGCCTGGTTCTTTGTGGGCCATCACTGAGAGCTCAAAGGAGAAGGATCACAGAAGGTCTCCATTACCCACGGCCAACTCTAACCATCAGCAGCTATTCAAATCTCTACGAACCTCCACTGGGAGCCGCAGGGCTCCACATTTCCTGGCCTTTCTAGTCCTCTGCAGCCCTCTCTGGCTGTGCAGTGACAGGGTCTCAGGGAATTCATCAACTAACTCACAGACCACCTCCTGAGAACAGAGCTGCCTCAGTGACAGCACGAACGAACCACTGTGCATGGGGACAAGTGTGCCCCGAACCTGGCCTCTGTTCCATGCTTGCTGTGGGTGGTACCAGGAGAAGCACATCCTCACTGGGCTGCTGCATTATGGGGTTCCCTCAGGTCTCCTGGGCGATAGTTGAGGCACAGATTTTGTTCAAGTTCATTTGTTTGGGTTGTGAGGGCTTTATGAGGAGCATCAGGAAAAGGAGCACTGAGAAAGAGAAGGGCTCATAACCTTGTGAATCTGCTGGCTTCACATAGGTCACGTGGGGGGCGCCTGCAACTGGCACTGGAGAAGGTGCCCTTCATGGGGGTGTGCACACTGAGGGGCGTTGTGCCGCCAAGCAGAGTCCACCCCAACTCACATCTAGGGGCAATCCCACGAGGCTGGCGGGTCCACGTGCCGGGGACACCCTGGGGAGCTTCTCAGAGGCAAGGGAAGCTTAGGTGTTACTTCTTGACTGACGGGGGTCAGAGGATCTCAGTGAATGAGAAGCAAGTTCTCTAGTAGAATGATCCCCAACCCAAGGGGGAGCATGACATTCACTTGGGGGCAAACTGCACAATTCCCCGTCCTATGGCCCTCAAATGCTGGGATGCCTCGCTCTGGTTCACACTGACTCTAAGGGAAGGGAGAGCCTCCGTCCTGGTGGCCGCGTCCCCTGCTCATTCGCCCCTCTCCTTTGTCTCCACAGCATCTGCAGTGCTGGGGCCCAGCGTGACCCTGAACCCTCCGTTCACTTCCTTCCGTCCGCTGTTTCCCACGCCTGCTTCCGGCCCAGTCCCCGGGCCGCCCTGCGAGCAGCCCCCACCTGCCCTAGTGATGTCAGCGTTGCCTCCTGGTGGCCCCCTGGTGCGGTCTGCTTTCCCCAGGATGCCTCAGGGGACCGGAGCCGCTGGCCATGGCCCGAGTGGGGCCGGGGCTTTCAACATCATTGTCCCAGTCAGGACGCAAGGGGCTCCAGCAGAGCCCTCTCACACTCAGACCACTGTCCTGGCTCAGGCCCCCCTCAACTGGAGTGCTCCAGGGGCCCTCTGCGGGGGTGCTCAGTGTCCTGCTCCCCTGCTGTTGGCAACTCCCGCTGTAGGGACCGTGATGCCTGCTGCATCCATCGGGGGCACGTGGGCTGGAGAGGGGTACTGGTTCCCAGGCCAGCCCCTTCCAGCTCCCCTTCCAGCAGCCCAGCTGGGTCCGACCGTGGTCCCAGGGAATGACGGGCCACGTCCACATGGGGCTGGTGGGGAGGGCGGCAAGGCCCCCTCCCAGGCCAAGGCCGCGCCAGAGGACTCCTGTAACCCCAGGAGTGTTTACGACAACTTCCGACGCTGGCAGCGCTTCAAGTCCCTGGCCCGCGGGCACCTGCCCCAGAGTCCTGATGCTGAAGCTCTGTCCTGCTTCCTCATGTGAGTGCCCTCCTTGGGGGATGGAGCTAATCCCACCGCTCCCACATGAAGGGGAACGAAGGACGGACGAGGAGGGCAGCCTATTTAGGGGAACTTGGATGAAGGTCACGTGGGCGACGGCCCATGCATTCTCAGCAGTTTAACTAATGTCCCACTCCGGTTCACGACGTACATTCATGAGCCTTAGGTCGACTGATCCCCAACACCCTGTGAGTCCACCAAACTTGGTTTTTAACAGTTACCATAATATGCACAGAAGGTAAAGGCCAGAGTGAGTTTCCGGTGTGACATGAGCCACAACTTGGATTCAGGTCTCTGCCTTCACCCGTGATTCCTCCCCGTGTCCTCTCATGCCCAGCACAGGACCTGAGTGAGGATGGCTTCGGGACGTCACATGGAGGGACTGGGGGGAGAAGGCACAGGCCACAGGAGGAGCCTTACACATGTACCCCCTCACTCTTCTGGAAAATTCTAGCGAGGAGACTGAGGTAGTCAAGCCACACATTGGGACCTGGTTGGGCCCCCATCACTGGGTTTGGATCCTGCGCAGAGTCGCCTTCTTTATCCCTGAATGCCTCCTAGACAGAGAGACAATTCCGCTTCATTCGGAGGGTGGGAAGATTGTCTGACTCATGTCTGATGCACTCAGCAGGGTCTCTGGCATGTGCTGTCCCTCGTTATTGTTGTTTTCGTATTATGATGATGATTACTATTACCGTCAACACTAAGAACAGGCAACCTAGAAGAGGACAGTGTTCCCAAAGTCACATGTCCCACCACAGGGAGTGAGGGGACCGTGAGCCCAGGAGCCCAGGACCAGGGGCTGAGGTGATGGGAGGCAGCGACGTCCGTAGCCAGGAGCGTTTGTCTTTCCCTCCCCAACACCTGCCTCCTTCCACCTGCAGGCCCTCGTGTTCCTGGGGCCATCACATGGAGCACGTATCCTAGTCCACGGGACACGGGACATGGCTGCATACCTGCCCCGCTCCCACACTGGCTGCCCTCCACGGGAAGCTGCACACAGTGTATAAATTAAAGGGGCCCCCAAATCCTTGTCCCCAGTGATTTCAGTGTCCCGCACATGCTGAGCAGTCGGAGTTCCCCTTGGACCAAAGTCCCAGGTGCCCTAGGCTGTCCTGAGTCCCTAAATGGAGCCACCGCCCCCAGGCCTTGCCCGGTCAGCTCAGGCACCGGTCTCCTTTGGCTCTGGATCCCCGCGCCTGCTCTGCACGCTGAGGGACTCTGACGCTGTGTCCCCAAGGGCTGCCTCTCTAGAGAGTCACCAGGAGCTGATTAAGTGCTCAGTCCTGGGGCCTTGGAACGGCCATTCTAGGCAGTTCTCGGTCAGCTCAGGCTGCCATAACAAAACGCCACAGGACAGGTGCTTTAGACAACAGACTTTCACGTCTCCCAGTTCAGGAAGCGGAAGTCCCAGATGAGGTCCCGGCAGATTCAGTTCCGGGCAAGGACTTTCCGCCTGGCTTTCGATGGCTGTGTCCCCACATCACAGGGAGTTCTGGTGTCTTTTCCTCTTCTCACACTCACAGGGACACAAATCCCATCACGGGGCCTCCCAATTATCTAATCTAAACCTGATGATCCCCAAAGGCTCCACCTCCAAATACCATCACATTGCAAGCTAGGGCCACAACATGTGAATTTTGGGGACACACACATTCAGTCCGTAACACACAATAATACTAAGGCCTCCAAGGGAAGTCAGAGAGGCCAAGCAGTCCCTTGGTGCTGAGGTTGACACATGTTGGTTGTCCTGGAGGCCGAAGAGCCCACACTGGGAGGACAGGCACAGGTGACAGGACAGGTGGGATGTGTGTGATGTGGCGGGGCACGGGTGTGGGCCGGTCAGCTGGGATGGGAGGAGGGCAGGGGCATTGTGACTGACACTGAGGACTTACAGCCCAGTGCTTCGGTCCCTGGCCCGGCTGAAGCCCACCATGAGCCTGGAGGACGGAGTGCGGCGGGCCATGCAGGAATGGCAGGGCACGAGCAATTATGACCGCATGAACTATTATGACATGGCAGCAAAGTGAGTCAGGGATGCAGGGCCTGAGGGGCTGTGGGGCGGGCTGAGGGTGGGTGAAAGGGGGAGGGGCTGGTGCGGTGGGCTCATCGGCAGGGATGCCGTGAGGACGGGGATCCGCTAGGTCCGGCCCCTCCCTGGGGCCCTGCCTCCCCCGGGAAGCTCTCCATCCACCTGGGTGCTTGGGCTTCTCTCTCCTACCCACCCCGGAATCTCCGCCCTCCCCTGGCCTCGGGTCAAACCCTGCCCAGATGCTGAAACGGGGATGGGGAAGAGTAACCAGCACAGCCCAGTGGGGTTCGGCTCCAGCTGTGGGGACCCTGCAGGAGGGAAGCTAGTGACTACTGACAAAGTCGGGACCACGTCTCCTCATGAAAAGTGGCCAGAAATAGGTCACCTGCCATCCCAGAATGGGCTGGGGCAGAAGAGCTTGGGCAGGGGAAGCCAGCACCTCACACACCCCCAGACACGTCTCTGGCCTCCCTGCCTTTGCTGCACGGCAATCCACTCCGTGAACACCAATCACCCTCACAGAAAATGCACCCTCTCCTCTCAGCTGAGCTCCCACTTCCTGCAACATCTCCGGGGCCCTTCTCTCCCAGGCTATTGTCAGGGGCTCACAGTACCAGCCCAGGATTCCCGGATCCGGGCAAGGATTCCTCATGTCATTTGCAGTCAGTCACATCCCTGACCTAGCTTCTGGCTGTCAGCTCTTCTGAGTGGCCCTGGGCAGGGATAGGAGGAGCAGGGTCCCCTGAGGGCCGGGCCTGGGTCACACAGGCCTTCATTCAGGAAGACCCCCTGGATGTTTTCTGCCCTGCAGGTGTAGGTGAGCCAGCGTACCCCTGCAACTGTTCCGCAGGTGGGGGAGCAGCCCGGCCCACCCAAAGCCCTTCCTCCCCCATCCCTGGCCAGGCCTCCCTCTCAGCATGGCTATGGCTCTCCCTCTGCCCGCCAGGTTCATGGAATTTGAAGCTGAGGAGGAGATGCAGCTCCGGGTGCTGCAGTGTGTGAAGGGGCCCCAGGGCCTGCCTCCTCCAGCCCCACCAAAGCTTGCTCCTCCAGGGCCACCAGTCCCCAACACTGTGCCACGGTCAGGTACGGCAAGCATATTCCCACAGGAGCCAATACAAAGGCCTAAGGGGGCCTGCGGAGGCCTTGTGCCCTCATCTTGTCCCTTTCCTGTAAGGGGAGGGGGCGCTTGCTCTTTCAGCGAGAGCAGCCAGTGAGAACCTGGGGCTCCACTGCCCTGGATCAGGAACTAGGTATTGGCCTGGTCCAGTAGTTTCGTAGCTGCTATCGGCCTTGGCTGTCCAGGACCCAATGTACAGTCTTCCCAGGAAGCAGTGCTGGGTGGGGAGACGTCCCAGAATCTTGGTGGCTCCAAAGTCTTTCCAGGTAACTCAGTCTCACATGACCCACCTCGGGTAGTGTATCCTCCCACGGGGCCTGACGTGCAGCCTGGACCCATTTCATGGCCCTCAGTTCCAACCTCCCCCCAGTGTGGCTGGAGGTGGCCGCTACAGCCCAGCCACGCACCTGTCCTCCCTCCTGTCCTAGGGTGTGCTCCCAGGAAGGCTGGCCGCAGGGCACCATCCACTCGCCCGCTGTCATGCAGACCCCAGCAGCTGACCCAGGCCAAGGCACCCAAGGAGATCCCACCAGAAGCTGTCCAGGAGTATGTGGATATCATGGAGGCACTGCTGGGGCCTCATGCAAATTGGGAGGATGAAGATATCGAGGAGCAGCAGGAGCAGGACGGGACTGACCCGGACCCAGGTCTCCTGAGCTACATTAACAAGCTGTGCTCCCAGGAAGACTTCATCACCAAGGTGGGCTGGCTTGGAGCCCTCGTGTGGGGGAGGTTTTCTGGGGAACGGCAGTCCCAGCCCCATGGAATTCAGTTCTATTCATCCCTCAGCTACGGAGCAGTGTGTGTGTGAGAGACAGAGAAAGTCTGTGTGTAGCTGCTAGTGGCCATGAGTTAGAACGACCCTGCTGTGTGGACAGGAGAGACAGGCATTACTTTCTGCTTCTCCTCGAGGTCCCCCTGGCTGCAGTTCACTCCCTGCCAAAGACACTCATGCCCCTTTCCCCCTGCTCCAGGTGGAGGCCATCGTCCACCCCCGATTCCTGGCAGCTTTGCTTTCCCCAGACCCAAACTTGGATCCCTTGGCTCTGACTGAGGTGCTGGAGCAGGAAGAAGGACTCACCCTAGCACAGGTAACACACGGGAGACAGGGACACCAGGGCACCCAGGGGAGAAAGGGCCAGCAGATCTCCTAGGGGAGGGAAGGGCACCAGGCAAACGAGGGGGAACACGTGACCCTGTGCCCCTGAAGCCCACGTGATTTTGTCTAGTCTTACCCTGCTGGGGGTGCATGGCCTCCGGAGGGGAACCGCCTGGGTCAGAGGAGTAGGTGCAGAAGAGCAGGAACGAGAGGACAGAGCCAGGGAGGGAGGGCAGGGGGCGAAGCTGGAAGGAGGCCCAGCAGGGCACAGCACAGTCACAGTCCCTGCCTCTGACACCAAGCCAAGCCTCCTCTCACCTTCGCCACCTCCCGCCCAAATGCAGGGTTCTCCACCATCCTGCCAGCCCCTCCCCACACCTGGGGCAGAGCCAGTGAGTGCCACTTTGCTCCCCCCAGCTGGTGGAAAAGCGCCTCACGGCCCCGAATGACGCAGGAGGTGTGGGGGCCACCCCAGCTCATGGCGCACCCCAATTGGAGTCACATCCTAAGACTGCAGCTGGCCAAGGAGAAGAGAGCGAAGACCGTGGCCCCCAAGGAGGGGTCATCACAGAAACCTGCCCAGCAGAGGCGGCTTCCCATGACCCTCGACCGCGCAGCCGAGACAACCCCGACCTGCCCAGGCCCAAGGAGCCTGCCCTCTGGCCAGATCATCAGGAGTCACGCAAGCTGAGGGCTGCCCATCTCAGCTCCCCTCCCCAGGGCCACAGACCCTCCTCGCCTGGTCTCCGGGGAGCCTGTCCTGTTATGCCTGCGCAGGGCCCGGCAGTCAGGTCCAGTGAAGTCGAGGAGGACCTCCCCAGCCTGGACTTCCTCCTGACCTTGCAGTACAGCCTGCAGCCCTGGGGGCTGTCCCTGAGCCCCGTCCCTGCTCGGCGTCTGGCTCGACCCTCACGTCCTCAAAAGCGGAGGGGCGACCCATTGGTCTCTGGGAGGAGGAAGAAGCAGCACTGCAGCCAGTAGGGGCCGTGGGCCGGCCTCTCAGGGGTGCCAGTCCCTCTGGACTGGATTTGACCCTCACTGCATCCTGTGGCCCAAGGGATCCCGAGCTCCCATCACCCAGTGCTGACCCAGCTGCTCCTCAGCTACGGGCAGGGTGGGGGAGGCAGGACAGGGGAGAGAGGGTGGGGGGGTCTGGATGGGGAATTGGGGTGGGGGAGGGGGGCCTGTTTGGGGGATGAGGGTGGGGGAGAGGCGAGGCACAGGTCCGGGAGGCAGCACGTTGGGGGCGTTGTATGTAATGGGGGTTTGTATACAAGTGTGAATAAAAGTGGTATTGTTGGGAAATGCCCTGGGACTACTGCCTCTGTTCTCATGTCTGTGCCACTAAGTGGAGACAGGCCTGTGAGGAAGGAAGGATCTGGGAGATGCCAGGCTCCAAGGACCCACCGGTGCCCGACCATCAACTCCTTCTCTAGATTCTGAGATCTGATTCCTCCCCCAGGACCCATGTGGGATCCTTGACTAAAAGGGTGTCGGCCCCCACATGCAGAGCTGTGGTCATGGGGTGGGGGTGTCCCAGCAACAGTGGCAGGTGGGCAAAACCGTCCAGCACCACGGTGGCCTGGCTGTCTGCTAGGGGGAGGAAGGGGCCATGTCTGGGCGTCTCCTGCCCATCCACCCACGGAGCTCGCTGGTTAGCCCCCAGATGCTCCTCTGCACCTTTCCTCCCCTGTCCCACGTCAGCAGCATCCATGTCCCACCCGCCCCTGTGCCTTTGTGAAGTGTGAAGGAAGCTAACTCTTGGTGGCGGGTCAGCTGGCTGCTGCCCCTCCTATTCCCAGGTGGGTCTCCACATTGGAGAAGGCCTCAGAGCTTGGCTAGATTAAGACGGCGTGGTGTGAAGCCGCACACCAGGGCCCTCAAGCCCAGAAGCTTCCAGAACATCATGCCATGCAGGTCCTCGTTGGGGGCATCCTCACGGGAACCCACTACTGTCCCTGCTGTCCAGCTCAGCGCACACATCAGGCGCTGAGGGAAAACGCGGGGATCGAAGGCTGGAGCCCTGGACCCACTCCTCACTAGTTCCCTGACTCTTCCACATTCAGAGCTGTCCTCAGGAGCCCCTCTTAGGTTTTAGGAATGTGGAGTAAGTCGTGTTTGGAGGGGACTTGGCCCATGCCCTAGTACGTGTGGGCACTCAGTCGAGCACAGGCATCATCTCGGTCACACCTCGGGGCTCCTGCTGCTACTCCTGTCCTCGCCACCTGACTGCTGTCTGTCCTGGGGCCCTTTTGTGGTTGAACAGTTCCCAGGAGGAGGCACAACCTCTGCTTCCCCAGCACCGTGCCCTGCCTCAACCTTACAATCTGCCCCTGACCCTGTACAGTGGGGCCAGCTGGAGGGCTGTTACAGTCACAATGTCGTGTCCCCCAAATCCGCATGTTGAAGCCCTAAGCCCCATCGTGATGGTATCTGGGGGTGGTGCCTTTGGGAGGTTGTTGGGGTAAGAGGAGATCAGAGGGTGGAGCCCTAATGACGGGGATTAGCGCCCTTATAAGAAGAGGAGGAGACACCAGAACTCTCTCTTCCCCATGTGATGACACAGCAGGAAAGGGAAATCAAAACGGAAAACCAACAATTATAACTCTCACCATGGTCCACAGATTCTCAGTAATGAATCTCGGTATTAATTCCATAGTATCTAACTTTCACCTATACTTTGGAGTAGTGTAAAATTCCCCGAACTAGAGGCAGGCTAGGTGTTGTGAGTGGTCATGTTTTCAAATGCAAGTTCAA
The DNA here is from genome assembly GCF_027409185.1 of Cynocephalus volans. Lineage (NCBI taxonomy): Eukaryota > Metazoa > Chordata > Mammalia > Dermoptera > Cynocephalidae > Cynocephalus > Cynocephalus volans. The sequence continues at coordinate 158,064,961 of NC_084465.1, forward strand.
GTTCTCCTGACTTTGGATTGGACTGAGGAGGAACATGGGCACTCGACAATAGCTAATGCACACTGCAAGGAGCCAGTTGGCCAAATCCCCATCTCTCTCCCGTAACTGCTTAATAGCCTTTACTTACTATGACGTGGTCTCAAGTGACTCCGGGGGTTCATAAAGGTAAATGGGAAGTAGTCACCCAACCTGGTGTGAGAATACTGCATGCAAATGACAGTCAGGAATCGAGGCTGTCTGGATCACAGCCCTCTGAAACCTCATTCACTGTGGCAACTGCATTATTTTAAATGGAGACAGCAAAGTAACTAGGTCCTACATCCAGAAGTCACAAGATTAGCTCACCGGTGAACCGGCAGTTTGAGAGTTGTGGGAGTTCCAAAGCTCCATAAAGACTTGGTACCTTCTACAGATTTGAGGTCTAGTTTGAAGTCAGGTAGTATAATGCCTCTGGTTTTATTTTATTTTCTTGCTCAGGACTGCTTTGGCTATTGGGGTCTTTTGTTGTTCCATATGAATTTAGGATTGTTTTTTCTATTTCTGTGAAGAATGTCATTGGTATTTTGATGGGGATTGCACCGAATCTGTAGATCACTTTTGGTATTATGGACATTTTCACAACATTAATTCTTCCAATCCATGAACAAGGAATGTCTTTCCACCTCTCTTGGTGTCCTCTTTCTTTCAGCAGAGTTTTGTAGTTCTCATTGTAGAGATCTTTCACCTCTTTGGTTAAATTTATTCCTACGTATTTTATTCTTCTCAGAGTTATTGTAAATGGGCTGGCTTTCTTCTTCTTCTTTTTTTTTTTTTTTCCCCTGCTTATTTGTTGTTGCCGTATAAGAATATTCCCAATTTTTATGCATTGATTTTGTATCCTGCACAGTACTGAATTTGTTTAGGAGCTCTAGGAGTTTTTTGGTAGAGGTTATGGATTTTTCTATATGTAGGATCACGTCCAATCCTGTGAAACGTGACGTTTTGATTTTGTCTTTTCCACTGTGGATGCCCTTTCTTTCTTTCTCTTGCCTGATTGCTCTGGCTAGTACTTCCAATGCTATGTTAAATAGGAGTGGTGAGAGTGAGCATCCTTCTCTTATTCCTGTTCCTGAAGGAAAAGCTTTCAATTTTTCCCCATTCAGGACAATGTTGGCAGTGTGATTTTCATATATGGCTTTTATTGGGTTGACATATGTTCCTTCTATACCTACTTAGTTAAGGGTCTTTATCATGAAGGGATGATGCTGAATTTTCTTTTTTTCTTTTTTTTTTTTTTTTTTCGTGACCGGCACTCAGCCAGTGAGTGCACCGGTCAGTCCTATATAGGATCCGAACCCGCGGCAGGAGCGTCGCTGCACTGCCAGCGCAGCACACTACCAAGTGCGCCACGGGCTCGGCCCATGATGCTGAATTTTCTCAAATGCTTTTTCTGCATCTCTTGAGACAATCGTATAGTTTTTATCCTTGCTTTTGTTCATGTGGTGTATCACATTTATTGATATATGTATGTTGAACCATCCTTGCATCCCTGGGATGAAACCCACATGATCACAGTGTATAATCTTTGTGACGTGCTGTTGTATTCTGTTTGCTCATGTCTTGCTGGAGATTTTCGTGTCTATGTTCATCAAGGTTACTGACCTGTAATTTTCTTTTCGGTTGTTGTGTCTTTGTCTGATTTGGGGATCGGGATGATGCTGGCCTCATAGAATTAATTTAGGAGAACGGCCTCTGTTTCAATTTCTTGGAGTAGTCTGAAAAGGATGGTTGTTAATGCTTCTTTAAAACTTTGGTAGAATGCAGCAGTGAAGCCATCTGGTCCTGGGCTTTTCTGTGTTGGGGTACTGTTGATGACTGCATCATTCTCATTGCTTCTTATTGGTCTCTTCGGGTTCTGCATTTCTCCTTGGTTCAGTCTTAGTAGTTTACGGGTCTTCAGAAATCTATCCATTTCCTCCAGGTTTTCAAATTTGTTGGAGTATAGTTGTTCTGAACAATCTCTAATGATTCTTTGTATTTCTGTGGAATCGGTTGCAATGTCTCCCTTTCCATTTCTGATTTTTGTTATTCGGGCCTTCTCTCTTCTTTTCTAAGTAGTCTGGCCAACAGCTTGCGTAGTTTGTTTTTCCCCTGGGGAAAAAAAAAAAAGCATTTTGCTTCATTGATTTTCTGCATCATTCTTTTGGTCTCTACTTCGTTTAGTTCGACTCTGTTCTTAATCATTGCTTTCCATCTACTAGTTTGGTGCTTAGATTGTTCTTGGTTTTCTACTTACTTGAGATTTAATGTTAGATTGTTTGAAGTGTTTCCATTCTTTTGATGTAAGCGCTTTTTACCGGCAACTCATCTTTGACAAGGCCACCAAGAATATACACTAGGGAAAGGACGGCACCTTCAATAAATAGTGCTGGGGAAACCGGACATCCATGCATAGAAAAGTCAAACTAGGCCCATACCTTTCACCATACACAAAATCAACTCGAAATGGATTAAAGACTCAAATATAAGAACTGAAACTATAAAACTCCTAGATGAAAACACAGGGGACATACTTCAGGATGTAGGACTGGACAAAGACTTTATGAATAAAACCCCAAAAGCACAAGCAGTAAAAGTAAACATATTGCAATGTATCAAACCATAAAGCTTCTGCACAGCAAAAGAAGGCACACAGACAAGGGGCTAATATCCAGACATATAAGCAACTCAAACAACCCAAGAGCACATAAACAAGTTATTCAATATTAAAATGGGCAGAGACAGTTTTCAAAGAAAGACATGAATTTTCATGGCTTTCCAGCAAAGGGGATCATAAGCAAGGCCAGTCCACGGGAGTCTGCAGAGGTCGCAGCAACAGACCGTAGCTGAGCGTACAAGGACTGCTTCCTACAGAATGATGTGCATACAGCAACCCAGCCCGCTGGAGGTGCTGAGACAATCCAAACCTATTTCCAGACACTCATTCCCCCTACCTCCCTTACAAACCCTGTATTTATCGGATTCCTTGTTCTGACCTACCTTCGGGAAGTGCAGCCACTCTACAGCAGGGTTGGCTGAGGGGCACAAAAACAGGTTTATTGATAAAGAAATGGAGTGAGTAGAACACCAGGTAGAAGCTTTGTGCTGTGAATCTGAGAAACAATTTGAAACTTGCCTCAGAGGCACACACCCACTGTGCTGCCCCTGTATAATCTGAGGGACCTTCAGAATCCTGCCTACCTGCCAGAACCCTGCACGGCATGTCTCCCCACCCCCACCAGCCCAACTGCCCCCACCCCTCCCCCACTGCAGAATTCTGGAGAGCTACATTCTAAGCCTGTTGACATTTAAAATTGGACCCTGAGCATCTGCAGTTGACAGTTTGCTGTCCGGGTCCTGCGCTAGACTTTTCTCACTGTGGAGACTGCCGTGCCACTGTGGTCAGTCCCCAAGCCTATGGGGATGGCTTCAAAGGGAGGTAAGTCTGCAGGGTCTGCGGTGTGTTATTACACCCCTGTCACCCCTCAAACCCATGGGAGTTCAAATGTGACACTTGCCCTGGGACAGCTGGTTGGGTGGAAATAGAGGAAGAGAGAGCACCGGACTTACCCAAGGACATCTCACCCGGGAGACGGGGGAAGCCACTGGCATCCTGAGGCTGCAGGGGGAAGGGGGCTTCTCACAGGTGGATCCAGATGCCTCAGGAGAAACCTACCGGGTGATGAGAAAGGACACAGCAGTTGTACTGACTCTTTCCAGAAGGGAAACAGGTGACTTATGTTTCTAAGTCAACACAGGTCAACGTGTGTTTGTAGGCAATGGTGGACTGTGTCGTGCTTGTGCCACAGGGGGGCTCAAGAAGAAAGCCTGAGTCCTGCGTCCTTTCTTCAGACACCTGGGGCTTGTGCTGTGGTACTGTCCTGAGGGATACAAACCGGAGTATTCCAGATCTTAGAGGAGTAGCGGGGAGAAACGGTCTCAGCCAGAAAACCGTTCAGTGGAACAGTTCTCTCTGACCAAGATTACCGTGAAATATCCCCTCCGTCAGTGAGGCTGGAGGTCGCTCTAACTGCAGCAGTCCAGTCTCGGCTCACGTCTGCCCAGAGATGGCTTCTCATTCGGTCCAGATCGCTGTTGTCTCTGTTCACCAGGGACAGGGCAGCCAGAAACTGCAAACAAGATGGGGCTTGCTCTTCGCGGAGCTGTTCTGAATTGCTGTCCCTTTGGGGGACGCTCGGGTCTTCAGACCCATTCATCTTCCAACCTGTCTCATGGCCTGTCCTCCGCCCTTCGTTTCATGTGGAGATGAAGACTTTGTTCATACTCCATGTCTAGCACATCATGAACAGGGGACAGATGAGGCGTGCTGTCGGCTTTACAGTGGAAGGTTCTGAAAGGCTGGTTTCCTTCCCGAGAGAGGAAGCAGAGCAGCACACCATTAGGAAGATCTTCTATTATTATGACTGTTGTTATTCAAAGTTAGGACATATGTCCTGATCAGTTAGGACCATGTCCTATGGACCTTGCTCTCCGTGACTACGGTTGACCTGAAACCCTAGTGAACAGGGATGTACCCAGACAACTTTCCTGTCACACTGGCTCATGCCTGGTTCTTTGTGGGCCATCACTGAGAGCTCAAAGGAGAAGGATCACAGAAGGTCTCCATTACCCACGGCCAACTCTAACCATCAGCAGCTATTCAAATCTCTACGAACCTCCACTGGGAGCCGCAGGGCTCCACATTTCCTGGCCTTTCTAGTCCTCTGCAGCCCTCTCTGGCTGTGCAGTGACAGGGTCTCAGGGAATTCATCAACTAACTCACAGACCACCTCCTGAGAACAGAGCTGCCTCAGTGACAGCACGAACGAACCACTGTGCATGGGGACAAGTGTGCCCCGAACCTGGCCTCTGTTCCATGCTTGCTGTGGGTGGTACCAGGAGAAGCACATCCTCACTGGGCTGCTGCATTATGGGGTTCCCTCAGGGCTCCTGGGCGATAGTTGAGGCACAGATTTTGTTCAAGTTCATTTGTTTGGGTTGTGAGGGCTTTATGAGGAGCATCAGGAAAAGGAGCACTGAGAAAGAGAAGGGCTCATAACCTTGTGAATCTGCTGGCTTCACATAGGTCACGTGGGGGGCGCCTGCAACTGGCACTGGAGAAGGTGCCCTTCATGGGGGTGTGCACACTGAGGGGCGTTGTGCCGCCAAGCAGAGTCCACCCCAACTCACATCTAGGGGCAATCCCACGAGGCTGGCGGGTCCACGTGCCGGGGACACCCTGGGGAGCTTCTCAGAGGCAAGGGAAGCTTAGGTGTTACTTCTTGACTGACGGGGGTCAGAGGATCTCAGTGAATGAGAAGCAAGTTCTCTAGTAGAATGATCCCCAACCCAAGGGGGAGCATGACATTCACTTGGGGGCAAACTGCACAATTCCCCGTCCTATGGCCCTCAAATGCTGGGATGCCTCGCTCTGGTTCACACTGACTCTAAGGGAAGGGAGCGCCTCCGTCCTGGTGGCCGCGTCCCCTGCTCATTCGCCCCTCTCCTTTGTCTCCACAGCATCTGCAGTGCTGGGGCCCAGCGTGACCCTGAACCCTCCGTTCACTTCCTTCCGTCCGCTGTTTCCCACGCCTGCTTCCGGCCCAGTCCCCGGGCCGCCCTGCGAGCAGCCCCCACCTGCCCTAGTGATGTCAGCGTTGCCTCCTGGTGGCCCCCTGGTGCGGTCTGCTTTCCCCAGGATGCCTCAGGGGACCGGAGCCGCTGGCCATGGCCCGAGTGGGGCCGGGGCTTTCAACATCATTGTCCCAGTCAGGACGCAAGGGGCTCCAGCAGAGCCCTCTCACACTCAGACCACTGTCCTGGCTCAGGCCCCCCTCAACTGGAGTGCTCCAGGGGCCCTCTGCGGGGGTGCTCAGTGTCCTGCTCCCCTGCTGTTGGCAACTCCCGCTGTAGGGACCGTGATGCCTGCTGCATCCATCGGGGGCACGTGGGCTGGAGAGGGGTACTGGTTCCCAGGCCAGCCCCTTCCAGCTCCCCTTCCAGCAGCCCAGCTGGGTCCGACCGTGGTCCCAGGGAATGACGGGCCACGTCCACATGGGGCTGGTGGGGAGGGCGGCAAGGCCCCCTCCCAGGCCAAGGCCGCGCCAGAGGACTCCTGTAACCCCAGGAGTGTTTACGACAACTTCCGACGCTGGCAGCGCTTCAAGTCCCTGGCCCGCGGGCACCTGCCCCAGAGTCCTGATGCTGAAGCTCTGTCCTGCTTCCTCATGTGAGTGCCCTCCTTGGGGGATGGAGCTAATCCCACCGCTCCCACATGAAGGGGAACGAAGGACGGACGAGGAGGGCAGCCTATTTAGGGGAACTTGGATGAAGGTCACGTGGGCGACGGCCCATGCATTCTCAGCAGTTTAACTAATGTCCCACTCCGGTTCACGACGTACATTCATGAGCCTTAGGTCGACTGATCCCCAACACCCTGTGAGTCCACCAAACTTGGTTTTTAACAGTTACCATAATATGCACAGAAGGTAAAGGCCAGAGTGAGTTTCCGGTGTGACATGAGCCACAACTTGGATTCAGGTCTCTGCCTTCACCCGTGATTCCTCCCCGTGTCCTCTCATGCCCAGCACAGGACCTGAGTGAGGATGGCTTCGGGACGTCACATGGAGGGACTGGGGGGAGAAGGCACAGGCCACAGGAGGAGCCTTACACATGTACCCCCTCACTCTTCTGGAAAATTCTAGCGAGGAGACTGAGGTAGTCAAGCCACACATTGGGACCTGGTTGGGCCCCCATCACTGGGTTTGGATCCTGCGCAGAGTCGCCTTCTTTATCCCTGAATGCCTCCTAGACAGAGAGACAATTCCGCTTCATTCGGAGGGTGGGAAGATTGTCTGACTCATGTCTGATGCACTCAGCAGGGTCTCTGGCATGTGCTGTCCCTCGTTATTGTTGTTTTCGTATTATGATGATGATTACTATTACCGTCAACACTAAGAACAGGCAACCTAGAAGAGGACAGTGTTCCCAAAGTCACATGTCCCACCACAGGGAGTGAGGGGACCGTGAGCCCAGGAGCCCAGGACCAGGGGCTGAGGTGATGGGAGGCAGCGACGTCCGTAGCCAGGAGCGTTTGTCTTTCCCTCCCCAACACCTGCCTCCTTCCACCTGCAGGCCCTCGTGTTCCTGGGGCCATCACATGGAGCACGTATCCTAGTCCACGGGACACGGGACATGGCTGCATACCTGCCCCGCTCCCACACTGGCTGCCCTCCACGGGAAGCTGCACACAGTGTATAAATTAAAGGGGCCCCCAAATCCTTGTCCCCAGTGATTTCAGTGTCCCGCACATGCTGAGCAGTCGGAGTTCCCCTTGGACCAAAGTCCCAGGTGCCCTAGGCTGTCCTGAGTCCCTAAATGGAGCCACCGCCCCCAGGCCTTGCCCGGTCAGCTCAGGCACCGGTCTCCTTTGGCTCTGGATCCCCGCGCCTGCTCTGCACGCTGAGGGACTCTGACGCTGTGTCCCCAAGGGCTGCCTCTCTAGAGAGTCACCAGGAGCTGATTAAGTGCTCAGTCCTGGGGCCTTGGAACGGCCATTCTAGGCAGTTCTCGGTCAGCTCAGGCTGCCATAACAAAACGCCACAGGACAGGTGCTTTAGACAACAGACTTTCACGTCTCCCAGTTCAGGAAGCGGAAGTCCCAGATGAGGTCCCGGCAGATTCAGTTCCGGGCAAGGACTTTCCGCCTGGCTTTCGATGGCTGTGTCCCCACATCACAGGGAGTTCTGGTGTCTTTTCCTCTTCTCACACTCACAGGGACACAAATCCCATCACGGGGCCTCCCAATTATCTAATCTAAACCTGATGATCCCCAAAGGCTCCACCTCCAAATACCATCACATTGCAAGCTAGGGCCACAACATGTGAATTTTGGGGACACACACATTCAGTCCGTAACACACAATAATACTAAGGCCTCCAAGGGAAGTCAGAGAGGCCAAGCAGTCCCTTGGTGCTGAGGTTGACACATGTTGGTTGTCCTGGAGGCCGAAGAGCCCACACTGGGAGGACAGGCACAGGTGACAGGACAGGTGGGATGTGTGTGATGTGGCGGGGCACGGGTGTGGGCCGGTCAGCTGGGATGGGAGGAGGGCAGGGGCATTGTGACTGACACTGAGGACTTACAGCCCAGTGCTTCGGTCCCTGGCCCGGCTGAAGCCCACCATGAGCCTGGAGGACGGAGTGCGGCGGGCCATGCAGGAATGGCAGGGCACGAGCAATTATGACCGCATGAACTATTATGACATGGCAGCAAAGTGAGTCAGGGATGCAGGGCCTGAGGGGCTGTGGGGCGGGCTGAGGGTGGGTGAAAGGGGGAGGGGCTGGTGCGGTGGGCTCATCGGCAGGGATGCCGTGAGGACGGGGATCCGCTAGGTCCGGCCCCTCCCTGGGGCCCTGCCTCCCCCGGGAAGCTCTCCATCCACCTGGGTGCTTGGGCTTCTCTCTCCTACCCACCCCGGAATCTCCGCCCTCCCCTGGCCTCGGGTCAAACCCTGCCCAGATGCTGAAACGGGGATGGGGAAGAGTAACCAGCACAGCCCAGTGGGGTTCGGCTCCAGCTGTGGGGACCCTGCAGGAGGGAAGCTAGTGACTACTGACAAAGTCGGGACCACGTCTCCTCATGAAAAGTGGCCAGAAATAGGTCACCTGCCATCCCAGAATGGGCTGGGGCAGAAGAGCTTGGGCAGGGGAAGCCAGCACCTCACACACCCCCAGACACGTCTCTGGCCTCCCTGCCTTTGCTGCACGGCAATCCACTCCGTGAACACCAATCACCCTCACAGAAAATGCACCCTCTCCTCTCAGCTGAGCTCCCACTTCCTGCAACATCTCCGGGGCCCTTCTCTCCCAGGCTATTGTCAGGGGCTCACAGTACCAGCCCAGGATTCCCGGATCCGGGCAAGGATTCCTCATGTCATTTGCAGTCAGTCACATCCCTGACCTAGCTTCTGGCTGTCAGCTCTTCTGAGTGGCCCTGGGCAGGGATAGGAGGAGCAGGGTCCCCTGAGGGCCGGGCCTGGGTCACACAGGCCTTCATTCAGGAAGACCCCCTGGATGTTTTCTGCCCTGCAGGTGTAGGTGAGCCAGCGTACCCCTGCAACTGTTCCGCAGGTGGGGGAGCAGCCCGGCCCACCCAAAGCCCTTCCTCCCCCATCCCTGGCCAGGCCTCCCTCTCAGCATGGCTATGGCTCTCCCTCTGCCCGCCAGGTTCATGGAATTTGAAGCTGAGGAGGAGATGCAGCTCCGGGTGCTGCAGTGTGTGAAGGGGCCCCAGGGCCTGCCTCCTCCAGCCCCACCAAAGCTTGCTCCTCCAGGGCCACCAGTCCCCAACACTGTGCCACGGTCAGGTACGGCAAGCATATTCCCACAGGAGCCAATACAAAGGCCTAAGGGGGCCTGCGGAGGCCTTGTGCCCTCATCTTGTCCCTTTCCTGTAAGGGGAGGGGGCGCTTGCTCTTTCAGCGAGAGCAGCCAGTGAGAACCTGGGGCTCCACTGCCCTGGATCAGGAACTAGGTATTGGCCTGGTCCAGTAGTTTCGTAGCTGCTATCGGCCTTGGCTGTCCAGGACCCAATGTACAGTCTTCCCAGGAAGCAGTGCTGGGTGGGGAGACGTCCCAGAATCTTGGTGGCTCCAAAGTCTTTCCAGGTAACTCAGTCTCACATGACCCACCTCGGGTAGTGTATCCTCCCACGGGGCCTGACGTGCAGCCTGGACCCATTTCATGGCCCTCAGTTCCAACCTCCCCCCAGTGTGGCTGGAGGTGGCCGCTACAGCCCAGCCACGCACCTGTCCTCCCTCCTGTCCTAGGGTGTGCTCCCAGGAAGGCTGGCCGCAGGGCACCATCCACTCGCCCGCTGTCATGCAGACCCCAGCAGCTGACCCAGGCCAAGGCACCCAAGGAGATCCCACCAGAAGCTGTCCAGGAGTATGTGGATATCATGGAGGCACTGCTGGGGCCTCATGCAAATTGGGAGGATGAAGATATCGAGGAGCAGCAGGAGCAGGACGGGACTGACCCGGACCCAGGTCTCCTGAGCTACATTAACAAGCTGTGCTCCCAGGAAGACTTCATCACCAAGGTGGGCTGGCTTGGAGCCCTCGTGTGGGGGAGGTTTTCTGGGGAACGGCAGTCCCAGCCCCATGGAATTCAGTTCTATTCATCCCTCAGCTACGGAGCAGTGTGTGTGTGAGAGACAGAGAAAGTCTGTGTGTAGCTGCTAGTGGCCATGAGTTAGAACGACCCTGCTGTGTGGACAGGAGAGACAGGCATTACTTTCTGCTTCTCCTCGAGGTCCCCCTGGCTGCAGTTCACTCCCTGCCAAAGACACTCATGCCCCTTTCCCCCTGCTCCAGGTGGAGGCCATCGTCCACCCCCGATTCCTGGCAGCTTTGCTTTCCCCAGACCCAAACTTGGATCCCTTGGCTCTGACTGAGGTGCTGGAGCAGGAAGAAGGACTCACCCTAGCACAGGTAACACACGGGAGACAGGGACACCAGGGCACCCAGGGGAGAAAGGGCCAGCAGATCTCCTAGGGGAGGGAAGGGCACCAGGCAAACGAGGGGGAACACGTGACCCTGTGCCCCTGAAGCCCACGTGATTTTGTCTAGTCTTACCCTGCTGGGGGTGCATGGCCTCCGGAGGGGAACCGCCTGGGTCAGAGGAGTAGGTGCAGAAGAGCAGGAACGAGAGGACAGAGCCAGGGAGGGAGGGCAGGGGGCGAAGCTGGAAGGAGGCCCAGCAGGGCACAGCACAGTCACAGTCCCTGCCTCTGACACCAAGCCAAGCCTCCTCTCACCTTCGCCACCTCCCGCCCAAATGCAGGGTTCTCCACCATCCTGCCAGCCCCTCCCCACACCTGGGGCAGAGCCAGTGAGTGCCACTTTGCTCCCCCCAGCTGGTGGAAAAGCGCCTCACGGCCCCGAATGACGCAGGAGGTGTGGGGGCCACCCCAGCTCATGGCGCACCCCAATTGGAGTCACATCCTAAGACTGCAGCTGGCCAAGGAGAAGAGAGCGAAGACCGTGGCCCCCAAGGAGGGGTCATCACAGAAACCTGCCCAGCAGAGGCGGCTTCCCATGACCCTCGACCGCGCAGCCGAGACAACCCCGACCTGCCCAGGCCCAAGGAGCCTGCCCTCTGGCCAGATCATCAGGAGTCACGCAAGCTGAGGGCTGCCCATCTCAGCTCCCCTCCCCAGGGCCACAGACCCTCCTCGCCTGGTCTCCGGGGAGCCTGTCCTGTTATGCCTGCGCAGGGCCCGGCAGTCAGGTCCAGTGAAGTCGAGGAGGACCTCCCCAGCCTGGACTTCCTCCTGACCTTGCAGTACAGCCTGCAGCCCTGGGGGCTGTCCCTGAGCCCCGTCCCTGCTCGGCGTCTGGCTCGACCCTCACGTCCTCAAAAGCGGAGGGGCGACCCATTGGTCTCTGGGAGGAGGAAGAAGCAGCACTGCAGCCAGTAGGGGCCGTGGGCCGGCCTCTCAGGGGTGCCAGTCCCTCTGGACTGGATTTGACCCTCACTGCATCCTGTGGCCCAAGGGATCCCGAGCTCCCATCACCCAGTGCTGACCCAGCTGCTCCTCAGCTACGGGCAGGGTGGGGGAGGCAGGACAGGGGAGAGAGGGTGGGGGGGTCTGGATGGGGAATTGGGGTGGGGGAGGGGGGCCTGTTTGGGGGATGAGGGTGGGGGAGAGGCGAGGCACAGGTCCGGGAGGCAGCACGTTGGGGGCGTTGTATGTAATGGGGGTTTGTATACAAGTGTGAATAAAAGTGGTATTGTTGGGAAATGCCCTGGGACTACTGCCTCTGTTCTCATGTCTGTGCCACTAAGTGGAGACAGGCCTGTGAGGAAGGAAGGATCTGGGAGATGCCAGGCTCCAAGGACCCACCGGTGCCCGACCATCAACTCCTTCTCTAGATTCTGAGATCTGATTCCTCCCCCAGGACCCATGTGGGATCCTTGACTAAAAGGGTGTCGGCCCCCACATGCAGAGCTGTGGTCATGGGGTGGGGGTGTCCCAGCAACAGTGGCAGGTGGGCAAAACCGTCCAGCACCACGGTGGCCTGGCTGTCTGCTAGGGGGAGGAAGGGGCCATGTCTGGGCGTCTCCTGCCCATCCACCCACGGAGCTCGCTGGTTAGCCCCCAGATGCTCCTCTGCACCTTTCCTCCCCTGTCCCACGTCAGCAGCATCCATGTCCCACCCGCCCCTGTGCCTTTGTGAAGTGTGAAGGAAGCTAACTCTTGGTGGCGGGTCAGCTGGCTGCTGCCCCTCCTATTCCCAGGTGGGTCTCCACATTGGAGAAGGCCTCAGAGCTTGGCTAGATTAAGACGGCGTGGTGTGAAGCCGCACACCAGGGCCCTCAAGCCCAGAAGCTTCCAGAACATCATGCCATGCAGGTCCTCGTTGGGGGCATCCTCACGGGAACCCACTACTGTCCCTGCTGTCCAGCTCAGCGCACACATCAGGCGCTGAGGGAAAACGCGGGGATCGAAGGCTGGAGCCCTGGACCCACTCCTCACTAGTTCCCTGACTCTTCCACATTCAGAGCTGTCCTCAGGAGCCCCTCTTAGGTTTTAGGAATGTGGAGTAAGTCGTGTTTGGAGGGGACTTGGCCCATGCCCTAGTACGTGTGGGCACTCAGTCGAGCACAGGCATCATCTCGGTCACACCTCGGGGCTCCTGCTGCTACTCCTGTCCTCGCCACCTGACTGCTGTCTGTCCTGGGGCCCTTTTGTGGTTGAACAGTTCCCAGGAGGAGGCACAACCTCTGCTTCCCCAGCACCGTGCCCTGCCTCAACCTTACAATCTGCCCCTGACCCTGTACAGTGGGGCCAGCTGGAGGGCTGTTACAGTCACAATGTCGTGTCCCCCAAATCCGCATGTTGAAGCCCTAAGCCCCATCGTGATGGTATCTGGGGGTGGTGCCTTTGGGAGGTTGTTGGGGTAAGAGGAGATCAGAGGGTGGAGCCCTAATGACGGGGATTAGCGCCCTTATAAGAAGAGGAGGAGACACCAGAACTCTCTCTTCCCCATGTGATGACACAGCAGGAAAGGGAAATCAAAACGGAAAACCAACAATTATAACTCTCACCATGGTCCACAGATTCTCAGTAATGAATCTCGGTATTAATTCCATAGTATCTAACTTTCACCTATACTTTGGAGTAGTGTAAAATTCCCCGAACTAGAGGCAGGCTAGGTGTTGTGAGTGGTCATGTTTTCAAATGCAAGTTCAAGTTCTCCTGACTTTGGATTGGACTGAGGAGGAACATGGGCACTCGACAATAGCTAATGCACACTGCAAGGAGCCAGTTGGCCAAATCCCCATCTCTCTCCCGTAACTGCTTAATAGCCTTTACTTACTATGACGTGGTCTCAAGTGACTCCGGGGGTTCATAAAGGTAAATGAGAAGTAGTCACCCAACCTGGTGTGAGAATACTGCATGCAAATGACAGTCAGGAATCGAGGCTGTCTGGATCACAGCCCTCTGAAACCTCATTCACCGTGGCAACTGCATTATTTTAAATGGAGACAGCAAAGTAACTAGGTCCTACATCCAGAAGTCACAAGATTAGCTCACCGGTGAACCGGCAGTTTGAGAGTTGTGGGAGTTCCAAAGCTCCATAAAGACTTGGTACCTTCTACAGATTTGAGGTCTAGTTTGAAGTCAGGTAGTATAATGCCTCTGGTTTTATTTTATTTTCTTGCTCAGGACTGCTTTGGCTATTGGGGTCTTTTGTTGTTCCATATGAATTTAGGATTGTTTTTTCTATTTCTGTGAAGAATGTCATTGGTATTTTGATGGGGATTGCACCGAATCTGTAGATCACTTTTGGTATTATGGACATTTTCACAACATTAATTCTTCCAATCCATGAACAAGGAATGTCTTTCCACCTCTCTTGGTGTCCTCTTTCTTTCAGCAGAGTTTTGTAGTTCTCATTGTAGAGATCTTTCACCTCTTTGGTTAAATTTATTCCTACGTATTTTATTCTTCTCAGAGTTATTGTAAATGGGCTGGCTTTCTTCTTCTTCTTTTTTTTTTTTTTTCCCCTGCTTATTTGTTGTTGCCGTATAAGAATATTCCCAATTTTTATGCATTGATTTTGTATCCTGCACAGTACTGAATTTGTTTAGGAGCTCTAGGAGTTTTTTGGTAGAGGTTATGGATTTTTCTATATGTAGGATCACGTCCAATCCTGTGAAACGTGACGTTTTGATTTTGTCTTTTCCACTGTGGATGCCCTTTCTTTCTTTCTCTTGCCTGATTGCTCTGGCTAGTACTTCCAATGCTATGTTAAATAGGAGTGGTGAGAGTGAGCATCCTTCTCTTATTCCTGTTCCTGAAGGAAAAGCTTTCAATTTTTCCCCATTCAGGACAATGTTGGCAGTGTGATTTTCATATATGGCTTTTATTGGGTTGACATATGTTCCTTCTATACCTACTTAGTTAAGGGTCTTTATCATGAAGGGATGATGCTGAATTTTCTTTTTTTCTTTTTTTTTTTTTTTTTTCGTGACCGGCACTCAGCCAGTGAGTGCACCGGTCAGTCCTATATAGGATCCGAACCCGCGGCAGGAGCGTCGCTGCACTGCCAGCGCAGCACACTACCAAGTGCGCCACGGGCTCGGCCCATGATGCTGAATTTTCTCAAATGCTTTTTCTGCATCTCTTGAGACAATCGTATAGTTTTTATCCTTGCTTTTGTTCATGTGGTGTATCACATTTATTGATATATGTATGTTGAACCATCCTTGCATCCCTGGGATGAAACCCACATGATCACAGTGTATAATCTTTGTGACGTGCTGTTGTATTCTGTTTGCTCATGTCTTGCTGGAGATTTTCGTGTCTATGTTCATCAAGGTTACTGACCTGTAATTTTCTTTTCAGTTGTTGTGTCTTTGTCTGATTTGGGGATCGGGATGATGCTGGCCTCATAGAATTAATTTAGGAGAACGGCCTCTGTTTCAATTTCTTGGAGTAGTCTGAAAAGGATGGTTGTTAATGCTTCTTTAAAACTTTGGTAGAATGCAGCAGTGAAGCCATCTGGTCCTGGGCTTTTCTGTGTTGGGGTACTGTTGATGACTGCATCATTCTCATTGCTTCTTATTGGTCTCTTCGGGTTCTGCATTTCTCCTTGGTTCAGTCTTAGTAGTTTACGGGTCTTCAGAAATCTATCCATTTCCTCCAGGTTTTCAAATTTGTTGGAGTATAGTTGTTCTGAACAATCTCTAATGATTCTTTGTATTTCTGTGGAATCGGTTGCAATGTCTCCCTTTCCATTTCTGATTTTTGTTATTCGGGCCTTCTCTCTTCTTTTCTAAGTAGTCTGGCCAACAGCTTGCGTAGTTTGTTTTTCCCCTGGGGAAAAAAAAAAAGCATTTTGCTTCATTGATTTTCTGCATCATTCTTTTGGTCTCTACTTCGTTTAGTTCGACTCTGTTCTTAATCATTGCTTTCCATCTACTAGTTTGGTGCTTAGATTGTTCTTGGTTTTCTACTTACTTGAGATTTAATGTTAGATTGTTTGAAGTGTTTCCATTCTTTTGATGTAAGCGCTTTTTACCGGCAACTCATCTTTGACAAGGCCACCAAGAATATACACTAGGGAAAGGACGGCACCTTCAATAAATAGTGCTGGGGAAACCGGACATCCATGCATAGAAAAGTCAAACTAGGCCCATACCTTTCACCATACACAAAATCAACTCGAAATGGATTAAAGACTCAAATATAAGAACTGAAACTATAAAACTCCTAGATGAAAACACAGGGGACATACTTCAGGATGTAGGACTGGACAAAGACTTTATGAATAAAACCCCAAAAGCACAAGCAGTAAAAGTAAACATATTGCAATGTATCAAACCATAAAGCTTCTGCACAGCAAAAGAAGGCACACAGACAAGGGGCTAATATCCAGACATATAAGCAACTCAAACAACCCAAGAGCACATAAACAAGTTATTCAATATTAAAATGGGCAGAGACAGTTTTCAAAGAAAGACATGAATTTTCATGGCTTTCCAGCAAAGGGGATCATAAGCAAGGCCAGTCCACGGGAGTCTGCAGAGGTCGCAGCAACAGACCGTAGCTGAGCGTACAAGGACTGCTTCCTACAGAATGATGTGCATACAGCAACCCAGCCCGCTGGAGGTGCTGAGACAATCCAAACCTATTTCCAGACACTCATTCCCCCTACCTCCCTTACAAACCCTGTATTTATCGGATTCCTTGTTCTGACCTACCTTCGGGAAGTGCAGCCACTCTACAGCAGGGTTGGCTGAGGGGCACAAAAACAGGTTTATTGATAAAGAAATGGAGTGAGTAGAACACCAGGTAGAAGCTTTGTGCTGTGAATCTGAGAAACAATTTGAAACTTGCCTCAGAGGCACACACCCACTGTGCTGCCCCTGTATAATCTGAGGGACCTTCAGAATCCTGCCTACCTGCCAGAACCCTGCACGGCATGTCTCCCCACCCCCACCAGCCCAACTGCCCCCACCCCTCCCCCACTGCAGAATTCTGGAGAGCTACATTCTAAGCCTGTTGACATTTAAAATTGGACCCTGAGCATCTGCAGTTGACAGTTTGCTGTCCGGGTCCTGCGCTAGACTTTTCTCACTGTGGAGACTGCCGTGCCACTGTGGTCAGTCCCCAAGCCTATGGGGATGGCTTCAAAGGGAGGTAAGTCTGCAGGGTCTGGGGTGTGTTATCACACCCCTGTCACCCCTCAAACCCATGGGAGTTCAAATGTGACACTTGCCCTGGGACAGCTGGTTGGGTGGAAATAGAGGAAGAGAGAGCACCGGACTTACCCAAGGACATCTCACCCGGGAGACGGGGGAAGCCACTGGCATCCTGAGGCTGCAGGGGGAAGGGGGCTTCTCACAGGTGGATCCAGATGCCTCAGGAGAAACCTACCGGGTGATGAGAAAGGACACAGCAGTTGTACTGACTCTTTCCAGAAGGGAAACAGGTGACTTATGTTTCTAAGTCAACACAGGTCAACGTGTGTTTGTAGGCAATGGTGGACTGTGTCGTGCTTGTGCCACAGGGGGGCTCAAGAAGAAAGCCTGAGTCCTGCGTCCTTTCTTCAGACACCTGGGGCTTGTGCTATGGTACTGTCCTGAGGGATACAAACCGGAGTATTCCAGATCTTAGAGGAGTAGCGGGGAGAAACGGTCTCAGCCAGAAAACCGTTCAGTGGAACAGTTCTCTCTGACCAAGATTACCGTGAAATATCCCCTCCGTCAGTGAGGCTGGAGGTCGCTCTAACTGCAGCAGTCCAGTCTCGGCTCACGTCTGCCCAGAGATGGCTTCTCATTCGGTCCAGATCGCTGTTGTCTCTGTTCACCAGGGACAGGGCAGCCAGAAACTGCAAACAAGATGGGGCTTGCTCTTCGCGGAGCTGTTCTGAATTGCTGTCCCTTTGGGGGACGCTCGGGTCTTCAGACCCATTCATCTTCCACCCTGTCTCATGGCCTGTCCTCTGCCCTTCGTTTCATGTGGAGATGAAGACTTTGTTCATACTCCATGTCTAGCCCATCGTGAACAGGGGACAGATGAGGCGTGCTGTCGGCTTTACAGTGGAAGGTTCTGAAAGGCTGGTTTCCTTCCCGAGAGAGGAAGCAGAGCAGCACACCATTAGGAAGATCTTCTATTATTATGACTGTTGTTATTCAAAGTTAGGACATATGTCCTGATCAGTTAGGACCATGTCCTATGGACCTTGCTCTCCGTGACTACGGTTGACCTGAAACCCTAGTGAACAGGGATGTACCCAGACAACTTTCCTGTCACACTGGCTCATGCCTGGTTCTTTGTGGGCCATCACTGAGAGCTCAAAGGAGAAGGATCACAGAAGGTCTCCATTACCCACGGCCAACTCTAACCATCAGCAGCTATTCAAATCTCTACGAACCTCCACTGGGAGCCGCAGGGCTCCGCATTTCCTGGCCTTTCTAGTCCTCTGCAGCCCTCTCTGGCTGTGCAGTGACAGGGTCTCAGGGAATTCATCATCTAACTCACAGACCACCTCCTGAGAACAGAGCTGCCTCAGTGACAGCACGAACGAACCACTGTGCATGGGGACAAGTGTGCCCCGAACCTGGCCTCTGTTCCATGCTTGCTGTGGGTGGTACCAGGAGAAGCACATCCTCACTGGGCTGCTGCATTATGGGGTTCCCTCAGGGCTCCTGGGCGATAGTTGAGGCACAGATTTTGTTCAAGTTCATTTGTTTGGGTTGTGAGGGCTTTATGAGGAGCATCAGGAAAAGGAGCACTGAGAAAGAGAAGGGCTCATAACCTTGTGAATCTGCTGGCTTCACATAGGTCACGTGGGGGGCGCCTGCAACTGGCACTGGAGAAGGTGCCCTTCATGGGGGTGTGCACACTGAGGGGCGTTGTGCCGCCAAGCAGAGTCCACCCCAACTCACATCTAGGGGCAATCCCACGAGGCTGGCGGGTCCACGTGCCGGGGACACCCTGGGGAGCTTCTCAGAGGCAAGGGGAGCTTAGGTGTTACTTCTTGACTGACGGGGGTCAGAGGATCTCAGTGAATGAGAAGCAAGTTCTCTAGTAGAATGATCCCCAACCCAAGGGGGAGCATGACATTCACTTGGGGGCAAACTGCACAATTCCCCATCCTATGGCCCTCAAATGCTGGGATGCCTCGCTCTGGTTCACACTGACTCTAAGGGAAGGGAGAGCCTCCGTCCTGGTGGCCGCGTCCCCTGCTCATTCGCCCCTCTCCTTTGTCTCCACAGCATCTGCAGTGCTGGGGCCCAGCGTGACCCTGAACCCTCCGTTCACTTCCTTCCGTCCGCTGTTTCCCACGCCTGCTTCCGGCCCAGTCCCCGGGCCGCCCTGCGAGCAGCCCCCACCTGCCCTAGTGATGTCAGCGTTGCCTCCTGGTGGCCCCCTGGTGCGGTCTGCTTTCCCCAGGATGCCTCAGGGGACCGGAGCCGCTGGCCATGGCCCGAGTGGGGCCGGGGCTTTCAACATCATTGTCCCAGTCAGGACGCAAGGGGCTCCAGCAGAGCCCTCTCACACTCAGACCACTGTCCTGGCTCAGGCCCCCCTCAACTGGAGTGCTCCAGGGGCCCTCTGCGGGGGTGCTCAGTGTCCTGCTCCCCTGCTGTTGGCAGCTCCCGCTGTAGGGACCGTGATGCCTGCTGCATCCATCGGGGGCACGTGGGCTGGAGAGGGGTACTGGTTCCCAGGCCAGCCCCTTCCAGCTCCCCTTCCAGCAGCCCAGCTGGGTCCGACCGTGGTCCCAGGGAATGACGGGCCACGTCCACATGGGGCTGGTGGGGAGGGCGGCAAGGCCCCCTCCCAGGCCAAGGCCGCGCCAGAGGACTCCTGTAACCCCAGGAGTGTTTACGACAACTTCCGACGCTGGCAGCGCTTCAAGTCCCTGGCCCGCGGGCACCTGCCCCAGAGTCCTGATGCTGAAGCTCTGTCCTGCTTCCTCATGTGAGTGCCCTCCTTGGGGGATGGAGCTAATCCCACCGCTCCCACATGAAGGGGAACGAAGGACGGACGAGGAGGGCAGCCTATTTAGGGGAACTTGGATGAAGGTCACGTGGGCGACGGCCCATGCATTCTCAGCAGTTTAACTAATGTCCCACTCCGGTTCACGACGTACATTCATGAGCCTTAGGTCGACTGATCCCCAACACCCTGTGAGTCCACCAAACTTGGTTTTTAACAGTTACCATAATATGCACAGAAGGTAAAGGCCAGAGTGAGTTTCCGGTGTGACATGAGCCACAACTTGGATTCAGGTCTCTGCCTTCACCCGTGATTCCTCCCCGTGTCCTCTCATGCCCAGCACAGGACCTGAGTGAGGATGGCTTCGGGACGTCACATGGAGGGACTGGGGGGAGAAGGCACAGGCCACAGGAGGAGCCTTACACATGTACCCCCTCACTCTTCTGGAAAATTCTAGCAAGGAGACTGAGGTAGTCAAGCCACACATTGGGACCTGGTTGGGACCCCATCACTGGGTTTGGATCCTGCGCAGAGTCGCCTTCTTTATCCCTGAATGCCTCCTAGACAGAGAGACAATTCCGCTTCATTCGGAGGGTGGGAAGATTGTCTGACTCATGTCTGATGCACTCAGCAGGGTCTCTGGCATGTGCTGTCCCTCGTTATTGTTGTTTTCGTATTATGATGATGATTACTATTACCGTCAACACTAAGAACAGGCAACCTAGAAGAGGACAGTGTTCCCAAAGTCACATGTCCCACCACAGGGAGTGAGGGGACCGTGAGCCCAGGAGCCCAGGACCAGGGGCTGAGGTGATGGGAGGCAGCGACGTCCGTAGCCAGGAGCGTTTGTCTTTCCCTCCCCAACACCTGCCTCCTTCCACCTGCAGGCCCTCGTGTTCCTGGGGCCATCACATGGAGCACGTATCCTAGTCCACGGGACACGGGACATGGCTGCATACCTGCCCCGCTCCCACACTGGCTGCCCTCCACGGGAAGCTGCACACAGTGTATAAATTAAAGGGGCCCCCAAATCCTTGTCCCCAGTGATTTCAGTGTCCCGCACATGCTGAGCAGTCGGAGTTCCCCTTGGACCAAAGTCCCAGGTGCCCTAGGCTGTCCTGAGTCCCTAAATGGAGCCACCGCCCCCAGGCCTTGCCCGGTCAGCTCAGGCACCGGTCTCCTTTGGCTCTGGATCCCCGCGCCTGCTCTGCACGCTGAGGGACTCTGACGCTGTGTCCCCAAGGGCTGCCTCTCTAGAGAGTCACCAGGAGCTGATTAAGTGCTCAGTCCTGGGGCCTTGGAATGGCCATTCTAGGCAGTTCTCGGTCAGCTCAGGCTGCCATAACAAAACGCCACAGGACAGGTGCTTTAGACAACAGACTTTCACGTCTCCCAGTTCAGGAAGCGGAAGTCCCAGATGAGGTCCCGGCAGATTCAGTTCCGGGCAAGGACTTTCCGCCTGGCTTTCGATGGCTGTGTCCCCACATCACAGGGAGTTCTGGTGTCTTTTCCTCTTCTCACACTCACAGGGACACAAATCCCATCACGGGGCCTCCCAATTATCTAATCTAAACCTGATGATCCCCAAAGGCTCCACCTCCAAATACCATCACATTGCAAGCTAGGGCCACAACATGTGAATTTTGGGGACACACACATTCAGTCCGTAACACACAATAATACTAAGGCCTCCAAGGGAAGTCAGAGAGGCCAAGCAGTCCCTTGGTGCTGAGGTTGACACATGTTGGTTGTCCTGGAGGCCGAAGAGCCCACACTGGGAGGACAGGCACAGGTGACAGGACAGGTGGGATGTGTGTGATGTGGCGGGGCACGGGTGTGGGCCGGTCAGCTGGGATGGGAGGAGGGCAGGGGCATTGTGACTGACACTGAGGACTTACAGCCCAGTGCTTCGGTCCCTGGCCCGGCTGAAGCCCACCATGAGCCTGGAGGACGGAGTGCGGCGGGCCATGCAGGAATGGCAGGGCACGAGCAATTATGACCGCATGAACTATTATGACATGGCAGCAAAGTGAGTCAGGGATGCAGGGCCTGAGGGGCTGTGGGGCGGGCTGAGGGTGGGTGAAAGGGGGAGGGGCTGGTGCGGTGGGCTCATCGGCAGGGATGCCGTGAGGACGGGGATCCGCTAGGTCCGGCCCCTCCCTGGGGCCCTGCCTCCCCCGGGAAGCTCTCCATCCACCTGGGTGCTTGGGCTTCTCTCTCCTACCCACCCCGGAATCTCCGCCCTCCCCTGGCCTCGGGTCAAACCCTGCCCAGATGCTGAAACGGGGATGGGGAAGAGTAACCAGCACAGCCCAGTGGGGTTCGGCTCCAGCTGTGGGGACCCTGCAGGAGGGAAGCTAGTGACTACTGACAAAGTCGGGACCACGTCTCCTCATGAAAAGTGGCCAGAAATAGGTCACCTGCCATCCCAGAATGGGCTGGGGCAGAAGAGCTTGGGCAGGGGAAGCCAGCACCTCACACACCCCCAGACACGTCTCTGGCCTCCCTGCCTTTGCTGCACGGCAATCCACTCCGTGAACACCAATCACCCTCACAGAAAATGCACCCTCTCCTCTCAGCTGAGCTCCCACTTCCTGCAACATCTCCGGGGCCCTTCTCTCCCAGGCTATTGTCAGGGGCTCACAGTACCAGCCCAGGATTCCCGGATCCGGGCAAGGATTCCTCATGTCATTTGCAGTCAGTCACATCCCTGACCTAGCTTCTGGCTGTCAGCTCTTCTGAGTGGCCCTGGGCAGGGATAGGAGGAGCAGGGTCCCCTGAGGGCCGGGCCTGGGTCACACAGGCCTTCATTCAGGAAGACCCCCTGGATGTTTTCTGCCCTGCAGGTGTAGGTGAGCCAGCGTACCCCTGCAACTGTTCCGCAGGTGGGGGAGCAGCCCGGCCCACCCAAAGCCCTTCCTCCCCCATCCCTGGCCAGGCCTCCCTCTCAGCATGGCTATGGCTCTCCCTCTGCCCGCCAGGTTCATGGAATTTGAAGCTGAGGAGGAGATGCAGCTCCGGGTGCTGCAGTGTGTGAAGGGGCCCCAGGGCCTGCCTCCTCCAGCCCCACCAAAGCTTGCTCCTCCAGGGCCACCAGTCCCCAACACTGTGCCACGGTCAGGTACGGCAAGCATATTCCCACAGGAGCCAATACAAAGGCCTAAGGGGGCCTGCGGAGGCCTTGTGCCCTCATCTTGTCCCTTTCCTGTAAGGGGAGGGGGCGCTTGCTCTTTCAGCGAGAGCAGCCAGTGAGAACCTGGGGCTCCACTGCCCTGGATCAGGAACTAGGTATTGGCCTGGTCCAGTAGTTTCGTAGCTGCTATCGGCCTTGGCTGTCCAGGACCCAATGTACAGTCTTCCCAGGAAGCAGTGCTGGGTGGGGAGACGTCCCAGAATCTTGGTGGCTCCAAAGTCTTTCCAGGTAACTCAGTCTCACATGACCCACCTCGGGTAGTGTATCCTCCCACGGGGCCTGACGTGCAGCCTGGACCCATTTCATGGCCCTCAGTTCCAACCTCCCCCCAGTGTGGCTGGAGGTGGCCGCTACAGCCCAGCCACGCACCTGTCCTCCCTCCTGTCCTAGGGTGTGCTCCCAGGAAGGCTGGCCGCAGGGCACCATCCACTCGCCCGCTGTCATGCAGACCCCAGCAGCTGACCCAGGCCAAGGCACCCAAGGAGATCCCACCAGAAGCTGTCCAGGAGTATGTGGATATCATGGAGGCACTGCTGGGGCCTCATGCAAATTGGGAGGATGAAGATATCGAGGAGCAGCAGGAGCAGGACGGGACTGACCCGGACCCAGGTCTCCTGAGCTACATTAACAAGCTGTGCTCCCAGGAAGACTTCATCACCAAGGTGGGCTGGCTTGGAGCCCTCGTGTGGGGGAGGTTTTCTGGGGAACGGCAGTCCCAGCCCCATGGAATTCAGTTCTATTCATCCCTCAGCTACGGAGCAGTGTGTGTGTGAGAGACAGAGAAAGTCTGTGTGTAGCTGCTAGTGGCCATGAGTTAGAACGACCCTGCTGTGTGGACAGGAGAGACAGGCATTACTTTCTGCTTCTCCTCGAGGTCCCCCTGGCTGCAGTTCACTCCCTGCCAAAGACACTCATGCCCCTTTCCCCCTGCTCCAGGTGGAGGCCATCGTCCACCCCCGATTCCTGGCAGCTTTGCTTTCCCCAGACCCAAACTTGGATCCCTTGGCTCTGACTGAGGTGCTGGAGCAGGAAGAAGGACTCACCCTAGCACAGGTAACACACGGGAGACAGGGACACCAGGGCACCCAGGGGAGAAAGGGCCAGCAGATCTCCTAGGGGAGGGAAGGGCACCAGGCAAACGAGGGGGAACACGTGACCCTGTGCCCCTGAAGCCCACGTGATTTTGTCTAGTCTTACCCTGCTGGGGGTGCATGGCCTCCGGAGGGGAACCGCCTGGGTCAGAGGAGTAGGTGCAGAAGAGCAGGAACGAGAGGACAGAGCCAGGGAGGGAGGGCAGGGGGCGAAGCTGGAAGGAGGCCCAGCAGGGCACAGCACAGTCACAGTCCCTGCCTCTGACACCAAGCCAAGCCTCCTCTCACCTTCGCCACCTCCCGCCCAAATGCAGGGTTCTCCACCATCCTGCCAGCCCCTCCCCACACCTGGGGCAGAGCCAGTGAGTGCCACTTTGCTCCCCCCAGCTGGTGGAAAAGCGCCTCGCGGCCCCGAATGACGCAGGAGGTGTGGGGGCCACCCCAGCTCATGGCGCACCCCAATTGGAGTCACATCCTAAGACTGCAGCTGGCCAAGGAGGAGAGCGCGAAGACCGTGGCCCCCAAGGAGGGGTCATCACAGAAACCTGCCCAGCAGAGGCGGCTTCCCATGACCCTCGACCGCGCAGCCGAGACAACCCCGACCTGCCCAGGCCCAAGGAGCCTGCCCTCTGGCCAGATCATCAGGAGTCACGCAAGCTGAGGGCTGCCCATCTCAGCTCCCCTCCCCAGGGCCACAGACCCTCCTCGCCTGGTCTCCGGGGAGCCTGTCCTGTTATGCCTGCGCAGGGCCCGGCAGTCAGGTCCAGTGAAGTCGAGGAGGACCTCCCCAGCCTGGACTTCCTCCTGACCTTGCAGTACAGCCTGCAGCCCTGGGGGCTGTCCCTGAGCCCCGTCCCTGCTCGGCGTCTGGCTCGACCCTCACGTCCTCAAAAGCGGAGGGGCGACCCATTGGTCTCTGGGAGGAGGAAGAAGCAGCACTGCAGCCAGTAGGGGCCGTGGGCCGGCCTCTCAGGGGTGCCAGTCCCTCTGGACTGGATTTGACCCTCACTGCATCCTGTGGCCCGAGGGATCCCGAGCTCCCATCACCCAGTGCTGACCCAGCTGCTCCTCAGCTACGGGCAGGGTGGGGGAGGCAGGACAGGGGAGAGAGGGTGGGGGGGTCTGGATGGGGAATTGGGGTGGGGGAGGGGGGCCTGTTTGGGGGATGAGGGTGGGGGAGAGGCGAGGCACAGGTCCGGGAGGCAGCACGTTGGGGGCGTTGTATGTAATGGGGGTTTGTATACAAGTGTGAATAAAAGTGGTATTGTTGGGAAATGCCCTGGGACTACTGCCTCTGTTCTCATGTCTGTGCCACTAAGTGGAGACAGGCCTGTGAGGAAGGAAGGATCTGGGAGATGCCAGGCTCCAAGGACCCACCGGTGCCCGACCATCAACTCCTTCTCTAGATTCTGAGATCTGATTCCTCCCCCAGGACCCATGTGGGATCCTTGACTAAAAGGGTGTCGGCCCCCACATGCAGAGCTGTGGTCATGGGGTGGGGGTGTCCCAGCAACAGTGGCAGGTGGGCAAAACCGTCCAGCACCACGGTGGCCTGGCTGTCTGCTAGGGGGAGGAAGGGGCCATGTCTGGGCGTCTCCTGCCCATCCACCCACGGAGCTCGCTGGTTAGCCCCCAGATGCTCCTCTGCACCTTTCCTCCCCTGTCCCACGTCAGCAGCATCCATGTCCCACCCGCCCCTGTGCCTTTGTGAAGTGTGAAGGAAGCTAACTCTTGGTGGCGGGTCAGCTGGCTGCTGCCCCTCCTATTCCCAGGTGGGTCTCCACATTGGAGAAGGCCTCAGAGCTTGGCTAGATTAAGACGGCGTGGTGTGAAGCCGCACACCAGGGCCCTCAAGCCCAGAAGCTTCCAGAACATCATGCCATGCAGGTCCTCGTTGGGGGCATCCTCACGGGAACCCACTACTGTCCCTGCTGTCCAGCTCAGCGCACACATCAGGCGCTGAGGGAAAACGCGGGGATCGAAGGCTGGAGCCCTGGACCCACTCCTCACTAGTTCCCTGACTCTTCCACATTCAGAGCTGTCCTCAGGAGCCCCTCTTAGGTTTTAGGAATGTGGAGCAAGTCGTGTTTGGAGGGGACTTGGCCCATGCCCTAGTACGTGTGGGCACTCAGTCGAGCACAGGCATCATCTCGGTCACACCTCGGGGCTCCTGCTGCTACTCCTGTCCTCGCCACCTGACTGCTGTCTGTCCTGGGGCCCTTTTGTGGTTGAACAGTTCCCAGGAGGAGGCACAACCTCTGCTTCCCCAGCACCGTGCCCTGCCTCAACCTTACAATCTGCCCCTGACCCTGTACAGTGGGGCCAGCTGGAGGGCTGTTACAGTCACAATGTCGTGTCCCCCAAATCCGCATGTTGAAGCCCTAAGCCCCATCGTGATGGTATCTGGGGGTGGTGCCTTTGGGAGGTTGTTGGGGTAAGAGGAGATCAGAGGGTGGAGCCCTAATGACGGGGATTAGCGCCCTTATAAGAAGAGGAGGAGACACCAGAACTCTCTCTTCCCCATGTGATGACACAGCAGGAAAGGGAAATCAAAACGGAAAACCAACAATTATAACTCTCACCATGGTCCACAGATTCTCAGTAATGAATCTCGGTATTAATTCCATAGTATCTAACTTTCACCTATACTTTGGAGTAGTGTAAAATTCCCCGAACTAGAGGCAGGCTAGGTGTTGTGAGTGGTCATGTTTTCAAATGCAAGTTCAAGTTCTCCTGACTTTGGATTGGACTGAGGAGGAACATGGGCACTCGACAATAGCTAATGCACACTGCAAGGAGCCAGTTGGCCAAATCCCCATCTCTCTCCCGTAACTGCTTAATAGCCTTTACTTACTATGACGTGGTCTCAAGTGACTCCGGGGGTTCATAAAGGTAAATGAGAAGTAGTCACCCAACCTGGTGTGAGAATACTGCATGCAAATGACAGTCAGGAATCGAGGCTGTCTGGATCACAGCCCTCTGAAACCTCATTCACCGTGGCAACTGCATTATTTTAAATGGAGACAGCAAAGTAACTAGGTCCTACATCCAGAAGTCACAAGATTAGCTCACCGGTGAACCGGCAGTTTGAGAGTTGTGGGAGTTCCAAAGCTCCATAAAGACTTGGTACCTTCTACAGATTTGAGGTCTAGTTTGAAGTCAGGTAGTATAATGCCTCTGGTTTTATTTTATTTTTTTGCTCAGGACTGCTTTGGCTATTGGGGTCTTTTGTTGTTCCATATGAATTTAGGATTGTTTTTTCTATTTCTGTGAAGAATGTCATTGGTATTTTGATGGGGATTGCACCGAATCTGTAGATCACTTTTGGTATTATGGACATTTTCACAACATTAATTCTTCCAATCCATGAACAAGGAATGTCTTTCCACCTCTCTTGGTGTCCTCTTTCTTTCAGCAGAGTTTTGTAGTTCTCATTGTAGAGATCTTTCACCTCTTTGGTTAAATTTATTCCTACGTATTTTATTCTTCTCAGAGTTATTGTAAATGGGCTGGCTTTCTTCTTCTTCTTTTTTTTTTTTTTTCCCCTGCTTATTTGTTGTTGCCGTATAAGAATATTCCCAATTTTTATGCATTGATTTTGTATCCTGCACAGTACTGAATTTGTTTAGGA
This sequence comes from Cynocephalus volans, assembly GCF_027409185.1. Lineage (NCBI taxonomy): Eukaryota > Metazoa > Chordata > Mammalia > Dermoptera > Cynocephalidae > Cynocephalus > Cynocephalus volans. The sequence goes on from NC_084465.1 coordinate 158,092,416, forward strand.
GCTCTAGGAGTTTTTTGGTAGAGGTTATGGATTTTTCTATATGTAGGATCACGTCCAATCCTGTGAAACGTGACGTTTTGATTTTGTCTTTTCCACTGTGGATGCCCTTTCTTTCTTTCTCTTGCCTGATTGCTCTGGCTAGTACTTCCAATGCTATGTTAAATAGGAGTGGTGAGAGTGAGCATCCTTCTCTTATTCCTGTTCCTGAAGGAAAAGCTTTCAATTTTTCCCATTCAGGACAATGTTGGCAGTGTGATTTTCATATATGGCTTTTATTGGGTTGACATATGTTCCTTCTATACCTACTTAGTTAAGGGTCTTTATCATGAAGGGATGATGCTGAATTTTCTTTTTTTCTTTTTTTTTTTTTTTTTCGTGACCGGCACTCAGCCAGTGAGTGCACCGGTCAGTCCTATATAGGATCCGAACCCGCGGCAGGAGCGTCGCTGCACTGCCAGCGCAGCACACTACCAAGTGCGCCACGGGCTCGGCCCATGATGCTGAATTTTCTCAAATGCTTTTTCTGCATCTCTTGAGACAATCGTATAGTTTTTATCCTTGCTTTTGTTCATGTGGTGTATCACATTTATTGATATATGTATGTTGAACCATCCTTGCATCCCTGGGATGAAACCCACATGATCACAGTGTATAATCTTTGTGACGTGCTGTTGTATTCTGTTTGCTCATGTCTTGCTGGAGATTTTCGTGTCTATGTTCATCAAGGTTACTGACCTGTAATTTTCTTTTCAGTTGTTGTGTCTTTGTCTGATTTGGGGATCGGGATGATGCTGGCCTCATAGAATTAATTTAGGAGAACGGCCTCTGTTTCAATTTCTTGGAGTAGTCTGAAAAGGATGGTTGTTAATGCTTCTTTAAAACTTTGGTAGAATGCAGCAGTGAAGCCATCTGGTCCTGGGCTTTTCTGTGTTGGGGTACTGTTGATGACTGCATCATTCTCATTGCTTCTTATTGGTCTCTTCGGGTTCTGCATTTCTCCTTGGTTCAGTCTTAGTAGTTTACGGGTCTTCAGAAATCTATCCATTTCCTCCAGGTTTTCAAATTTGTTGGAGTATAGTTGTTCTGAACAATCTCTAATGATTCTTTGTATTTCTGTGGAATCGGTTGCAATGTCTCCCTTTCCATTTCTGATTTTTGTTATTCGGGCCTTCTCTCTTCTTTTCTAAGTAGTCTGGCCAACAGCTTGCGTAGTTTGTTTTTCCCCTGGGGAAAAAAAAAAAGCATTTTGCTTCATTGATTTTCTGCATCATTCTTTTGGTCTCTACTTCGTTTAGTTCGACTCTGTTCTTAATCATTGCTTTCCATCTACTAGTTTGGTGCTTAGATTGTTCTTGGTTTTCTACTTACTTGAGATTTAATGTTAGATTATTTGAAGTGTTTCCATTCTTTTGATGTAAGCGCTTTTTACCGGCAACTCATCTTTGACAAGGCCACCAAGAATATACACTAGGGAAAGGACGGCACCTTCAATAAATAGTGCTGGGGAAACCGGACATCCATGCATAGAAAAGTCAAACTAGGCCCATACCTTTCACCATACACAAAATCAACTCGAAATGGATTAAAGACTCAAATATAAGAACTGAAACTATAAAACTCCTAGATGAAAACACAGGGGACATACTTCAGGATGTAGGACTGGACAAAGACTTTATGAATAAAACCCCAAAAGCACAAGCAGTAAAAGTAAACATATTGCAATGTATCAAACCATAAAGCTTCTGCACAGCAAAAGAAGGCACACAGACAAGGGGCTAATATCCAGACATATAAGCAACTCAAACAACCCAAGAGCACATAAACAAGTTATTCAATATTAAAATGGGAAGAGACAGTTTTCAAAGAAAGACATGAATTTTCATGGCTTTCCAGCAAAGGGGATCGTAAGCAAGGCCAGTCCACGGGAGTCTGCAGAGGTCGCAGCAACAGACCGTAGCTGAGCGTACAAGGACTGCTTCCTACAGAATGATGTGCATACAGCAACCCAGCCCGCTGGAGGTGCTGAGACAATCCAAACCTATTTCCAGACACTCATTCCCCCTACCTCCCTTACAAACCCTGTATTTATCGGATTCCTTGTTCTGACCTACCTTCGGGAAGTGCAGCCACTCTACAGCAGGGTTGGCTGAGGGGCACAAAAACAGGTTTATTGATAAAGAAATGGAGTGAGTAGAACACCAGGTAGAAGCTTTGTGCTGTGAATCTGAGAAACAATTTGAAACTTGCCTCAGAGGCACACACCCACTGTGCTGCCCCTGTATAATCTGAGGGACCTTCAGAATCCTGCCTACCTGCCAGAACCCTGCACGGCATGTCTCCCCACCCCCACCAGCCCAACTGCCCCCACCCCTCCCCCACTGCAGAATTCTGGAGAGCTACATTCTAAGCCTGTTGACATTTAAAATTGGACCCTGAGCATCTGCAGTTGACAGTTTGCTGTCCGGGTCCTGCGCTAGACTTTTCTCACTGTGGAGACTGCCGTGCCACTGTGGTCAGTCCCCAAGCCTATGGGGATGGCTTCAAAGGGAGGTAAGTCTGCAGGGTCTGGGGTGTGTTATCACACCCCTGTCACCCCTCAAACCCATGGGAGTTCAAATGTGACACTTGCCCTGGGACAGCTGGTTGGGTGGAAATAGAGGAAGAGAGAGCACCGGACTTACCCAAGGACATCTCACCCGGGAGACGGGGGAAGCCACTGGCATCCTGAGGCTGCAGGGGGAAGGGGGCTTCTCACAGGTGGATCCAGATGCCTCAGGAGAAACCTACCGGGTGATGAGAAAGGACACAGCAGTTGTACTGACTCTTTCCAGAAGGGAAACAGGTGACTTATGTTTCTAAGTCAACACAGGTCAACGTGTGTTTGTAGGCAATGGTGGACTGTGTCGTGCTTGTGCCACAGGGGGGCTCAAGAAGAAAGCCTGAGTCCTGCGTCCTTTCTTCAGACACCTGGGGCTTGTGCTATGGTACTGTCCTGAGGGATACAAACCGGAGTATTCCAGATCTTAGAGGAGTAGCGGGGAGAAACGGTCTCAGCCAGAAAACCGTTCAGTGAAACAGTTCTCTCTGACCAAGATTACCGTGAAATATCCCCTCCGTCAGTGAGGCTGGAGGTCGCTCTAACTGCAGCAGTCCAGTCTCGGCTCACGTCTGCCCAGAGATGGCTTCTCATTCGGTCCAGATCGCTGTTGTCTCTGTTCACCAGGGACAGGGCAGCCAGAAACTGCAAACAAGATGGGGCTTGCTCTTCGCGGAGCTGTTCTGAATTGCTGTCCCTTTGGGGGACGCTCGGGTCTTCAGACCCATTCATCTTCCACCCTGTCTCATGGCCTGTCCTCTGCCCTTCGTTTCATGTGGAGATGAAGACTTTGTTCATACTCCATGTCTAGCCCATCGTGAACAGGGGACAGATGAGGCGTGCTGTCGGCTTTACAGTGGAAGGTTCTGAAAGGCTGGTTTCCTTCCCGAGAGAGGAAGCAGAGCAGCACACCATTAGGAAGATCTTCTATTATTATGACTGTTGTTATTCAAAGTTAGGACATATGTCCTGATCAGTTAGGACCATGTCCTATGGACCTTGCTCTCCGTGACTACGGTTGACCTGAAACCCTAGTGAACAGGGATGTACCCAGACAACTTTCCTGTCACACTGGCTCATGCCTGGTTCTTTGTGGGCCATCACTGAGAGCTCAAAGGAGAAGGATCACAGAAGGTCTCCATTACCCACGGCCAACTCTAACCATCAGCAGCTATTCAAATCTCTACGAACCTCCACTGGGAGCCGCAGGGCTCCGCATTTCCTGGCCTTTCTAGTCCTCTGCAGCCCTCTCTGGCTGTGCAGTGACAGGGTCTCAGGGAATTCATCATCTAACTCACAGACCACCTCCTGAGAACAGAGCTGCCTCAGTGACAGCACGAACGAACCACTGTGCATGGGGACAAGTGTGCCCCGAACCTGGCCTCTGTTCCATGCTTGCTGTGGGTGGTACCAGGAGAAGCACATCCTCACTGGGCTGCTGCATTATGGGGTTCCCTCAGGGCTCCTGGGCGATAGTTGAGGCACAGATTTTGTTCAAGTTCATTTGTTTGGGTTGTGAGGGCTTTATGAGGAGCATCAGGAAAAGGAGCACTGAGAAAGAGAAGGGCTCATAACCTTGTGAATCTGCTGGCTTCACATAGGTCACGTGCGGGGCGCCTGCAACTGGCACTGGAGAAGGTGCCCTTCATGGGGGTGTGCACACTGAGGGGCGTTGTGCCGCCAAGCAGAGTCCACCCCAACTCACATCTAGGGGCAATCCCACGAGGCTGGCGGGTCCACGTGCCGGGGACACCCTGGGGAGCTTCTCAGAGGCAAGGGGAGCTTAGGTGTTACTTCTTGACTGACGGGGGTCAGAGGATCTCAGTGAATGAGAAGCAAGTTCTCTAGTAGAATGATCCCCAACCCAAGGGGGAGCATGACATTCACTTGGGGGCAAACTGCACAATTCCCCATCCTATGGCCCTCAAATGCTGGGATGCCTCGCTCTGGTTCACACTGACTCTAAGGGAAGGGAGAGCCTCCGTCCTGGTGGCCGCGTCCCCTGCTCATTCGCCCCTCTCCTTTGTCTCCACAGCATCTGCAGTGCTGGGGCCCAGCGTGACCCTGAACCCTCCGTTCACTTCCTTCCGTCCGCTGTTTCCCACGCCTGCTTCCGGCCCAGTCCCCGGGCCGCCCTGCGAGCAGCCCCCACCTGCCCTAGTGATGTCAGCGTTGCCTCCTGGTGGCCCCCTGGTGCGGTCTGCTTTCCCCAGGATGCCTCAGGGGACCGGAGCCGCTGGCCATGGCCCGAGTGGGGCCGGGGCTTTCAACATCATTGTCCCAGTCAGGACGCAAGGGGCTCCAGCAGAGCCCTCTCACACTCAGACCACTGTCCTGGCTCAGGCCCCCCTCAACTGGAGTGCTCCAGGGGCCCTCTGCGGGGGTGCTCAGTGTCCTGCTCCCCTGCTGTTGGCAGCTCCCGCTGTAGGGACCGTGATGCCTGCTGCATCCATCGGGGGCACGTGGGCTGGAGAGGGGTACTGGTTCCCAGGCCAGCCCCTTCCAGCTCCCCTTCCAGCAGCCCAGCTGGGTCCGACCGTGGTCCCAGGGAATGACGGGCCACGTCCACATGGGGCTGGTGGGGAGGGCGGCAAGGCCCCCTCCCAGGCCAAGGCCGCGCCAGAGGACTCCTGTAACCCCAGGAGTGTTTACGACAACTTCCGACGCTGGCAGCGCTTCAAGTCCCTGGCCCGCGGGCACCTGCCCCAGAGTCCTGATGCTGAAGCTCTGTCCTGCTTCCTCATGTGAGTGCCCTCCTTGGGGGATGGAGCTAATCCCACCGCTCCCACATGAAGGGGAACGAAGGACGGACGAGGAGGGCAGCCTATTTAGGGGAACTTGGATGAAGGTCACGTGGGCGACGGCCCATGCATTCTCAGCAGTTTAACTAATGTCCCACTCCGGTTCACGACGTACATTCATGAGCCTTAGGTCGACTGATCCCCAACACCCTGTGAGTCCACCAAACTTGGTTTTTAACAGTTACCATAATATGCACAGAAGGTAAAGGCCAGAGTGAGTTTCCGGTGTGACATGAGCCACAACTTGGATTCAGGTCTCTGCCTTCACCCGTGATTCCTCCCCGTGTCCTCTCATGCCCAGCACAGGACCTGAGTGAGGATGGCTTCGGGACGTCACATGGAGGGACTGGGGGGAGAAGGCACAGGCCACAGGAGGAGCCTTACACATGTACCCCCTCACTCTTCTGGAAAATTCTAGCAAGGAGACTGAGGTAGTCAAGCCACACATTGGGACCTGGTTGGGCCCCCATCACTGGGTTTGGATCCTGCGCAGAGTCGCCTTCTTTATCCCTGAATGCCTCCTAGACAGAGAGACAATTCCGCTTCATTCGGAGGGTGGGAAGATTGTCTGACTCATGTCTGATGCACTCAGCAGGGTCTCTGGCATGTGCTGTCCCTCATTATTGTTGTTTTCGTATTATGATGATGATTACTATTACCGTCAACACTAAGAACAGGCAACCTAGAAGAGGACAGTGTTCCCAAAGTCACATGTCCCACCACAGGGAGTGAGGGGACCGTGAGCCCAGGAGCCCAGGACCAGGGGCTGAGGTGATGGGAGGCAGCGACGTCCGTAGCCAGGAGCGTTTGTCTTTCCCTCCCCAACACCTGCCTCCTTCCACCTGCAGGCCCTCGTGTTCCTGGGGCCATCACATGGAGCACGTATCCTAGTCCACGGGACACGGGACATGGCTGCATACCTGCCCCGCTCCCACACTGGCTGCCCTCCACGGGAAGCTGCACACAGTGTATAAATTAAAGGGGCCCCCAAATCCTTGTCCCCAGTGATTTCAGTGTCCCGCACATGCTGAGCAGTCGGAGTTCCCCTTGGACCAAAGTCCCAGGTGCCCTAGGCTGTCCTGAGTCCCTAAATGGAGCCACCGCCCCCAGGCCTTGCCCGGTCAGCTCAGGCACCGGTCTCCTTTGGCTCTGGATCCCCGCGCCTGCTCTGCACGCTGAGGGACTCTGACGCTGTGTCCCCAAGGGCTGCCTCTCTAGAGAGTCACCAGGAGCTGATTAAGTGCTCAGTCCTGGGGCCTTGGAACGGCCATTCTAGGCAGTTCTCGGTCAGCTCAGGCTGCCATAACAAAACGCCACAGGACAGGTGCTTTAGACAACAGACTTTCACGTCTCCCAGTTCAGGAAGCGGAAGTCCCAGATGAGGTCCCGGCAGATTCAGTTCCGGGCAAGGACTTTCCGCCTGGCTTTCGATGGCTGTGTCCCCACATCACAGGGAGTTCTGGTGTCTTTTCCTCTTCTCACACTCACAGGGACACAAATCCCATCACGGGGCCTCCCAATTATCTAATCTAAACCTGATGATCCCCAAAGGCTCCACCTCCAAATACCATCACATTGCAAGCTAGGGCCACAACATGTGAATTTTGGGGACACACACATTCAGTCCGTAACACACAATAATACTAAGGCCTCCAAGGGAAGTCAGAGAGGCCAAGCAGTCCCTTGGTGCTGAGGTTGACACATGTTGGTTGTCCTGGAGGCCGAAGAGCCCACACTGGGAGGACAGGCACAGGTGACAGGACAGGTGGGATGTGTGTGATGTGGCGGGGCACGGGTGTGGGCCGGTCAGCTGGGATGGGAGGAGGGCAGGGGCATTGTGACTGACACTGAGGACTTACAGCCCAGTGCTTCGGTCCCTGGCCCGGCTGAAGCCCACCATGAGCCTGGAGGACGGAGTGCGGCGGGCCATGCAGGAATGGCAGGGCACGAGCAATTATGACCGCATGAACTATTATGACATGGCAGCAAAGTGAGTCAGGGATGCAGGGCCTGAGGGGCTGTGGGGCGGGCTGAGGGTGGGTGAAAGGGGGAGGGGCTGGTGCGGTGGGCTCATCGGCAGGGATGCCGTGAGGAGGGGGATCCGCTAGGTCCGGCCCCTCCCTGGGGCCCTGCCTCCCCCGGGAAGCTCTCCATCCACCTGGGTGCTTGGGCTTCTCTCTCCTACCCACCCCGGAATCTCCGCCCTCCCCTGGCCTCGGGTCAAACCCTGCCCAGATGCTGAAACGGGGATGGGGAAGAGTAACCAGCACAGCCCAGTGGGGGTCGGCTCCAGCTGTGGGGACCCTGCAGGAGGGAAGCTAGTGACTACTGACAAAGTCGGGACCACGTCTCCTCATGAAAAGTGGCCAGAAATAGGTCACCTGCCATCCCAGAATGGGCTGGGGCAGAAGAGCTTGGGCAGGGGAAGCCAGCACCTCACACACCCCCAGACACGTCTCTGGCCTCCCTGCCTTTGCTGCACGGCAATCCACTCCGTGAACACCAATCACCCTCACAGAAAATGCACCCTCTCCTCTCAGCTGAGCTCCCACTTCCTGCAACATCTCCGGGGCCCTTCTCTCCCAGGCTATTGTCAGGGGCTCACAGTACCAGCCCAGGATTCCCGGATCCGGGCAAGGATTCCTCATGTCATTTGCAGTCAGTCACATCCCTGACCTAGCTTCTGGCTGTCAGCTCTTCTGAGTGGCCCTGGGCAGGGATAGGAGGAGCAGGGTCCCCTGAGGGCCGGGCCTGGGTCACACAGGCCTTCATTCAGGAAGACCCCCTGGATGTTTTCTGCCCTGCAGGTGTAGGTGAGCCAGCGTACCCCTGCAACTGTTCCGCAGGTGGGGGAGCAGCCCGGCCCACCCAAAGCCCTTCCTCCCCCATCCCTGGCCAGGCCTCCCTCTCAGCATGGCTATGGCTCTCCCTCTGCCCGCCAGGTTCATGGAATTTGAAGCTGAGGAGGAGATGCAGCTCCGGGTGCTGCAGTGTGTGAAGGGGCCCCAGGGCCTGCCTCCTCCAGCCCCACCAAAGCTTGCTCCTCCAGGGCCACCAGTCCCCAACACTGTACCACGGTCAGGTACGGCAAGCATATTCCCACAGGAGCCAATACAAAGGCCTAAGGGGGCCTGCGGAGGCCTTGTGCCCTCATCTTGTCCCTTTCCTGTAAGGGGAGGGGGCGCTTGCTCTTTCAGCGAGAGCAGCCAGTGAGAACCTGGGGCTCCACTGCCCTGGATCAGGAACTAGGTATTGGCCTGGTCCAGTAGTTTCGTAGCTGCTATCGGCCTTGGCTGTCCAGGACCCAATGTACAGTCTTCCCAGGAAGCAGTGCTGGGTGGGGAGACGTCCCAGAATCTTGGTGGCTCCAAAGTCTTTCCAGGTAACTCAGTCTCACATGACCCACCTCGGGTAGTGTATCCTCCCACGGGGCCTGACGTGCAGCCTGGACCCATTTCATGGCCCTCAGTTCCAACCTCCCCCCAGTGTGGCTGGAGGTGGCCGCTACAGCCCAGCCACGCACCTGTCCTCCCTCCTGTCCTAGGGTGTGCTCCCAGGAAGGCTGGCCGCAGGGCACCATCCACTCGCCCGCTGTCATGCAGACCCCAGCAGCTGACCCAGGCCAAGGCACCCAAGGAGATCCCACCAGAAGCTGTCCAGGAGTATGTGGATATCATGGAGGCACTGCTGGGGCCTCATGCAAATTGGGAGGATGAAGATATCGAGGAGCAGCAGGAGCAGGACGGGACTGACCCGGACCCAGGTCTCCTGAGCTACATTAACAAGCTGTGCTCCCAGGAAGACTTCATCACCAAGGTGGGCTGGCTTGGAGCCCTCGTGTGGGGGAGGTTTTCTGGGGAACGGCAGTCCCAGCCCCATGGAATTCAGTTCTATTCATCCCTCAGCTACGGAGCAGTGTGTGTGTGAGAGACAGAGAAAGTCTGTGTGTAGCTGCTAGTGGCCATGAGTTAGAACGACCCTGCTGTGTGGACAGGAGAGACAGGCATTACTTTCTGCTTCTCCTCGAGGTCCCCCTGGCTGCAGTTCACTCCCTGCCAAAGACACTCATGCCCCTTTCCCCCTGCTCCAGGTGGAGGCCATCGTCCACCCCCGATTCCTGGCAGCTTTGCTTTCCCCAGACCCAAACTTGGATCCCTTGGCTCTGACTGAGGTGCTGGAGCAGGAAGAAGGACTCACCCTAGCACAGGTAACACACGGGAGACAGGGACACCAGGGCACCCAGGGGAGAAAGGGCCAGCAGATCTCCTAGGGGAGGGAAGGGCACCAGGCAAACGAGGGGGAACACGTGACCCTGTGCCCCTGAAGCCCACGTGATTTTGTCTAGTCTTACCCTGCTGGGGGTGCATGGCCTCCGGAGGGGAACCGCCTGGGTCAGAGGAGTAGGTGCAGAAGAGCAGGAACGAGAGGACAGAGCCAGGGAGGGAGGGCAGGGGGCGAAGCTGGAAGGAGGCCCAGCAGGGCACAGCACAGTCACAGTCCCTGCCTCTGACACCAAGCCAAGCCTCCTCTCACCTTCGCCACCTCCCGCCCAAATGCAGGGTTCTCCACCATCCTGCCAGCCCCTCCCCACACCTGGGGCAGAGCCAGTGAGTGCCACTTTGCTCCCCCCAGCTGGTGGAAAAGCGCCTCGCGGCCCCGAATGACGCAGGAGGTGTGGGGGCCACCCCAGCTCATGGCGCACCCCAATTGGAGTCACATCCTAAGACTGCAGCTGGCCAAGGAGAAGAGAGCGAAGACCGTGGCCCCCAAGGAGGGGTCATCACAGAAACCTGCCCAGCAGAGGCGGCTTCCCATGACCCTCGACCGCGCAGCCGAGACAACCCCGACCTGCCCAGGCCCAAGGAGCCTGCCCTCTGGCCAGATCATCAGGAGTCACGCAAGCTGAGGGCTGCCCATCTCAGCTCCCCTCCCCAGGGCCACAGACCCTCCTCGCCTGGTCTCCGGGGAGCCTGTCCTGTTATGCCTGCGCAGGGCCCGGCAGTCAGGTCCAGTGAAGTCGAGGAGGACCTCCCCAGCCTGGACTTCCTCCTGACCTTGCAGTACAGCCTGCAGCCCTGGGGGCTGTCCCTGAGCCCCGTCCCTGCTCGGCGTCTGGCTCGACCCTCACGTCCTCAAAAGCGGAGGGGCGACCCATTGGTCTCTGGGAGGAGGAAGAAGCAGCACTGCAGCCAGTAGGGGCCGTGGGCCGGCCTCTCAGGGGTGCCAGTCCCTCTGGACTGGATTTGACCCTCACTGCATCCTGTGGCCCGAGGGATCCCGAGCTCCCATCACCCAGTGCTGACCCAGCTGCTCCTCAGCTACGGGCAGGGTGGGGGAGGCAGGACAGGGGAGAGAGGGTGGGGGGGTCTGGATGGGGAATTGGGGTGGGGGAGGGGGGCCTGTTTGGGGGATGAGGGTGGGGGAGAGGCGAGGCACAGGTCCGGGAGGCAGCACGTTGGGGGCGTTGTATGTAATGGGGGTTTGTATACAAGTGTGAATAAAAGTGGTATTGTTGGGAAATGCCCTGGGACTACTGCCTCTGTTCTCATGTCTGTGCCACTAAGTGGAGACAGGCCTGTGAGGAAGGAAGGATCTGGGAGATGCCAGGCTCCAAGGACCCACCGGTGCCCGACCATCAACTCCTTCTCTAGATTCTGAGATCTGATTCCTCCCCCAGGACCCATGTGGGATCCTTGACTAAAAGGGTGTCGGCCCCCACATGCAGAGCTGTGGTCATGGGGTGGGGGTGTCCCAGCAACAGTGGCAGGTGGGCAAAACCGTCCAGCACCACGGTGGCCTGGCTGTCTGCTAGGGGGAGGAAGGGGCCATGTCTGGGCGTCTCCTGCCCATCCACCCACGGAGCTCGCTGGTTAGCCCCCAGATGCTCCTCTGCACCTTTCCTCCCCTGTCCCACGTCAGCAGCATCCATGTCCCACCCGCCCCTGTGCCTTTGTGAAGTGTGAAGGAAGCTAACTCTTGGTGGCGGGTCAGCTGGCTGCTGCCCCTCCTATTCCCAGGTGGGTCTCCACATTGGAGAAGGCCTCAGAGCTTGGCTAGATTAAGACGGCGTGGTGTGAAGCCGCACACCACGGCCCTCAAGCCCAGAAGCTTCCAGAACATCATGCCATGCAGGTCCTCGTTGGGGGCATCCTCACGGGAACCCACTACTGTCCCTGCTGTCCAGCTCAGCGCACACATCAGGCGCTGAGGGAAAACGCGGGGATCGAAGGCTGGAGCCCTGGACCCACTCCTCACTAGTTCCCTGACTCTTCCACATTCAGAGCTGTCCTCAGGAGCCCCTCTTAGGTTTTAGGAATGTGGAGCAAGTCGTGTTTGGAGGGGACTTGGCCCATGCCCTAGTACGTGTGGGCACTCAGTCGAGCACAGGCATCATCTCGGTCACACCTCGGGGCTCCTGCTGCTACTCCTGTCCTCGCCACCTGACTGCTGTCTGTCCTGGGGCCCTTTTGTGGTTGAACAGTTCCCAGGAGGAGGCACAACCTCTGCTTCCCCAGCACCGTGCCCTGCCTCAACCTTACAATCTGCCCCTGACCCTGTACAGTGGGGCCAGCTGGAGGGCTGTTACAGTCACAATGTCGTGTCCCCCAAATCCGCATGTTGAAGCCCTAAGCCCCATCGTGATGGTATCTGGGGGTGGTGCCTTTGGGAGGTTGTTGGGGTAAGAGGAGATCAGAGGGTGGAGCCCTAATGACGGGGATTAGCGCCCTTATAAGAAGAGGAGGAGACACCAGAACTCTCTCTTCCCTATGTGATGACACAGCAGGAAAGGGAAATCAAAACGGAAAACCAACAATTATAACTCTCACCATGGTCCACAGATTCTCAGTAATGAATCTCGGTATTAATTCCATAGTATCTAACTTTCACCTATACTTTGGAGTAGTGTAAAATTCCCCGAACTAGAGGCAGGCTAGGTGTTGTGAGTGGTCATGTTTTCAAATGCAAGTTCAAGTTCTCCTGACTTTGGATTGGACTGAGGAGGAACATGGGCACTCGACAATAGCTAATGCACACTGCAAGGAGCCAGTTGGCCAAATCCCCATCTCTCTCCCGTAACTGCTTAATAGCCTTTACTTACTATGACGTGGTCTCAAGTGACTCCGGGGGTTCATAAAGGTAAATGAGAAGTAGTCACCCAACCTGGTGTGAGAATACTGCATGCAAATGACAGTCAGGAATCGAGGCTGTCTGGATCACAGCCCTCTGAAACCTCATTCACCGTGGCAACTGCATTATTTTAAATGGAGACAGCAAAGTAACTAGGTCCTACATCCAGAAGTCACAAGATTAGCTCACCGGTGAACCGGCAGTTTGAGAGTTGTGGGAGTTCCAAAGCTCCATAAAGACTTGGTACCTTCTACAGATTTGAGGTCTAGTTTGAAGTCAGGTAGTATAATGCCTCTGGTTTTATTTTATTTTTTTGCTCAGGACTGCTTTGGCTATTGGGGTCTTTTGTTGTTCCATATGAATTTAGGATTGTTTTTTCTATTTCTGTGAAGAATGTCATTGGTATTTTGATGGGGATTGCACCGAATCTGTAGATCACTTTTGGTATTATGGACATTTTCACAACATTAATTCTTCCAATCCATGAACAAGGAATGTCTTTCCACCTCTCTTGGTGTCCTCTTTCTTTCAGCAGAGTTTTGTAGTTCTCATTGTAGAGATCTTTCACCTCTTTGGTTAAATTTATTCCTACGTATTTTATTCTTCTCAGAGTTATTGTAAATGGGCTGGCTTTCTTCTTCTTCTTTTTTTTTTTTTTTCCCCTGCTTATTTGTTGTTGCCGTATAAGAATATTCCCAATTTTTATGCATTGATTTTGTATCCTGCACAGTACTGAATTTGTTTAGGAGCTCTAGGAGTTTTTTGGTAGAGGTTATGGATTTTTCTATATGTAGGATCACGTCCAATTCTGTGAAACGTGACGTTTTGATTTTGTCTTTTCCAATGTGGATGCCCTTTCTTTCTTTCTCTTGCCTGATTGCTCTGGCTAGTACTTCCAATGCTATGTTAAATAGGAGTGGTGAGAGTGAGCATCCTTCTCTTATTCCTGTTCCTGAAGGAAAAGCTTTCAATTTTTCCCCATTCAGGACAATGTTGGCAGTGTGATTTTCATATATGGCTTTTATTGGGTTGACATATGTTCCTTCTATACCTACTTAGTTAAGGGTCTTTATCATGAAGGGATGATGCTGAATTTTCTTTTTTTCTTTTTTTTTTTTTTTTTTCGTGACCGGCACTCAGCCAGTGAGTGCACCGGTCAGTCCTATATAGGATCCGAACCCGCGGCAGGAGCGTCGCTGCACTGCCAGCGCAGCACACTACCAAGTGCGCCACGGGCTCGGCCCATGATGCTGAATTTTCTCAAATGCTTTTTCTGCATCTCTTGAGACAATCGTATAGTTTTTATCCTTGCTTTTGTTCATGTGGTGTATCACATTTATTGATATATGTATGTTGAACCATCCTTGCATCCCTGGGATGAAACCCACATGATCACAGTGTATAATCTTTGTGACGTGCTGTTGTATTCTCTTTGCTCATGTCTTGCTGGAGATTTTCATGTCTATGTTCATCAAGGTTACTGACCTGTAATTTTCTTTTCGGTTGTTGTGTCTTTGTCTGATTTGGGGATCGGGATGATGCTGGCCTCATAGAATTAATTTAGGAGAACGGCCTCTGTTTCAATTTCTTGGAGTAGTCTGAAAAGGATGGTTGTTAATGCTTCTTTAAAACTTTGGTAGAATGCAGCAGTGAAGCCATCTGGTCCTGGGCTTTTCTGTGTTGGGGTACTGTTGATGACTGCATCATTCTCATTGCTTCTTATTGGTCTCTTCGGGTTCTGCATTTCTCCTTGGTTCAGTCTTAGTAGTTTACGGGTCTTCAGAAATCTATCCATTTCCTCCAGGTTTTCAAATTTGTTGGAGTATAGTTGTTCTGAACAATCTCTAATGATTCTTTGTATTTCTGTGGAATCGGTTGCAATGTCTCCCTTTCCATTTCTGATTTTTGTTATTCGGGCCTTCTCTCTTCTTTTCTAAGTAGTCTGGCCAACAGCTTGCGTAGTTTGTTTTTCCCCTGGGGAAAAAAAAAAATAGCATTTTGCTTCATTGATTTTCTGCATCATTCTTTTGGTCTCTACTTCGTTTAGTTCGACTCTGTTCTTAATCATTGCTTTCCATCTACTAGTTTGGTGCTTAGATTGTTCTTGGTTTTCTACTTACTTGAGATTTAATGTTAGATTATTTGAAGTGTTTCCATTCTTTTGATGTAAGCGCTTTTTACCGGCAACTCATCTTTGACAAGGCCACCAAGAATATACACTAGGGAAAGGACGGCACCTTCAATAAATAGTGCTGGGGAAACCGGACATCCATGCGTAGAAAAGTCAAACTAGGCCCATACCTTTCACCATACACAAAATCAACTCGAAATGGATTAAAGACTCAAATATAAGAACTGAAACTATAAAACTCCTAGATGAAAACACAGGGGACATACTTCAGGATGTAGGACTGGACAAAGACTTTATGAATAAAACCCCAAAAGCACAAGCAGTAAAAGTAAACATATTGCAATGTATCAAACCATAAAGCTTCTGCACAGCAAAAGAAGGCACACAGACAAGGGGCTAATATCCAGACATATAAGCAACTCAAACAACCCAAGAGCACATAAACAAGTTATTCAATATTAAAATGGGCAGAGACAGTTTTCAAAGAAAGACATGAATTTTCATGGCTTTCCAGCAAAGGGGATCGTAAGTAAGGCCAGTCCACGGGAGTCTGCAGAGGTCGCAGCAACAGACCGTAGCTGAGCGTACAAGGACTGCTTCCTACAGAATGATGTGCATACAGCAACCCAGTCCGCTGGAGGTGCTGAGACAATCCAAACCTATTTCCAGACACTCATTCCCCCTACCTCCCTTACAAACCCTGTATTTATCGGATTCCTTGTTCTGACCTACCTTCGGGAAGTGCAGCCACTCTACAGCAGGGTTGGCTGAGGGGCACAAAAACAGGTTTATTGATAAAGAAATGGAGTGAGTAGAACACCAGGTAGAAGCTTTGTGCTGTGAATCTGAGAAACAATTTGAAACTTGCCTCAGAGGCACACACCCACTGTGCTGCCCCTGTATAATCTGAGGGACCTTCAGAATCCTGCCTACCTGCCAGAACCCTGCACGGCATGTCTCCCCACCCCCACCAGCCCAACTGCCCCCACCCCTCCCCCACTGCAGAATTCTGGAGAGCTACATTCTAAGCCTGTTGACATTTAAAATTGGACCCTGAGCATCTGCAGTTGACAGTTTGCTGTCCGGGTCCTGCGCTAGACTTTTCTCACTGTGGAGACTGCCGTGCCACTGTGGTCAGTCCCCAAGCCTATGGGGATGGCTTCAAAGGGAGGTAAGTCTGCAGGGTCTGGGGTGTGTTATCACACCCCTGTCACCCCTCAAACCCATGGGAGTTCAAATGTGACACTTGCCCTGGGACAGCTGGTTGGGTGGAAATAGAGGAAGAGAGAGCACCGGACTTACCCAAGGACATCTCACCCGGGAGACGGGGGAAGCCACTGGCATCCTGAGGCTGCAGGGGGAAGGGGGCTTCTCACAGGTGGATCCAGATGCCTCAGGAGAAACCTACCGGGTGATGAGAAAGGACACAGCAGTTGTACTGACTCTTTCCAGAAGGGAAACAGGTGACTTATGTTTCTAAGTCAACACAGGTCAACGTGTGTTTGTAGGCAATGGTGGACTGTGTCGTGCTTGTGCCACAGGGGGGCTCAAGAAGAAAGCCTGAGTCCTGCGTCCTTTCTTCAGACACCTGGGGCTTGTGCTATGGTACTGTCCTGAGGGATACAAACCGGAGTATTCCAGATCTTAGAGGAGTAGCGGGGAGAAACGGTCTCAGCCAGAAAACCGTTCAGTGAAACAGTTCTCTCTGACCAAGATTACCGTGAAATATCCCCTCCGTCAGTGAGGCTGGAGGTCGCTCTAACTGCAGCAGTCCAGTCTCGGCTCACGTCTGCCCAGAGATGGCTTCTCATTCGGTCCAGATCGCTGTTGTCTCTGTTCACCAGGGACAGGGCAGCCAGAAACTGCAAACAAGATGGGGCTTGCTCTTCGCGGAGCTGTTCTGAATTGCTGTCCCTTTGGGGGACGCTCGGGTCTTCAGACCCATTCATCTTCCACCCTGTCTCATGGCCTGTCCTCTGCCCTTCGTTTCATGTGGAGATGAAGACTTTGTTCATACTCCATGTCTAGCCCATCGTGAACAGGGGACAGATGAGGCGTGCTGTCGGCTTTACAGTGGAAGGTTCTGAAAGGCTGGTTTCCTTCCCGAGAGAGGAAGCAGAGCAGCACACCATTAGGAAGATCTTCTATTATTATGACTGTTGTTATTCAAAGTTAGGACATATGTCCTGATCAGTTAGGACCATGTCCTATGGACCTTGCTCTCCGTGACTACGGTTGACCTGAAACCCTAGTGAACAGGGATGTACCCAGACAACTTTCCTGTCACACTGGCTCATGCCTGGTTCTTTGTGGGCCATCACTGAGAGCTCAAAGGAGAAGGATCACAGAAGGTCTCCATTACCCACGGCCAACTCTAACCATCAGCAGCTATTCAAATCTCTACGAACCTCCACTGGGAGCCGCAGGGCTCCGCATTTCCTGGCCTTTCTAGTCCTCTGCAGCCCTCTCTGGCTGTGCAGTGACAGGGTCTCAGGGAATTCATCATCTAACTCACAGACCACCTCCTGAGAACAGAGCTGCCTCAGTGACAGCACGAACGAACCACTGTGCATGGGGACAAGTGTGCCCCGAACCTGGCCTCTGTTCCATGCTTGCTGTGGGTGGTACCAGGAGAAGCACATCCTCACTGGGCTGCTGCATTATGGGGTTCCCTCAGGGCTCCTGGGCGATAGTTGAGGCACAGATTTTGTTCAAGTTCATTTGTTTGGGTTGTGAGGGCTTTATGAGGAGCATCAGGAAAAGGAGCACTGAGAAAGAGAAGGGCTCATAACCTTGTGAATCTGCTGGCTTCACATAGGTCATGTGGGCGCCTGCAACTGGCACTGGAGAAGGTGCCCTTCATGGGGGTGTGCACACTGAGGGGCGTTGTGCCGCCAAGCAGAGTCCACCCCAACTCACATCTAGGGGCAATCCCACGAGGCTGGCGGGTCCACGTGCCGGGGACACCCTGGGGAGCTTCTCAGAGGCAAGGGAAGCTTAGGTGTTACTTCTTGACTGACGGGGGTCAGAGGATCTCAGTGAATGAGAAGCAAGTTCTCTAGTAGAATGATCCCCAACCCAAGGGGGAGCATGACATTCACTTGGGGGCAAACTGCACAATTCCCCGTCCTATGGCCCTCAAATGCTGGGATGCCTCGCTCTGGTTCACACTGACTCTAAGGGAAGGGAGAGCCTCCGTCCTGGTGGCCGCGTCCCCTGCTCATTCGCCCCTCTCCTTTGTCTCCACAGCATCTGCAGTGCTGGGGCCCAGCGTGACCCTGAACCCTCCGTTCACTTCCTTCCGTCCGCTGTTTCCCACGCCTGCTTCCGGCCCAGTCCCCGGGCCGCCCTGCGAGCAGCCCCCACCTGCCCTAGTGATGTCAGCGTTGCCTCCTGGTGGCCCCCTGGTGCGGTCTGCTTTCCCCAGGATGCCTCAGGGGACCGGAGCCGCTGGCCATGGCCCGAGTGGGGCCGGGGCTTTCAACATCATTGTCCCAGTCAGGACGCAAGGGGCTCCAGCAGAGCCCTCTCACACTCAGACCACTGTCCTGGCTCAGGCCCCCCTCAACTGGAGTGCTCCAGGGGCCCTCTGCGGGGGTGCTCAGTGTCCTGCTCCCCTGCTGTTGGCAGCTCCCGCTGTAGGGACCGTGATGCCTGCTGCATCCATCGGGGGCACGTGGGCTGGAGAGGGGTACTGGTTCCCAGGCCAGCCCCTTCCAGCTCCCCTTCCAGCAGCCCAGCTGGGTCCGACCGTGGTCCCAGGGAATGACGGGCCACGTCCACATGGGGCTGGTGGGGAGGGCGGCAAGGCCCCCTCCCAGGCCAAGGCCGCGCCAGAGGACTCTTGTAACCCCAGCAGTGTTTACGACAACTTCCGACGCTGGCAGCGCTTCAAGTCCCTGGCCCGCGGGCACCTGCCCCAGAGTCCTGATGCTGAAGCTCTGTCCTGCTTCCTCATGTGAGTGCCCTCCTTGGGGGATGGAGCTAATCCCACCGCTCCCACATGAAGGGGAACGAAGGACGGACGAGGAGGGCAGCCTATTTAGGGGAACTTGGATGAAGGTCACGTGGGCGACGGCCCATGCATTCTCAGCAGTTTAACTAATGTCCCACTCCGGTTCACGACGTACATTCATGAGCCTTAGGTCGACTGATCCCCAACACCCTGTGAGTCCACCAAACTTGGTTTTTAACAGTTACCATAATATGCACAGAAGGTAAAGGCCAGAGTGAGTTTCCGGTGTGACATGAGCCACAACTTGGATTCAGGTCTCTGCCTTCACCCGTGATTCCTCCCCGTGTCCTCTCATGCCCAGCACAGGACCTGAGTGAGGATGGCTTCGGGACGTCACATGGAGGGACTGGGGGGAGAAGGCACAGGCCACAGGAGGAGCCTTACACATGTACCCCCTCACTCTT
Source organism: Cynocephalus volans (assembly GCF_027409185.1). Lineage (NCBI taxonomy): Eukaryota > Metazoa > Chordata > Mammalia > Dermoptera > Cynocephalidae > Cynocephalus > Cynocephalus volans. Next base: position 158,111,491 of record NC_084465.1, read on the forward strand.
CTGGAAAATTCTAGCGAGGAGACTGAGGTAGTCAAGCCACACATTGGGACCTGGTTGGGCCCCCATCACTGGGTTTGGATCCTGCGCAGAGTCGCCTTCTTTATCCCTGAATGCCTCCTAGACAGAGAGACAATTCCGCTTCATTCGGAGGGTGGGAAGATTGTCTGACTCATGTCTGATGCACTCAGCAGGGTCTCTGGCATGTGCTGTCCCTCGTTATTGTTGTTTTCGTATTATGATGATGATTACTATTACCGTCAACACTAAGAACAGGCAACCTAGAAGAGGACAGTGTTCCCAAAGTCACATGTCCCACCACAGGGAGTGAGGGGACCGTGAGCCCAGGAGCCCAGGACCAGGGGCTGAGGTGATGGGAGGCAGCGACGTCCGTAGCCAGGAGCGTTTGTCTTTCCCTCCCCAACACCTGCCTCCTTCCGCCTGCAGGCCCTCGTGTTCCTGGGGCCATCACATGGAGCACGTATCCTAGTCCACGGGACACGGGACATGGCTGCATACCTGCCCCGCTCCCACACTGGCTGCCCTCCACGGGAAGCTGCACACAGTGTATAAATTAAAGGGGCCCCCAAATCCTTGTCCCCAGTGATTTCAGTGTCCCGCACATGCTGAGCAGTCGGAGTTCCCCTTGGACCAAAGTCCCAGGTGCCCTAGGCTGTCCTGAGTCCCTAAATGGAGCCACCGCCCCCAGGCCTTGCCCGGTCAGCTCAGGCACCGGTCTCCTTTGGCTCTGGATCCCCGCGCCTGCTCTGCACGCTGAGGGACTCTGACGCTGTGTCCCCAAGGGCTGCCTCTCTAGAGAGTCACCAGGAGCTGATTAAGTGCTCAGTCCTGGGGCCTTGGAACGGCCATTCTAGGCAGTTCTCGGTCAGCTCAGGCTGCCATAACAAAACGCCACAGGACAGGTGCTTTAGACAACAGACTTTCACGTCTCCCAGTTCAGGAAGCGGAAGTCCCAGATGAGGTCCCGGCAGATTCAGTTCCGGGCAAGGACTTTCCGCCTGGCTTTCGATGGCTGTGTCCCCACATCACAGGGAGTTCTGGTGTCTTTTCCTCTTCTCACACTCACAGGGACACAAATCCCATCACGGGGCCTCCCAATTATCTAATCTAAACCTGATGATCCCCAAAGGCTCCACCTCCAAATACCATCACATTGCAAGCTAGGGCCACAACATGTGAATTTTGGGGACACACACATTCAGTCCGTAACACACAATAATACTAAGGCCTCCAAGGGAAGTCAGAGAGGCCAAGCAGTCCCTTGGTGCTGAGGTTGACACATGTTGGTTGTCCTGGAGGCCGAAGAGCCCACACTGGGAGGACAGGCACAGGTGACAGGACAGGTGGGATGTGTGTGATGTGGCGGGGCACGGGTGTGGGCCGGTCAGCTGGGATGGGAGGAGGGCAGGGGCATTGTGACTGACACTGAGGACTTACAGCCCAGTGCTTCGGTCCCTGGCCCGGCTGAAGCCCACCATGAGCCTGGAGGACGGAGTGCGGCGGGCCATGCAGGAATGGCAGGGCACGAGCAATTATGACCGCATGAACTATTATGACATGGCAGCAAAGTGAGTCAGGGATGCAGGGCCTGAGGGGCTGTGGGGCGGGCTGAGGGTGGGTGAAAGGGGGAGGGGCTGGTGCGGTGGGCTCATCGGCAGGGATGCCGTGAGGACGGGGATCCGCTAGGTCCGGCCCCTCCCTGGGGCCCTGCCTCCCCCGGGAAGCTCTCCATCCACCTGGGTGCTTGGGCTTCTCTCTCCTACCCACCCCGGAATCTCCGCCCTCCCCTGGCCTCGGGTCAAACCCTGCCCAGATGCTGAAACGGGGATGGGGAAGAGTAACCAGCACAGCCCAGTGGGGTTCGGCTCCAGCTGTGGGGACCCTGCAGGAGGGAAGCTAGTGACTACTGACAAAGTCGGGACCACGTCTCCTCATGAAAAGTGGCCAGAAATAGGTCACCTGCCATCCCAGAATGGGCTGGGGCAGAAGAGCTTGGGCAGGGGAAGCCAGCACCTCACACACCCCCAGACACGTCTCTGGCCTCCCTGCCTTTGCTGCACGGCAATCCACTCCGTGAACACCAATCACCCTCACAGAAAATGCCCCCTCTCCTCTCAGCTGAGCTCCCACTTCCTGCAACATCTCCGGGGCCCTTCTCTCCCAGGCTATTGTCAGGGGCTCACAGTACCAGCCCAGGATTCCCGGATCCGGGCAAGGATTCCTCATGTCATTTGCAGTCAGTCACATCCCTGACCTAGCTTCTGGCTGTCAGCTCTTCTGAGTGGCCCTGGGCAGGGATAGGAGGAGCAGGGTCCCCTGAGGGCCGGGCCTGGGTCACACAGGCCTTCATTCAGGAAGACCCCCTGGATGTTTTCTGCCCTGCAGGTGTAGGTGAGCCAGCGTACCCCTGCAACTGTTCCGCAGGTGGGGGAGCAGCCCGGCCCACCCAAAGCCCTTCCTCCCCCATCCCTGGCCAGGCCTCCCTCTCAGCATGGCTATGGCTCTCCCTCTGCCCGCCAGGTTCATGGAATTTGAAGCTGAGGAGGAGATGCAGCTCCGGGTGCTGCAGTGTGTGAAGGGGCCCCAGGGCCTGCCTCCTCCAGCCCCACCAAAGCTTGCTCCTCCAGGGCCACCAGTCCCCAACACTGTGCCACGGTCAGGTACGGCAAGCATATTCCCACAGGAGCCAATACAAAGGCCTAAGGGGGCCTGCGGAGGCCTTGTGCCCTCATCTTGTCCCTTTCCTGTAAGGGGAGGGGGCGCTTGCTCTTTCAGCGAGAGCAGCCAGTGAGAACCTGGGGCCCCACTGCCCTGGATCAGGAACTAGGTATTGGCCTGGTCCAGTAGTTTCGTAGCTGCTATCGGCCTTGGCTGTCCAGGACCCAATGTACAGTCTTCCCAGGAAGCAGTGCTGGGTGGGGAGACGTCCCAGAATCTTGGTGGCTCCAAAGTCTTTCCAGGTAACTCAGTCTCACATGACCCACCTCGGGTAGTGTATCCTCCCACGGGGCCTGACGTGCAGCCTGGACCCATTTCATGGCCCTCAGTTCCAACCTCCCCCCAGTGTGGCTGGAGGTGGCCGCTACAGCCCAGCCACGCACCTGTCCTCCCTCCTGTCCTAGGGTGTGCTCCCAGGAAGGCTGGCCGCAGGGCACCATCCACTCGCCCGCTGTCATGCAGACCCCAGCAGCTGACCCAGGCCAAGGCACCCAAGGAGATCCCACCAGAAGCTGTCCAGGAGTATGTGGATATCATGGAGGCACTGCTGGGGCCTCATGCAAATTGGGAGGATGAAGATATCGAGGAGCAGCAGGAGCAGGACGGGACTGACCCGGACCCAGGTCTCCTGAGCTACATTAACAAGCTGTGCTCCCAGGAAGACTTCATCACCAAGGTGGGCTGGCTTGGAGCCCTCGTGTGGGGGAGGTTTTCTGGGGAACGGCAGTCCCAGCCCCATGGAATTCAGTTCTATTCATCCCTCAGCTACGGAGCAGTGTGTGTGTGAGAGACAGAGAAAGTCTGTGTGTAGCTGCTAGTGGCCATGAGTTAGAACGACCCTGCTGTGTGGACAGGAGAGACAGGCATTACTTTCTGCTTCTCCTCGAGGTCCCCCTGGCTGCAGTTCACTCCCTGCCAAAGACACTCATGCCCCTTTCCCCCTGCTCCAGGTGGAGGCCATCGTCCACCCCCGATTCCTGGCAGCTTTGCTTTCCCCAGACCCAAACTTGGATCCCTTGGCTCTGACTGAGGTGCTGGAGCAGGAAGAAGGACTCACCCTAGCACAGGTAACACACGGGAGACAGGGACACCAGGGCACCCAGGGGAGAAAGGGCCAGCAGATCTCCTAGGGGAGGGAAGGGCACCAGGCAAACGAGGGGGAACACGTGACCCTGTGCCCCTGAAGCCCACGTGATTTTGTCTAGTCTTACCCTGCTGGGGGTGCATGGCCTCCGGAGGGGAACCGCCTGGGTCAGAGGAGTAGGTGCAGAAGAGCAGGAACGAGAGGACAGAGCCAGGGAGGGAGGGCAGGGGGCGAAGCTGGAAGGAGGCCCAGCAGGGCACAGCACAGTCACAGTCCCTGCCTCTGACACCAAGCCAAGCCTCCTCTCACCTTCGCCACCTCCCGCCCAAATGCAGGGTTCTCCACCATCCTGCCAGCCCCTCCCCACACCTGGGGCAGAGCCAGTGAGTGCCACTTTGCTCCCCCCAGCTGGTGGAAAAGCGCCTCGCAGCCCCGAATGACGCAGGAGGTGTGGGGGCCACCCCAGCTCATGGCGCACCCCAATTGGAGTCACATCCTAAGACTGCAGCTGGCCAAGGAGGAGAGCGCGAAGACCGTGGCCCCCAAGGAGGGGTCATCACAGAAACCTGCCCAGCAGAGGCGGCTTCCCATGACCCTCGACCGCGCAGCCGAGACAACCCCGACCTGCCCAGGCCCAAGGAGCCTGCCCTCTGGCCAGATCATCAGGAGTCACGCAAGCTGAGGGCTGCCCATCTCAGCTCCCCTCCCCAGGGCCACAGACCCTCCTCGCCTGGTCTCCGGGGAGCCTGTCCTGTTATGCCTGCGCAGGGCCCGGCAGTCAGGTCCAGTGAAGTCGAGGAGGACCTCCCCAGCCTGGACTTCCTCCTGACCTTGCAGTACAGCCTGCAGCCCTGGGGGCTGTCCCTGAGCCCCGTCCCTGCTCGGCGTCTGGCTCGACCCTCACGTCCTCAAAAGCGGAGGGGCGACCCATTGGTCTCTGGGAGGAGGAAGAAGCAGCACTGCAGCCAGTAGGGGCCGTGGGCCGGCCTCTCAGGGGTGCCAGTCCCTCTGGACTGGATTTGACCCTCACTGCATCCTGTGGCCCGAGGGATCCCGAGCTCCCATCACCCAGTGCTGACCCAGCTGCTCCTCAGCTACGGGCAGGGTGGGGGAGGCAGGACAGGGGAGAGAGGGTGGGGGGGTCTGGATGGGGAATTGGGGTGGGGGAGGGGGGCCTGTTTGGGGGATGAGGGTGGGGGAGAGGCGAGGCACAGGTCCGGGAGGCAGCACGTTGGGGGCGTTGTATGTAATGGGGGTTTGTATACAAGTGTGAATAAAAGTGGTATTGTTGGGAAATGCCCTGGGACTACTGCCTCTGTTCTCATGTCTGTGCCACTAAGTGGAGACAGGCCTGTGAGGAAGGAAGGATCTGGGAGATGCCAGGCTCCAAGGACCCACCGGTGCCCGACCATCAACTCCTTCTCTAGATTCTGAGATCTGATTCCTCCCCCAGGACCCATGTGGGATCCTTGACTAAAAGGGTGTCGGCCCCCACATGCAGAGCTGTGGTCATGGGGTGGGGGTGTCCCAGCAACAGTGGCAGGTGGGCAAAACCGTCCAGCACCACGGTGGCCTGGCTGTCTGCTAGGGGGAGGAAGGGGCCATGTCTGGGCGTCTCCTGCCCATCCACCCACGGAGCTCGCTGGTTAGCCCCCAGATGCTCCTCTGCACCTTTCCTCCCCTGTCCCACGTCAGCAGCATCCATGTCCCACCCGCCCCTGTGCCTCTGTGAAGTGTGAAGGAAGCTAACTCTTGGTGGCGGGTCAGCTGGCTGCTGCCCCTCCTATTCCCAGGTGGGTCTCCACATTGGAGAAGGCCTCAGAGCTTGGCTAGATTAAGACGGCGTGGTGTGAAGCCGCACACCACGGCCCTCAAGCCCAGAAGCTTCCAGAACATCATGCCATGCAGGTCCTCGTTGGGGGCATCCTCACAGGAACCCACTACTGTCCCTGCTGTCCAGCTCAGCGCACACATCAGGCGCTGAGGGAAAACGCGGGGATCGAAGGCTGGAGCCCTGGACCCACTCCTCACTAGTTCCCTGACTCTTCCACATTCAGAGCTGTCCTCAGGAGCCCCTCTTAGGTTTTAGGAATGTGGAGCAAGTCGTGTTTGGAGGGGACTTGGCCCATGCCCTAGTACGTGTGGGCACTCAGTCGAGCACAGGCATCATCTCGGTCACACCTCGGGGCTCCTGCTGCTACTCCTGTCCTCGCCACCTGACTGCTGTCTGTCCTGGGGCCCTTTTGTGGTTGAACAGTTCCCAGGAGGAGGCACAACCTCTGCTTCCCCAGCACCGTGCCCTGCCTCAACCTTACAATCTGCCCCTGACCCTGTACAGTGGGGCCAGCTGGAGGGCTGTTACAGTCACAATGTCGTGTCCCCCAAATCCGCATGTTGAAGCCCTAAGCCCCATCGTGATGGTATCTGGGGGTGGTGCCTTTGGGAGGTTGTTGGGGTAAGAGGAGATCAGAGGGTGGAGCCCTAATGACGGGGATTAGCGCCCTTATAAGAAGAGGAGGAGACACCAGAACTCTCTCTTCCCCATGTGATGACACAGCAGGAAAGGGAAATCAAAACGGAAAACCAACAATTATAACTCTCACCATGGTCCACAGATTCTCAGTAATGAATCTCGGTATTAATTCCATAGTATCTAACTTTCACCTATACTTTGGAGTAGTGTAAAATTCCCCGAACTAGAGGCAGGCTAGGTGTTGTGAGTGGTCATGTTTTCAAATGCAAGTTCAAGTTCTCCTGACTTTGGATTGGACTGAGGAGGAACATGGGCACTCGACAATAGCTAATGCACACTGCAAGGAGCCAGTTGGCCAAATCCCCATCTCTCTCCCGTAACTGCTTAATAGCCTTTACTTACTATGACGTGGTCTCAAGTGACTCCGGGGGTTCATAAAGGTAAATGAGAAGTAGTCACCCAACCTGGTGTGAGAATACTGCATGCAAATGACAGTCAGGAATCGAGGCTGTCTGGATCACAGCCCTCTGAAACCTCATTCACCGTGGCAACTGCATTATTTTAAATGGAGACAGCAAAGTAACTAGGTCCTACATCCAGAAGTCACAAGATTAGCTCACCGGTGAACCGGCAGTTTGAGAGTTGTGGGAGTTCCAAAGCTCCATAAAGACTTGGTACCTTCTACAGATTTGAGGTCTAGTTTGAAGTCAGGTAGTATAATGCCTCTGGTTTTATTTTATTTTTTTGCTCAGGACTGCTTTGGCTATTGGGGTCTTTTGTTGTTCCATATGAATTTAGGATTGTTTTTTCTATTTCTGTGAAGAATGTCATTGGTATTTTGATGGGGATTGCACCGAATCTGTAGATCACTTTTGGTATTATGGACATTTTCACAACATTAATTCTTCCAATCCATGAACAAGGAATGTCTTTCCACCTCTCTTGGTGTCCTCTTTCTTTCAGCAGAGTTTTGTAGTTCTCATTGTAGAGATCTTTCACCTCTTTGGTTAAATTTATTCCTACGTATTTTATTCTTCTCAGAGTTATTGTAAATGGGCTGGCTTTCTTCTTCTTCTTTTTTTTTTTTTTTTCCCCTGCTTATTTGTTGTTGCCGTATAAGAATATTCCCAATTTTTATGCATTGATTTTGTATCCTGCACAGTACTGAATTTGTTTAGGAGCTCTAGGAGTTTTTTGGTAGAGGTTATGGATTTTTCTATATGTAGGATCACGTCCAATCCTGTGAAACGTGACGTTTTGATTTTGTCTTTTCCACTGTGGATGCCCTTTCTTTCTTTCTCTTGCCTGATTGCTCTGGCTAGTACTTCCAATGCTATGTTAAATAGGAGTGGTGAGAGTGAGCATCCTTCTCTTATTCCTGTTCCTGAAGGAAAAGCTTTCAATTTTTCCCCATTCAGGACAATGTTGGCAGTGTGATTTTCATATATGGCTTTTATTGGGTTGACATATGTTCCTTCTATACCTACTTAGTTAAGGGTCTTTATCATGAAGGGATGATGCTGAATTTTCTTTTTTTCTTTTTTTTTTTTTTTTTTCGTGACCGGCACTCAGCCAGTGAGTGCACCGGTCAGTCCTATATAGGATCCGAACCCGCGGCAGGAGCGTCGCTGCACTGCCAGCGCAGCACACTACCAAGTGCGCCACGGGCTCGGCCCATGATGCTGAATTTTCTCAAATGCTTTTTCTGCATCTCTTGAGACAATCGTATAGTTTTTATCCTTGCTTTTGTTCATGTGGTGTATCACATTTATTGATATATGTATGTTGAACCATCCTTGCATCCCTGGGATGAAACCCACATGATCACAGTGTATAATCTTTGTGACGTGCTGTTGTATTCTGTTTGCTCATGTCTTGCTGGAGATTTTCGTGTCTATGTTCATCAAGGTTACTGACCTGTAATTTTCTTTTCGGTTGTTGTGTCTTTGTCTGATTTGGGGATCGGGATGATGCTGGCCTCATAGAATTAATTTAGGAGAACGGCCTCTGTTTCAATTTCTTGGAGTAGTCTGAAAAGGATGGTTGTTAATGCTTCTTTAAAACTTTGGTAGAATGCAGCAGTGAAGCCATCTGGTCCTGGGCTTTTCTGTGTTGGGGTACTGTTGATGACTGCATCATTCTCATTGCTTCTTATTGGTCTCTTCGGGTTCTGCATTTCTCCTTGGTTCAGTCTTAGTAGTTTACGGGTCTTCAGAAATCTATCCATTTCCTCCAGGTTTTCAAATTTGTTGGAGTATAGTTGTTCTGAACAATCTCTAATGATTCTTTGTATTTCTGTGGAATCGGTTGCAATGTCTCCCTTTCCATTTCTGATTTTTGTTATTCGGGCCTTCTCTCTTCTTTTCTAAGTAGTCTGGCCAACAGCTTGCGTAGTTTGTTTTTCCCCTGGGGGAAAAAAAAAAAAGCATTTTGCTTCATTGATTTTCTGCATCATTCTTTTGGTCTCTACTTCGTTTAGTTCGACTCTGTTCTTAATCATTGCTTTCCATCTACTAGTTTGGTGCTTAGATTGTTCTTGGTTTTCTACTTACTTGAGATTTAATGTTAGATTGTTTGAAGTGTTTCCATTCTTTTGATGTAAGCGCTTTTTACCGGCAACTCATCTTTGACAAGGCCACCAAGAATATACACTAGGGAAAGGACGGCACCTTCAATAAATAGTGCTGGGGAAACCGGACATCCATGCGTAGAAAAGTCAAACTAGGCCCATACCTTTCACCATACACAAAATCAACTCGAAATGGATTAAAGACTCAAATATAAGAACTGAAACTATAAAACTCCTAGATGAAAACACAGGGGACATACTTCAGGATGTAGGACTGGACAAAGACTTTATGAATAAAACCCCAAAAGCACAAGCAGTAAAAGTAAACATATTGCAATGTATCAAACCATAAAGCTTCTGCACAGCAAAAGAAGGCACACAGACAAGGGGCTAATATCCAGACATATAAGCAACTCAAACAACCCAAGAGCACATAAACAAGTTATTCAATATTAAAATGGGCAGAGACAGTTTTCAAAGAAAGACATGAATTTTCATGGCTTTCCAGCAAAGGGGATCGTAAGTAAGGCCAGTCCACGGGAGTCTGCAGAGGTCGCAGCAACAGACCGTAGCTGAGCGTACAAGGACTGCTTCCTACAGAATGATGTGCATACAGCAACCCAGCCCGCTGGAGGTGCTGAGACAATCCAAACCTATTTCCAGACACTCATTCCCCCTACCTCCCTTACAAACCCTGTATTTATCGGATTCCTTGTTCTGACCTACCTTCGGGAAGTGCAGCCACTCTACAGCAGGGTTGGCTGAGGGGCACAAAAACAGGTTTATTGATAAAGAAATGGAGTGAGTAGAACACCAGGTAGAAGCTTTGTGCTGTGAATCTGAGAAACAATTTGAAACTTGCCTCAGAGGCACACACCCACTGTGCTGCCCCTGTATAATCTGAGGGACCTTCAGAATCCTGCCTACCTGCCAGAACCCTGCACGGCATGTCTCCCCACCCCCACCAGCCCAACTGCCCCCACCCCTCCCCCACTGCAGAATTCTGGAGAGCTACATTCTAAGCCTGTTGACATTTAAAATTGGACCCTGAGCATCTGCAGTTGACAGTTTGCTGTCCGGGTCCTGCGCTAGACTTTTCTCACTGTGGAGACTGCCGTGCCACTGTGGTCAGTCCCCAAGCCTATGGGGATGGCTTCAAAGGGAGGTAAGTCTGCAGGGTCTGGGGTGTGTTATCACACCCCTGTCACCCCTCAAACCCATGGGAGTTCAAATGTGACACTTGCCCTGGGACAGCTGGTTGGGTGGAAATAGAGGAAGAGAGAGCACCGGACTTACCCAAGGACATCTCACCCGGGAGACGGGGGAAGCCACTGGCATCCTGAGGCTGCAGGGGGAAGGGGGCTTCTCACAGGTGGATCCAGATGCCTCAGGAGAAACCTACCGGGTGATGAGAAAGGACACAGCAGTTGTACTGACTCTTTCCAGAAGGGAAACAGGTGACTTATGTTTCTAAGTCAACACAGGTCAACGTGTGTTTGTAGGCAATGGTGGACTGTGTCGTGCTTGTGCCACAGGGGGGCTCAAGAAGAAAGCCTGAGTCCTGCGTCCTTTCTTCAGACACCTGGGGCTTGTGCTATGGTACTGTCCTGAGGGATACAAACCGGAGTATTCCAGATCTTAGAGGAGTAGCGGGGAGAAACGGTCTCAGCCAGAAAACCGTTCAGTGGAACAGTTCTCTCTGACCAAGATTACCGTGAAATATCCCCTCCGTCAGTGAGGCTGGAGGTCGCTCTAACTGCAGCAGTCCAGTCTCGGCTCACGTCTGCCCAGAGATGGCTTCTCATTCGGTCCAGATCGCTGTTGTCTCTGTTCACCAGGGACAGGGCAGCCAGAAACTGCAAACAAGATGGGGCTTGCTCTTCGCGGAGCTGTTCTGAATTGCTGTCCCTTTGGGGGACGCTCGGGTCTTCAGACCCATTCATCTTCCACCCTGTCTCATGGCCTGTCCTCTGCCCTTCGTTTCATGTGGAGATGAAGACTTTGTTCATACTCCATGTCTAGCCCATCGTGAACAGGGGACAGATGAGGCGTGCTGTCGGCTTTACAGTGGAAGGTTCTGAAAGGCTGGTTTCCTTCCCGAGAGAGGAAGCAGAGCAGCACACCATTAGGAAGATCTTCTATTATTATGACTGTTGTTATTCAAAGTTAGGACATATGTCCTGATCAGTTAGGACCATGTCCTATGGACCTTGCTCTCCGTGACTACGGTTGACCTGAAACCCTAGTGAACAGGGATGTACCCAGACAACTTTCCTGTCACACTGGCTCATGCCTGGTTCTTTGTGGGCCATCACTGAGAGCTCAAAGGAGAAGGATCACAGAAGGTCTCCATTATCCACGGCCAACTCTAACCATCAGCAGCTATTCAAATCTCTACGAACCTCCACTGGGAGCCGCAGGGCTCCGCATTTCCTGGCCTTTCTAGTCCTCTGCAGCCCTCTCTGGCTGTGCAGTGACAGGGTCTCAGGGAATTCATCATCTAACTCACAGACCACCTCCTGAGAACAGAGCTGCCTCAGTGACAGCACGAACGAACCACTGTGCATGGGGACAAGTGTGCCCCGAACCTGGCCTCTGTTCCATGCTTGCTGTGGGTGGTACCAGGAGAAGCACATCCTCACTGGGCTGCTGCATTATGGGGTTCCCTCAGGGCTCCTGGGCGATAGTTGAGGCACAGATTTTGTTCAAGTTCATTTGTTTGGGTTGTGAGGGCTTTATGAGGAGCATCAGGAAAAGGAGCACTGAGAAAGAGAAGGGCTCATAACCTTGTGAATCTGCTGGCTTCACATAGGTCACGTGGGGGGCGCCTGCAACTGGCACTGGAGAAGGTGCCCTTCATGGGGGTGTGCACACTGAGGGGCGTTGTGCCGCCAAGCAGAGTCCACCCCAACTCACATCTAGGGGCAATCCCACGAGGCTGGCGGGTCCACGTGCCGGGGACACCCTGGGGAGCTTCTCAGAGGCAAGGGAAGCTTAGGTGTTACTTCTTGACTGACGGGGGTCAGAGGATCTCAGTGAATGAGAAGCAAGTTCTCTAGTAGAATGATCCCCAACCCAAGGGGGAGCATGACATTCACTTGGGGGCAAACTGCACAATTCCCCGTCCTATGGCCCTCAAATGCTGGGATGCCTCGCTCTGGTTCACACTGACTCTAAGGGAAGGGAGAGCCTCCGTCCTGGTGGCCGCGTCCCCTGCTCATTCGCCCCTCTCCTTTGTCTCCACAGCATCTGCAGTGCTGGGGCCCAGCGTGACCCTGAACCCTCCGTTCACTTCCTTCCGTCCGCTGTTTCCCACGCCTGCTTCCGGCCCAGTCCCCGGGCCGCCCTGCGAGCAGCCCCCACCTGCCCTAGTGATGTCAGCGTTGCCTCCTGGTGGCCCCCTGGTGCGGTCTGCTTTCCCCAGGATGCCTCAGGGGACCGGAGCCGCTGGCCATGGCCCGAGTGGGGCCGGGGCTTTCAACATCATTGTCCCAGTCAGGACGCAAGGGGCTCCAGCAGAGCCCTCTCACACTCAGACCACTGTCCTGGCTCAGGCCCCCCTCAACTGGAGTGCTCCAGGGGCCCTCTGCGGGCGTGCTCAGTGTCCTGCTCCCCTGCTGTTGGCAGCTCCCGCTGTAGGGACCGTGATGCCTGCTGCATCCATCGGGGGCACGTGGGCTGGAGAGGGGTACTGGTTCCCAGGCCAGCCCCTTCCAGCTCCCCTTCCAGCAGCCCAGCTGGGTCCGACCGTGGTCCCAGGGAATGACGGGCCACGTCCACATGGGGCTGGTGGGGAGGGCGGCAAGGCCCCCTCCCAGGCCAAGGCCGCGCCAGAGGACTCCTGTAACCCCAGGAGTGTTTACGACAACTTCCGACGCTGGCAGCGCTTCAAGTCCCTGGCCCGCGGGCACCTGCCCCAGAGTCCTGATGCTGAAGCTCTGTCCTGCTTCCTCATGTGAGTGCCCTCCTTGGGGGATGGAGCTAATCCCACCGCTCCCACATGAAGGGGAACGAAGGACGGACGAGGAGGGCAGCCTATTTAGGGGAACTTGGATGAAGGTCACGTGGGCGACGGCCCATGCATTCTCAGCAGTTTAACTAATGTCCCACTCCGGTTCACGACGTACATTCATGAGCCTTAGGTCGACTGATCCCCAACACCCTGTGAGTCCACCAAACTTGGTTTTTAACAGTTACCATAATATGCACAGAAGGTAAAGGCCAGAGTGAGTTTCCGGTGTGACATGAGCCACAACTTGGATTCAGGTCTCTGCCTTCACCCGTGATTCCTCCCCGTGTCCTCTCATGCCCAGCACAGGACCTGAGTGAGGATGGCTTCGGGACGTCACATGGAGGGACTGGGGGGAGAAGGCACAGGCCACAGGAGGAGCCTTACACATGTACCCCCTCACTCTTCTGGAAAATTCTAGCGAGGAGACTGAGGTAGTCAAGCCACACATTGGGACCTGGTTGGGCCCCCATCACTGGGTTTGGATCCTGCGCAGAGTCGCCTTCTTTATCCCTGAATGCCTCCTAGACAGAGAGACAATTCCGCTTCATTCGGAGGGTGGGAAGATTGTCTGACTCATGTCTGATGCACTCAGCAGGGTCTCTGGCATGTGCTGTCCCTCGTTATTGTTGTTTTCGTATTATGATGATGATTACTATTACCGTCAACACTAAGAACAGGCAACCTAGAAGAGGACAGTGTTCCCAAAGTCACATGTCCCACCACAGGGAGTGAGGGGACCGTGAGCCCAGGAGCCCAGGACCAGGGGCTGAGGTGATGGGAGGCAGCGACGTCCGTAGCCAGGAGCGTTTGTCTTTCCCTCCCCAACACCTGCCTCCTTCCACCTGCAGGCCCTCGTGTTCCTGGGGCCATCACATGGAGCACGTATCCTAGTCCACGGGACACGGGACATGGCTGCATACCTGCCCCGCTCCCACACTGGCTGCCCTCCACGGGAAGCTGCACACAGTGTATAAATTAAAGGGGCCCCCAAATCCTTGTCCCCAGTGATTTCAGTGTCCCGCACATGCTGAGCAGTCGGAGTTCCCCTTGGACCAAAGTCCCAGGTGCCCTAGGCTGTCCTGAGTCCCTAAATGGAGCCACCGCCCCCAGGCCTTGCCCGGTCAGCTCAGGCACCGGTCTCCTTTGGCTCTGGATCCCCGCGCCTGCTCTGCACGCTGAGGGACTCTGACGCTGTGTCCCCAAGGGCTGCCTCTCTAGAGAGTCACCAGGAGCTGATTAAGTGCTCAGTCCTGGGGCCTTGGAACGGCCATTCTAGGCAGTTCTCGGTCAGCTCAGGCTGCCATAACAAAACGCCACAGGACAGGTGCTTTAGACAACAGACTTTCACGTCTCCCAGTTCAGGAAGCGGAAGTCCCAGATGAGGTCCCGGCAGATTCAGTTCCGGGCAAGGACTTTCCGCCTGGCTTTCGATGGCTGTGTCCCCACATCACAGGGAGTTCTGGTGTCTTTTCCTCTTCTCACACTCACAGGGACACAAATCCCATCACGGGGCCTCCCAATTATCTAATCTAAACCTGATGATCCCCAAAGGCTCCACCTCCAAATACCATCACATTGCAAGCTAGGGCCACAACATGTGAATTTTGGGGACACACACATTCAGTCCGTAACACACAATAATACTAAGGCCTCCAAGGGAAGTCAGAGAGGCCAAGCAGTCCCTTGGTGCTGAGGTTGACACATGTTGGTTGTCCTGGAGGCCGAAGGGCCCACACTGGGAGGACAGGCACAGGTGACAGGACAGGTGGGATGTGTGTGATGTGGCGGGGCACGGGTGTGGGCCGGTCAGCTGGGATGGGAGGAGGGCAGGGGCATTGTGACTGACACTGAGGACTTACAGCCCAGTGCTTCGGTCCCTGGCCCGGCTGAAGCCCACCATGAGCCTGGAGGACGGAGTGCGGCGGGCCATGCAGGAATGGCAGGGCACGAGCAATTATGACCGCATGAACTATTATGACATGGCAGCAAAGTGAGTCAGGGATGCAGGGCCTGAGGGGCTGTGGGGCGGGCTGAGGGTGGGTGAAAGGGGGAGGGGCTGGTGCGGTGGGCTCATCGGCAGGGATGCCGTGAGGAGGGGGATCCGCTAGGTCCGGCCCCTCCCTGGGGCCCTGCCTCCCCCGGGAAGCTCTCCATCCACCTGGGTGCTTGGGCTTCTCTCTCCTACCCACCCCGGAATCTCCGCCCTCCCCTGGCCTCGGGTCAAACCCTGCCCAGATGCTGAAACGGGGATGGGGAAGAGTAACCAGCACAGCCCAGTGGGGGTCGGCTCCAGCTGTGGGGACCCTGCAGGAGGGAAGCTAGTGACTACTGACAAAGTCGGGACCACGTCTCCTCATGAAAAGTGGCCAGAAATAGGTCACCTGCCATCCCAGAATGGGCTGGGGCAGAAGAGCTTGGGCAGGGGAAGCCAGCACCTCACACACCCCCAGACACGTCTCTGGCCTCCCTGCCTTTGCTGCACGGCAATCCACTCCGTGAACACCAATCACCCTCACAGAAAATGCACCCTCTCCTCTCAGCTGAGCTCCCACTTCCTGCAACATCTCCGGGGCCCTTCTCTCCCAGGCTATTGTCAGGGGCTCACAGTACCAGCCCAGGATTCCCGGATCCGGGCAAGGATTCCTCATGTCATTTGCAGTCAGTCACATCCCTGACCTAGCTTCTGGCTGTCAGCTCTTCTGAGTGGCCCTGGGCAGGGATAGGAGGAGCAGGGTCCCCTGAGGGCCGGGCCTGGGTCACACAGGCCTTCATTCAGGAAGACCCCCTGGATGTTTTCTGCCCTGCAGGTGTAGGTGAGCCAGCGTACCCCTGCAACTGTTCCGCAGGTGGGGGAGCAGCCCGGCCCACCCAAAGCCCTTCCTCCCCCATCCCTGGCCAGGCCTCCCTCTCAGCATGGCTATGGCTCTCCCTCTGCCCGCCAGGTTCATGGAATTTGAAGCTGAGGAGGAGATGCAGCTCCGGGTGCTGCAGTGTGTGAAGGGGCCCCAGGGCCTGCCTCCTCCAGCCCCACCAAAGCTTGCTCCTCCAGGGCCACCAGTCCCCAACACTGTGCCACGGTCAGGTACGGCAAGCATATTCCCACAGGAGCCAATACAAAGGCCTAAGGGGGCCTGCGGAGGCCTTGTGCCCTCATCTTGTCCCTTTCCTGTAAGGGGAGGGGGCGCTTGCTCTTTCAGCGAGAGCAGCCAGTGAGAACCTGGGGCTCCACTGCCCTGGATCAGGAACTAGGTATTGGCCTGGTCCAGTAGTTTCGTAGCTGCTATCGGCCTTGGCTGTCCAGGACCCAATGTACAGTCTTCCCAGGAAGCAGTGCTGGGTGGGGAGACGTCCCAGAATCTTGGTGGCTCCAAAGTCTTTCCAGGTAACTCAGTCTCACATGACCCACCTCGGGTAGTGTATCCTCCCACGGGGCCTGACGTGCAGCCTGGACCCATTTCATGGCCCTCAGTTCCAACCTCCCCCCAGTGTGGCTGGAGGTGGCCGCTACAGCCCAGCCACGCACCTGTCCTCCCTCCTGTCCTAGGGTGTGCTCCCAGGAAGGCTGGCCGCAGGGCACCATCCACTCGCCCGCTGTCATGCAGACCCCAGCAGCTGACCCAGGCCAAGGCACCCAAGGAGATCCCACCAGAAGCTGTCCAGGAGTATGTGGATATCATGGAGGCACTGCTGGGGCCTCATGCAAATTGGGAGGATGAAGATATCGAGGAGCAGCAGGAGCAGGACGGGACTGACCCGGACCCAGGTCTCCTGAGCTACATTAACAAGCTGTGCTCCCAGGAAGACTTCATCACCAAGGTGGGCTGGCTTGGAGCCCTCGTGTGGGGGAGGTTTTCTGGGGAACGGCAGTCCCAGCCCCATGGAATTCAGTTCTATTCATCCCTCAGCTACGGAGCAGTGTGTGTGTGAGAGACAGAGAAAGTCTGTGTGTAGCTGCTAGTGGCCATGAGTTAGAACGACCCTGCTGTGTGGACAGGAGAGACAGGCATTACTTTCTGCTTCTCCTCGAGGTCCCCCTGGCTGCAGTTCACTCCCTGCCAAAGACACTCATGCCCCTTTCCCCCTGCTCCAGGTGGAGGCCATCGTCCACCCCCGATTCCTGGCAGCTTTGCTTTCCCCAGACCCAAACTTGGATCCCTTGGCTCTGACTGAGGTGCTGGAGCAGGAAGAAGGACTCACCCTAGCACAGGTAACACATGGGAGACAGGGACACCAGGGCACCCAGGGGAGAAAGGGCCAGCAGATCTCCTAGGGGAGGGAAGGGCACCAGGCAAACGAGGGGGAACACGTGACCCTGTGCCCCTGAAGCCCACGTGATTTTGTCTAGTCTTACCCTGCTGGGGGTGCATGGCCTCCGGAGGGGAACCGCCTGGGTCAGAGGAGTAGGTGCAGAAGAGCAGGAACGAGAGGACAGAGCCAGGGAGGGAGGGCAGGGGGCGAAGCTGGAAGGAGGCCCAGCAGGGCACAGCACAGTCACAGTCCCTGCCTCTGACACCAAGCCAAGCCTCCTCTCACCTTCGCCACCTCCCGCCCAAATGCAGGGTTCTCCACCATCCTGCCAGCCCCTCCCCACACCTGGGGCAGAGCCAGTGAGTGCCACTTTGCTCCCCCCAGCTGGTGGAAAAGCGCCTCGCGGCCCCGAATGACGCAGGAGGTGTGGGGGCCACCCCAGCTCATGGCGCACCCCAATTGGAGTCACATCCTAAGACTGCAGCTGGCCAAGGAGGAGAGCGCGAAGACCGTGGCCCCCAAGGAGGGGTCATCACAGAAACCTGCCCAGCAGAGGCGGCTTCCCATGACCCTCGACCGCGCAGCCGAGACAACCCCGACCTGCCCAGGCCCAAGGAGCCTGCCCTCTGGCCAGATCATCAGGAGTCACGCAAGCTGAGGGCTGCCCATCTCAGCTCCCCTCCCCAGGGCCACAGACCCTCCTCGCCTGGTCTCCGGGGAGCCTGTCCTGTTATGCCTGCGCAGGGCCCGGCAGTCAGGTCCAGTGAAGTCGAGGAGGACCTCCCCAGCCTGGACTTCCTCCTGACCTTGCAGTACAGCCTGCAGCCCTGGGGGCTGTCCCTGAGCCCCGTCCCTGCTCGGCGTCTGGCTCGACCCTCACGTCCTCAAAAGCGGAGGGGCGACCCATTGGTCTCTGGGAGGAGGAAGAAGCAGCACTACAGCCAGTAGGGGCCGTGGGCCGGCCTCTCAGGGGTGCCAGTCCCTCTGGACTGGATTTGACCCTCACTGCATCCTGTGGCCCGAGGGATCCCGAGCTCCCATCACCCAGTGCTGACCCAGCTGCTCCTCAGCTACGGGCAGGGTGGGGGAGGCAGGACAGGGGAGAGAGGGTGGGGGGGTCTGGATGGGGAATTGGGGTGGGGGAGGGGGGCCTGTTTGGGGGATGAGGGTGGGGGAGAGGCGAGGCACAGGTCCGGGAGGCAGCACGTTGGGGGCGTTGTATGTAATGGGGGTTTGTATACAAGTGTGAATAAAAGTGGTATTGTTGGGAAATGCCCTGGGACTACTGCCTCTGTTCTCATGTCTGTGCCACTAAGTGGAGACAGGCCTGTGAGGAAGGAAGGATCTGGGAGATGCCAGGCTCCAAGGACCCACCGGTGCCCGACCATCAACTCCTTCTCTAGATTCTGAGATCTGATTCCTCCCCCAGGACCCATGTGGGATCCTTGACTAAAAGGGTGTCGGCCCCCACATGCAGAGCTGTGGTCATGGGGTGGGGGTGTCCCAGCAACAGTGGCAGGTGGGCAAAACCGTCCAGCACCACGGTGGCCTGGCTGTCTGCTAGGGGGAGGAAGGGGCCATGTCTGGGCGTCTCCTGCCCATCCACCCACGGAGCTCGCTGGTTAGCCCCCAGATGCTCCTCTGCACCTTTCCTCCCCTGTCCCACGTCAGCAGCATCCATGTCCCACCCGCCCCTGTGCCTTTGTGAAGTGTGAAGGAAGCTAACTCTTGGTGGCGGGTCAGCTGGCTGCTGCCCCTCCTATTCCCAGGTGGGTCTCCACATTGGAGAAGGCCTCAGAGCTTGGCTAGATTAAGACGGCGTGGTGTGAAGCCGCACACCACGGCCCTCAAGCCCAGAAGCTTCCAGAACATCATGCCATGCAGGTCCTCGTTGGGGGCATCCTCACGGGAACCCACTACTGTCCCTGCTGTCCAGCTCAGCGCACACATCAGGCGCTGAGGGAAAACGCGGGGATCGAAGGCTGGAGCCCTGGACCCACTCCTCACTAGTTCCCTGACTCTTCCACATTCAGAGCTGTCCTCAGGAGCCCCTCTTAGGTTTTAGGAATGTGGAGCAAGTCGTGTTTGGAGGGGACTTGGCCCATGCCCTAGTACGTGTGGGCACTCAGTCGAGCACAGGCATCATCTCGGTCACACCTCGGGGCTCCTGCTGCTACTCCTGTCCTCGCCACCTGACTGCTGTCTGTCCTGGGGCCCTTTTGTGGTTGAACAGTTCCCAGGAGGAGGCACAACCTCTGCTTCCCCAGCACCGTGCCCTGCCTCAACCTTACAATCTGCCCCTGACCCTGTACAGTGGGGCCAGCTGGAGGGCTGTTACAGTCACAATGTCGTGTCCCCCAAATCCGCATGTTGAAGCCCTAAGCCCCATCGTGATGGTATCTGGGGGTGGTGCCTTTGGGAGGTTGTTGGGGTAAGAGGAGATCAGAGGGTGGAGCCCTAATGACGGGGATTAGCGCCCTTATAAGAAGAGGAGGAGACACCAGAACTCTCTCTTCCCCATGTGATGACACAGCAGGAAAGGGAAATCAAAACGGAAAACCAACAATTATAACTCTCACCATGGTCCACAGATTCTCAGTAATGAATCTCGGTATTAATTCCATAGTATCTAACTTTCACCTATACTTTGGAGTAGTGTAAAATTCCCCGAACTAGAGGCAGGCTAGGTGTTGTGAGTGGTCATGTTTTCAAATGCAAGTTCAAGTTCTCCTGACTTTGGATTGGACTGAGGAGGAACATGGGCACTCGACAATAGCTAATGCACACTGCAAGGAGCCAGTTGGCCAAATCCCCATCTCTCTCCCGTAACTGCTTAATAGCCTTTACTTACTATGACGTGGTCTCAAGTGACTCCGGGGGTTCATAAAGGTAAATGAGAAGTAGTCACCCAACCTGGTGTGAGAATACTGCATGCAAATGACAGTCAGGAATCGAGGCTGTCTGGATCACAGCCCTCTGAAACCTCATTCACCGTGGCAACTGCATTATTTTAAATGGAGACAGCAAAGTAACTAGGTCCTACATCCAGAAGTCACAAGATTAGCTCACCGGTGAACCGGCAGTTTGAGAGTTGTGGGAGTTCCAAAGCTCCATAAAGACTTGGTACCTTCTACAGATTTGAGGTCTAGTTTGAAGTCAGGTAGTATAATGCCTCTGGTTTTATTTTATTTTTTTGCTCAGGACTGCTTTGGCTATTGGGGTCTTTTGTTGTTCCATATGAATTTAGGATTGTTTTTTCTATTTCTGTGAAGAATGTCATTGGTATTTTGATGGGGATTGCACCGAATCTGTAGATCACTTTTGGTATTATGGACATTTTCACAACATTAATTCTTCCAATCCATGAACAAGGAATGTCTTTCCACCTCTCTTGGTGTCCTCTTTCTTTCAGCAGAGTTTTGTAGTTCTCATTGTAGAGATCTTTCACCTCTTTGGTTAAATTTATTCCTACGTATTTTATTCTTCTCAGAGTTATTGTAAATGGGCTGGCTTTCTTCTTCTTCTTTTTTTTTTTTTTTTCCCCTGCTTATTTGTTGTTGCCGTATAAGAATATTCCCAATTTTTATGCATTGATTTTGTATCCTGCACAGTACTGAATTTGTTTAGGAGCTCTAGGAGTTTTTTGGTAGAGGTTATGGATTTTTCTATATGTAGGATCACGTCCAATCCTGTGAAACGTGACGTTTTGATTTTGTCTTTTCCACTGTGGATGCCCTTTCTTTCTTTCTCTTGCCTGATTGCTCTGGCTAGTACTTCCAATGCTATGTTAAATAGGAGTGGTGAGAGTGAGCATCCTTCTCTTATTCCTGTTCCTGAAGGAAAAGCTTTCAATTTTTCCCCATTCAGGACAATGTTGGCAGTGTGATTTTCATATATGGCTTTTATTGGGTTGACATATGTTCCTTCTATACCTACTTAGTTAAGGGTCTTTATCATGAAGGGATGATGCTGAATTTTCTTTTTTTCTTTTCTTTTTTTTTTTTTCGTGACCGGCACTCAGCCAGTGAGTGCACCGGTCAGTCCTATATAGGATCCGAACCCGCGGCAGGAGCGTCGCTGCACTGCCAGCGCAGCACACTACCAAGTGCGCCACGGGCTCGGCCCATGATGCTGAATTTTCTCAAATGCTTTTTCTGCATCTCTTGAGACAATCGTATAGTTTTTATCCTTGCTTTTGTTCGTGTGGTGTATCACATTTATTGATATATGTATGTTGAACCATCCTTGCATCCCTGGGATGAAACCCACATGATCACAGTGTATAATCTTTGTGACGTGCTGTTGTATTCTGTTTGCTCATGTCTTGCTGGAGATTTTCGTGTCTATGTTCATCAAGGTTACTGACCTGTAATTTTCTTTTCGGTTGTTGTGTCTTTGTCTGATTTGGGGATCGGGATGATGCTGGCCTCATAGAATTAATTTAGGAGAACGGCCTCTGTTTCAATTTCTTGGAGTAGTCTGAAAAGGATGGTTGTTAATGCTTCTTTAAAACTTTGGTAGAATGCAGCAGTGAAGCCATCTGGTCCTGGGCTTTTCTGTGTTGGGGTACTGTTGATGACTGCATCATTCTCATTGCTTCTTATTGGTCTCTTCGGGTTCTGCATTTCTCCTTGGTTCAGTCTTAGTAGTTTACGGGTCTTCAGAAATCTATCCATTTCCTCCAGGTTTTCAAATTTGTTGGAGTATAGTTGTTCTGAACAATCTCTAATGATTCTTTGTATTTCTGTGGAATCGGTTGCAATGTCTCCCTTTCCATTTCTGATTTTTGTTATTCGGGCCTTCTCTCTTCTTTTCTAAGTAGTCTGGCCAACAGCTTGCGTAGTTTGTTTTTCCCCTGGGGAAAAAAAAAAAAGCATTTTGCTTCATTGATTTTCTGCATCATTCTTTTGGTCTCTACTTCGTTTAGTTCGACTCTGTTCTTAATCATTGCTTTCCATCTACTAGTTTGGTGCTTAGATTGTTCTTGGTTTTCTACTTACTTGAGATTTAATGTTAGATTGTTTGAAGTGTTTCCATTCTTTTGATGTAAGCGCTTTTTACCGGCAACTCATCTTTGACAAGGCCACCAAGAATATACACTAGGGAAAGGACGGCACCTTCAATAAATAGTGCTGGGGAAACCGGACATCCATGCGTAGAAAAGTCAAACTAGGCCCATACCTTTCACCATACACAAAATCAACTCGAAATGGATTAAAGACTCAAATATAAGAACTGAAACTATAAAACTCCTAGATGAAAACACAGGGGACATACTTCAGGATGTAGGACTGGACAAAGACTTTATGAATAAAACCCCAAAAGCACAAGCAGTAAAAGTAAACATATTGCAATGTATCAAACCATAAAGCTTCTGCACAGCAAAAGAAGGCACACAGACAAGGGGCTAATATCCAGACATATAAGCAACTCAAACAACCCAAGAGCACATAAACAAGTTATTCAATATTAAAATGGGCAGAGACAGTTTTCAAAGAAAGACATGAATTTTCATGGCTTTCCAGCAAAGGGGATCGTAAGTAAGGCCAGTCCACGGGAGTCTGCAGAGGTCGCAGCAACAGACCGTAGCTGAGCGTACAAGGACTGCTTCCTACAGAATGATGTGCATACAGCAACCCAGCCCGCTGGAGGTGCTGAGACAATCCAAACCTATTTCCAGACACTCATTCCCCCTACCTCCCTTACAAACCCTGTATTTATCGGATTCCTTGTTCTGACCTACCTTCGGGAAGTGCAGCCACTCTACAGCAGGGTTGGCTGAGGGGCACAAAAACAGGTTTATTGATAAAGAAATGGAGTGAGTAGAACACCAGGTAGAAGCTTTGTGCTGTGAATCTGAGAAACAATTTGAAACTTGCCTCAGAGGCACACACCCACTGTGCTGCCCCTGTATAATCTGAGGGACCTTCAGAATCCTGCCTACCTGCCAGAACCCTGCACGGCATGTCTCCCCACCCCCACCAGCCCAACTGCCCCCACCCCTCCCCCACTGCAGAATTCTGGAGAGCTACATTCTAAGCCTGTTGACATTTAAAATTGGACCCTGAGCATCTGCAGTTGACAGTTTGCTGTCCGGGTCCTGCGCTAGACTTTTCTCACTGTGGAGACTGCCGTGCCACTGTGGTCAGTCCCCAAGCCTATGGGGATGGCTTCAAAGGGAGGTAAGTCTGCAGGGTCTGGGGTGTGTTATCACACCCCTGTCACCCCTCAAACCCATGGGAGTTCAAATGTGACACTTGCCCTGGGACAGCTGGTTGGGTGGAAATAGAGGAAGAGAGAGCACCGGACTTACCCAAGGACATCTCACCCGGGAGACGGGGGAAGCCACTGGCATCCTGAGGCTGCAGGGGGAAGGGGGCTTCTCACAGGTGGATCCAGATGCCTCAGGAGAAACCTACCGGGTGATGAGAAAGGACACAGCAGTTGTACTGACTCTTTCCAGAAGGGAAACAGGTGACTTATGTTTCTAAGTCAACACAGGTCAACGTGTGTTTGTAGGCAATGGTGGACTGTGTCGTGCTTGTGCCACAGGGGGGCTCAAGAAGAAAGCCTGAGTCCTGCGTCCTTTCTTCAGACACCTGGGGCTTGTGCTATGGTACTGTCCTGAGGGATACAAACCGGAGTATTCCAGATCTTAGAGGAGTAGCGGGGAGAAACGGTCTCAGCCAGAAAACCGTTCAGTGGAACAGTTCTCTCTGACCAAGATTACCGTGAAATATCCCCTCCGTCAGTGAGGCTGGAGGTCGCTCTAACTGCAGCAGTCCAGTCTCGGCTCACGTCTGCCCAGAGATGGCTTCTCATTCGGTCCAGATCGCTGTTGTCTCTGTTCACCAGGGACAGGGCAGCCAGAAACTGCAAACAAGATGGGGCTTGCTCTTCACGGAGCTGTTCTGAATTGCTGTCCCTTTGGGGGACGCTCGGGTCTTCAGACCCATTCATCTTCCACCCTGTCTCATGGCCTGTCCTCTGCCCTTCGTTTCATGTGGAGATGAAGACTTTGTTCATACTCCATGTCTAGCCCATCGTGAACAGGGGACAGATGAGGCGTGCTGTCGGCTTTACAGTGGAAGGTTCTGAAAGGCTGGTTTCCTTCCCGAGAGAGGAAGCAGAGCAGCACACCATTAGGAAGATCTTCTATTATTATGACTGTTGTTATTCAAAGTTAGGACATATGTCCTGATCAGTTAGGACCATGTCCTATGGACCTTGCTCTCCGTGACTACGGTTGACCTGAAACCCTAGTGAACAGGGATGTACCCAGACAACTTTCCTGTCACACTGGCTCATGCCTGGTTCTTTGTGGGCCATCACTGAGAGCTCAAAGGAGAAGGATCACAGAAGGTCTCCATTATCCACGGCCAACTCTAACCATCAGCAGCTATTCAAATCTCTACGAACCTCCACTGGGAGCCGCAGGGCTCCGCATTTCCTGGCCTTTCTAGTCCTCTGCAGCCCTCTCTGGCTGTGCAGTGACAGGGTCTCAGGGAATTCATCATCTAACTCACAGACCACCTCCTGAGAACAGAGCTGCCTCAGTGACAGCACGAACGAACCACTGTGCATGGGGACAAGTGTGCCCCGAACCTGGCCTCTGTTCCATGCTTGCTGTGGGTGGTACCAGGAGAAGCACATCCTCACTGGGCTGCTGCATTATGGGGTTCCCTCAGGGCTCCTGGGCGATAGTTGAGGCACAGATTTTGTTCAAGTTCATTTGTTTGGGTTGTGAGGGCTTTATGAGGAGCATCAGGAAAAGGAGCACTGAGAAAGAGAAGGGCTCATAACCTTGTGAATCTGCTGGCTTCACATAGGTCACGTGGGGGGCGCCTGCAACTGGCACTGGAGAAGGTGCCCTTCATGGGGGTGTGCACACTGAGGGGCGTTGTGCCGCCAAGCAGAGTCCACCCCAACTCACATCTAGGGGCAATCCCACGAGGCTGGCGGGTCCACGTGCCGGGGACACCCTGGGGAGCTTCTCAGAGGCAAGGGAAGCTTAGGTGTTACTTCTTGACTGACGGGGGTCAGAGGATCTCAGTGAATGAGAAGCAAGTTCTCTAGTAGAATGATCCCCAACCCAAGGGGGAGCATGACATTCACTTGGGGGCAAACTGCACAATTCCCCGTCCTATGGCCCTCAAATGCTGGGATGCCTCGCTCTGGTTCACACTGACTCTAAGGGAAGGGAGAGCCTCCGTCCTGGTGGCCGCGTCCCCTGCTCATTCGCCCCTCTCCTTTGTCTCCACAGCATCTGCAGTGCTGGGGCCCAGCGTGACCCTGAACCCTCCGTTCACTTCCTTCCGTCCGCTGTTTCCCACGCCTGCTTCCGGCCCAGTCCCCGGGCCGCCCTGCGAGCAGCCCCCACCTGCCCTAGTGATGTCAGCGTTGCCTCCTGGTGGCCCCCTGGTGCGGTCTGCTTTCCCCAGGATGCCTCAGGGGACCGGAGCCGCTGGCCATGGCCCGAGTGGGGCCGGGGCTTTCAACATCATTGTCCCAGTCAGGACGCAAGGGGCTCCAGCAGAGCCCTCTCACACTCAGACCACTGTCCTGGCTCAGGCCCCCCTCAACTGGAGTGCTCCAGGGGCCCTCTGCGGGGGTGCTCAGTGTCCTGCTCCCCTGCTGTTGGCAGCTCCCGCTGTAGGGACCGTGATGCCTGCTGCATCCATCGGGGGCACGTGGGCTGGAGAGGGGTACTGGTTCCCAGGCCAGCCCCTTCCAGCTCCCCTTCCAGCAGCCCAGCTGGGTCCGACCGTGGTCCCAGGGAATGACGGGCCACGTCCACATGGGGCTGGTGGGGAGGGCGGCAAGGCCCCCTCCCAGGCCAAGGCCGCGCCAGAGGACTCCTGTAACCCCAGGAGTGTTTACGACAACTTCCGACGCTGGCAGCGCTTCAAGTCCCTGGCCCGCGGGCACCTGCCCCAGAGTCCTGATGCTGAAGCTCTGTCCTGCTTCCTCATGTGAGTGCCCTCCTTGGGGGATGGAGCTAATCCCACCGCTCCCACATGAAGGGGAACGAAGGACGGACGAGGAGGGCAGCCTATTTAGGGGAACTTGGATGAAGGTCACGTGGGCGACGGCCCATGCATTCTCAGCAGTTTAACTAATGTCCCACTCCGGTTCACGACATACATTCATGAGCCTTAGGTCGACTGATCCCCAACACCCTGTGAGTCCACCAAACTTGGTTTTTAACAGTTACCATAATATGCACAGAAGGTAAAGGCCAGAGTGAGTTTCCGGTGTGACATGAGCCACAACTTGGATTCAGGTCTCTGCCTTCACCCGTGATTCCTCCCCGTGTCCTCTCATGCCCAGCACAGGACCTGAGTGAGGATGGCTTCGGGACGTCACATGGAGGGACTGGGGGGAGAAGGCACAGGCCACAGGAGGAGCCTTACACATGTACCCCCTCACTCTTCTGGAAAATTCTAGCGAGGAGACTGAGGTAGTCAAGCCACACATTGGGACCTGGTTGGGCCCCCATCACTGGGTTTGGATCCTGCGCAGAGTCGCCTTCTTTATCCCTGAATGCCTCCTAGACAGAGAGACAATTCCGCTTCATTCGGAGGGTGGGAAGATTGTCTGACTCATGTCTGATGCACTCAGCAGGGTCTCTGGCATGTGCTGTCCCTCGTTATTGTTGTTTTCGTATTATGATGATGATTACTATTACCGTCAACACTAAGAACAGGCAACCTAGAAGAGGACAGTGTTCCCAAAGTCACATGTCCCACCACAGGGAGTGAGGGGACCGTGAGCCCAGGAGCCCAGGACCAGGGGCTGAGGTGATGGGAGGCAGCGACGTCCGTAGCCAGGAGCGTTTGTCTTTCCCTCCCCAACACCTGCCTCCTTCCACCTGCAGGCCCTCGTGTTCCTGGGGCCATCACATGGAGCACGTATCCTAGTCCACGGGACACGGGACATGGCTGCATACCTGCCCCGCTCCCACACTGGCTGCCCTCCACGGGAAGCTGCACACAGTGTATAAATTAAAGGGGCCCCCAAATCCTTGTCCCCAGTGATTTCAGTGTCCCGCACATGCTGAGCAGTCGGAGTTCCCCTTGGACCAAAGTCCCAGGTGCCCTAGGCTGTCCTGAGTCCCTAAATGGAGCCACCGCCCCCAGGCCTTGCCCGGTCAGCTCAGGCACCGGTCTCCTTTGGCTCTGGATCCCCGCGCCTGCTCTGCACGCTGAGGGACTCTGACGCTGTGTCCCCAAGGGCTGCCTCTCTAGAGAGTCACCAGGAGCTGATTAAGTGCTCAGTCCTGGGGCCTTGGAACGGCCATTCTAGGCAGTTCTCGGTCAGCTCAGGCTGCCATAACAAAACGCCACAGGACAGGTGCTTTAGACAACAGACTTTCACGTCTCCCAGTTCAGGAAGCGGAAGTCCCAGATGAGGTCCCGGCAGATTCAGTTCCGGGCAAGGACTTTCCGCCTGGCTTTCGATGGCTGTGTCCCCACATCACAGGGAGTTCTGGTGTATTTTCCTCTTCTCACACTCACAGGGACACAAATCCCATCACGGGGCCTCCCAATTATCTAATCTAAACCTGATGATCCCCAAAGGCTCCACCTCCAAATACCATCACATTGCAAGCTAGGGCCACAACATGTGAATTTTGGGGACACACACATTCAGTCCGTAACACACAATAATACTAAGGCCTCCAAGGGAAGTCAGAGAGGCCAAGCAGTCCCTTGGTGCTGAGGTTGACACATGTTGGTTGTCCTGGAGGCCGAAGGGCCCACACTGGGAGGACAGGCACAGGTGACAGGACAGGTGGGATGTGTGTGATGTGGCGGGGCACGGGTGTGGGCCGGTCAGCTGGGATGGGAGGAGGGCAGGGGCATTGTGACTGACACTGAGGACTTACAGCCCAGTGCTTCGGTCCCTGGCCCGGCTGAAGCCCACCATGAGCCTGGAGGACGGAGTGCGGCGGGCCATGCAGGAATGGCAGGGCACGAGCAATTATGACCGCATGAACTATTATGACATGGCAGCAAAGTGAGTCAGGGATGCAGGGCCTGAGGGGCTGTGGGGCGGGCTGAGGGTGGGTGAAAGGGGGAGGGGCTGGTGCGGTGGGCTCATCGGCAGGGATGCCGTGAGGAGGGGGATCCGCTAGGTCCGGCCCCTCCCTGGGGCCCTGCCTCCCCCGGGAAGCTCTCCATCCACCTGGGTGCTTGGGCTTCTCTCTCCTACCCACCCTGGAATCTCCGCCCTCCCCTGGCCTCGGGTCAAACCCTGCCCAGATGCTGAAACGGGGATGGGGAAGAGTAACCAGCACAGCCCAGTGGGGGTCGGCTCCAGCTGTGGGGACCCTGCAGGAGGGAAGCTAGTGACTACTGACAAAGTCGGGACCACGTCTCCTCATGAAAAGTGGCCAGAAATAGGTCACCTGCCATCCCAGAATGGGCTGGGGCAGAAGAGCTTGGGCAGGGGAAGCCAGCACCTCACACACCCCCAGACACGTCTCTGGCCTCCCTGCCTTTGCTGCACGGCAATCCACTCCGTGAACACCAATCACCCTCACAGAAAATGCACCCTCTCCTCTCAGCTGAGCTCCCACTTCCTGCAACATCTCCGGGGCCCTTCTCTCCCAGGCTATTGTCAGGGGCTCACAGTACCAGCCCAGGATTCCCGGATCCGGGCAAGGATTCCTCATGTCATTTGCAGTCAGTCACATCCCTGACCTAGCTTCTGGCTGTCAGCTCTTCTGAGTGGCCCTGGGCAGGGATAGGAGGAGCAGGGTCCCCTGAGGGCCGGGCCTGGGTCACACAGGCCTTCATTCAGGAAGACCCCCTGGATGTTTTCTGCCCTGCAGGTGTAGGTGAGCCAGCATACCCCTGCAACTGTTCCGCAGGTGGGGGAGCAGCCTGGCCCACCCAAAGCCCTTCCTCCCCCATCCCTGGCCAGGCCTCCCTCTCAGCATGGCTATGGCTCTCCCTCTGCCCGCCAGGTTCATGGAATTTGAAGCTGAGGAGGAGATGCAGCTCCGGGTGCTGCAGTGTGTGAAGGGGCCCCAGGGCCTGCCTCCTCCAGCCCCACCAAAGCTTGCTCCTCCAGGGCCACCAGTCCCCAACACTGTGCCACGGTCAGGTACGGCAAGCATATTCCCACAGGAGCCAATACAAAGGCCTAAGGGGGCCTGCGGAGGCCTTGTGCCCTCATCTTGTCCCTTTCCTGTAAGGGGAGGGGGCGCTTGCTCTTTCAGCGAGAGCAGCCAGTGAGAACCTGGGGCTCCACTGCCCTGGATCAGGAACTAGGTATTGGCCTGGTCCAGTAGTTTCGTAGCTGCTATCGGCCTTGGCTGTCCAGGACCCAATGTACAGTCTTCCCAGGAAGCAGTGCTGGGTGGGGAGACGTCCCAGAATCTTGGTGGCTCCAAAGTCTTTCCAGGTAACTCAGTCTCACATGACCCACCTCGGGTAGTGTATCCTCCCACGGGGCCTGACGTGCAGCCTGGACCCATTTCATGGCCCTCAGTTCCAACCTCCCCCCAGTGTGGCTGGAGGTGGCCGCTACAGCCCAGCCACGCACCTGTCCTCCCTCCTGTCCTAGGGTGTGCTCCCAGGAAGGCTGGCCGCAGGGCACCATCCACTCGCCCGCTGTCATGCAGACCCCAGCAGCTGACCCAGGCCAAGGCACCCAAGGAGATCCCACCAGAAGCTGTCCAGGAGTATGTGGATATCATGGAGGCACTGCTGGGGCCTCATGCAAATTGGGAGGATGAAGATATCGAGGAGCAGCAGGAGCAGGACGGGACTGACCCGGACCCAGGTCTCCTGAGCTACATTAACAAGCTGTGCTCCCAGGAAGACTTCATCACCAAGGTGGGCTGGCTTGGAGCCCTCGTGTGGGGGAGGTTTTCTGGGGAACGGCAGTCCCAGCCCCATGGAATTCAGTTCTATTCATCCCTCAGCTACGGAGCAGTGTGTGTGTGAGAGACAGAGAAAGTCTGTGTGTAGCTGCTAGTGGCCATGAGTTAGAACGACCCTGCTGTGTGGACAGGAGAGACAGGCATTACTTTCTGCTTCTCCTCGAGGTCCCCCTGGCTGCAGTTCACTCCCTGCCAAAGACACTCATGCCCCTTTCCCCCTGCTCCAGGTGGAGGCCATCGTCCACCCCCGATTCCTGGCAGCTTTGCTTTCCCCAGACCCAAACTTGGATCCCTTGGCTCTGACTGAGGTGCTGGAGCAGGAAGAAGGACTCACCCTAGCACAGGTAACACACGGGAGACAGGGACACCAGGGCACCCAGGGGAGAAAGGGCCAGCAGATCTCCTAGGGGAGGGAAGGGCACCAGGCAAACGAGGGGGAACACGTGACCCTGTGCCCCTGAAGCCCACGTGATTTTGTCTAGTCTTACCCTGCTGGGGGTGCATGGCCTCCGGAGGGGAACCGCCTGGGTCAGAGGAGTAGGTGCAGAAGAGCAGGAACGAGAGGACAGAGCCAGGGAGGGAGGGCAGGGGGCGAAGCTGGAAGGAGGCCCAGCAGGGCACAGCACAGTCACAGTCCCTGCCTCTGACACCAAGCCAAGCCTCCTCTCACCTTCGCCACCTCCCGCCCAAATGCAGGGTTCTCCACCATCCTGCCAGCCCCTCCCCACACCTGGGGCAGAGCCAGTGAGTGCCACTTTGCTCCCCCCAGCTGGTGGAAAAGCGCCTCGCGGCCCCGAATGACGCAGGAGGTGTGGGGGCCACCCCAGCTCATGGCGCACCCCAATTGGAGTCACATCCTAAGACTGCAGCTGGCCAAGGAGAAGAGAGCGAAGACCGTGGCCCCCAAGGAGGGGTCATCACAGAAACCTGCCCAGCAGAGGCGGCTTCCCATGACCCTCGACCGCGCAGCCGAGACAACCCCGACCTGCCCAGGCCCAAGGAGCCTGCCCTCTGGCCAGATCATCAGGAGTCACGCAAGCTGAGGGCTGCCCATCTCAGCTCCCCTCCCCAGGGCCACAGACCCTCCTCGCCTGGTCTCCGGGGAGCCTGTCCTGTTATGCCTGCGCAGGGCCCGGCAGTCAGGTCCAGTGAAGTCGAGGAGGACCTCCCCAGCCTGGACTTCCTCCTGACCTTGCAGTACAGCCTGCAGCCCTGGGGGCTGTCCCTGAGCCCCGTCCCTGCTCGGCGTCTGGCTCGACCCTCACGTCCTCAAAAGCGGAGGGGCGACCCATTGGTCTCTGGGAGGAGGAAGAAGCAGCACTGCAGCCAGTAGGGGCCGTGGGCCGGCCTCTCAGGGGTGCCAGTCCCTCTGGACTGGATTTGACCCTCACTGCATCCTGTGGCCCGAGGGATCCCGAGCTCCCATCACCCAGTGCTGACCCAGCTGCTCCTCAGCTACGGGCAGGGTGGGGGAGGCAGGACAGGGGAGAGAGGGTGGGGGGGTCTGGATGGGGAATTGGGGTGGGGGAGGGGGGCCTGTTTGGGGGATGAGGGTGGGGGAGAGGCGAGGCACAGGTCCGGGAGGCAGCACGTTGGGGGCGTTGTATGTAATGGGGGTTTGTATACAAGTGTGAATAAAAGTGGTATTGTTGGGAAATGCCCTGGGACTACTGCCTCTGTTCTCACGTCTGTGCCACTAAGTGGAGACAGGCCTGTGAGGAAGGAAGGATCTGGGAGATGCCAGGCTCCAAGGACCCACCGGTGCCCGACCATCAACTCCTTCTCTAGATTCTGAGATCTGATTCCTCCCCCAGGACCCATGTGGGATCCTTGACTAAAAGGGTGTCGGCCCCCACATGCAGAGCTGTGGTCATGGGGTGGGGGTGTCCCAGCAACAGTGGCAGGTGGGCAAAACCGTCCAGCACCACGGTGGCCTGGCTGTCTGCTAGGGGGAGGAAGGGGCCATGTCTGGGCGTCTCCTGCCCATCCACCCACGGAGCTCGCTGGTTAGCCCCCAGATGCTCCTCTGCACCTTTCCTCCCCTGTCCCACGTCAGCAGCATCCATGTCCCACCCGCCCCTGTGCCTTTGTGAAGTGTGAAGGAAGCTAACTCTTGGTGGCGGGTCAGCTGGCTGCTGCCCCTCCTATTCCCAGGTGGGTCTCCACATTGGAGAAGGCCTCAGAGCTTGGCTAGATTAAGACGGCGTGGTGTGAAGCCGCACACCACGGCCCTCAAGCCCAGAAGCTTCCAGAACATCATGCCATGCAGGTCCTCGTTGGGGGCATCCTCACGGGAACCCACTACTGTCCCTGCTGTCCAGCTCAGCGCACACATCAGGCGCTGAGGGAAAACGCGGGGATCGAAGGCTGGAGCCCTGGACCCACTCCTCACTAGTTCCCTGACTCTTCCACATTCAGAGCTGTCCTCAGGAGCCCCTCTTAGGTTTTAGGAATGTGGAGCAAGTCGTGTTTGGAGGGGACTTGGCCCATGCCCTAGTACGTGTGGGCACTCAGTCGAGCACAGGCATCATCTCGGTCACACCTCGGGGCTCCTGCTGCTACTCCTGTCCTCGCCACCTGACTGCTGTCTGTCCTGGGGCCCTTTTGTGGTTGAACAGTTCCCAGGAGGAGGCACAACCTCTGCTTCCCCAGCACCGTGCCCTGCCTCAACCTTACAATCTGCCCCTGACCCTGTACAGTGGGGCCAGCTGGAGGGCTGTTACAGTCACAATGTCGTGTCCCCCAAATCCGCATGTTGAAGCCCTAAGCCCCATCGTGATGGTATCTGGGGGTGGTGCCTTTGGGAGGTTGTTGGGGTAAGAGGAGATCAGAGGGTGGAGCCCTAATGACGGGGATTAGCGCCCTTATAAGAAGAGGAGGAGACACCAGAACTCTCTCTTCCCCATGTGATGACACAGCAGGAAAGGGAAATCAAAACGGAAAACCAACAATTATAACTCTCACCATGGTCCACAGATTCTCAGTAATGAATCTCGGTATTAATTCCATAGTATCTAACTTTCACCTATACTTTGGAGTAGTGTAAAATTCCCCGAACTAGAGGCAGGCTAGGTGTTGTGAGTGGTCATGTTTTCAAATGCAAGTTCAAGTTCTCCTGACTTTGGATTGGACTGAGGAGGAACATGGGCACTCGACAATAGCTAATGCACACTGCAAGGAGCCAGTTGGCCAAATCCCCATCTCTCTCCCGTAACTGCTTAATAGCCTTTACTTACTATGACGTGGTCTCAAGTGACTCCGGGGGTTCATAAAGGTAAATGAGAAGTAGTCACCCAACCTGGTGTGAGAATACTGCATGCAAATGACAGTCAGGAATCGAGGCTGTCTGGATCACAGCCCTCTGAAACCTCATTCACCGTGGCAACTGCATTATTTTAAATGGAGACAGCAAAGTAACTAGGTCCTACATCCAGAAGTCACAAGATTAGCTCACCGGTGAACCGGCAGTTTGAGAGTTGTGGGAGTTCCAAAGCTCCATAAAGACTTGGTACCTTCTACAGATTTGAGGTCTAGTTTGAAGTCAGGTAGTATAATGCCTCTGGTTTTGTTTTATTTTTTTGCTCAGGACTGCTTTGGCTATTGGGGTCTTTTGTTGTTCCATATGAATTTAGGATTGTTTTTTCTATTTCTGTGAAGAATGTCATTGGTATTTTGATGGGGATTGCACCGAATCTGTAGATCACTTTTGGTATTATGGACATTTTCACAACATTAATTCTTCCAATCCATGAACAAGGAATGTCTTTCCACCTCTCTTGGTGTCCTCTTTCTTTCAGCAGAGTTTTGTAGTTCTCATTGTAGAGATCTTTCACCTCTTTGGTTAAATTTATTCCTACGTATTTTATTCTTCTCAGAGTTATTGTAAATGGGCTGGCTTTCTTCTTCTTCTTTTTTTTTTTTTTCCCCTGCTTATTTGTTGTTGCCGTATAAGAATATTCCCAATTTTTATGCATTGATTTTGTATCCTGCACAGTACTGAATTTGTTTAGGAGCTCTAGGAGTTTTTTGGTAGAGGTTATGGATTTTTCTATATGTAGGATCACGTCCAATCCTGTGAAACGTGACGTTTTGATTTTGTCTTTTCCACTGTGAATGCCCTTTCTTTCTTTCTCTTGCCTGATTGCTCTGGCTAGTACTTCCAATGCTATGTTAAATAGGAGTGGTGAGAGTGAGCATCCTTCTCTTATTCCTGTTCCTGAAGGAAAAGCTTTCAATTTTTCCCCATTCAGGACAATGTTGGCAGTGTGATTTTCATATATGGCTTTTATTGGGTTGACATATGTTCCTTCTATACCTACTTAGTTAAGGGTCTTTATCATGAAGGGATGATGCTGAATTTTCTTTTTTTCTTTTCTTTTTTTTTTTTTCGTGACCGGCACTCAGCCAGTGAGTGCACCGGTCAGTCCTATATAGGATCCGAACCCGCGGCAGGAGCGTCGCTGCACTGCCAGCGCAGCACACTACCAAGTGCGCCACGGGCTCGGCCCATGATGCTGAATTTTCTCAAATGCTTTTTCTGCATCTCTTGAGACAATCGTATAGTTTTTATCCTTGCTTTTGTTCATGTGGTGTATCACATTTATTGATATATGTATGTTGAACCATCCTTGCATCCCTGGGATGAAACCCACATGATCACAGTGTATAATCTTTGTGACGTGCTGTTGTATTCTGTTTGCTCATGTCTTGCTGGAGATTTTCGTGTCTATGTTCATCAAGGTTACTGACCTGTAATTTTCTTTTCGGTTGTTGTGTCTTTGTCTGATTTGGGGATCGGGATGATGCTGGCCTCATAGAATTAATTTAGGAGAACGGCCTCTGTTTCAATTTCTTGGAGTAGTCTGAAAAGGATGGTTGTTAATGCTTCTTTAAAACTTTGGTAGAATGCAGCAGTGAAGCCATCTGGTCCTGGGCTTTTCTGTGTTGGGGTACTGTTGATGACTGCATCATTCTCATTGCTTCTTATTGGTCTCTTCGGGTTCTGCATTTCTCCTTGGTTCAGTCTTAGTAGTTTACGGGTCTTCAGAAATCTATCCATTTCCTCCAGGTTTTCAAATTTGTTGGAGTATAGTTGTTCTGAACAATCTCTAATGATTCTTTGTATTTCTGTGGAATCGGTTGCAATGTCTCCCTTTCCATTTCTGATTTTTGTTATTCGGGCCTTCTCTCTTCTTTTCTACGTAGTCTGGCCAACAGCTTGCGTAGTTTGTTTTTCCCCTGGGGGAAAAAAAAAAGCATTTTGCTTCATTGATTTTCTGCATCATTCTTTTGGTCTCTACTTCGTTTAGTTCGACTCTGTTCTTAATCATTGCTTTCCATCTACTAGTTTGGTGCTTAGATTGTTCTTGGTTTTCTACTTACTTGAGATTTAATGTTAGATTGTTTGAAGTGTTTCCATTCTTTTGATGTAAGCGCTTTTTACCGGCAACTCATCTTTGACAAGGCCACCAAGAATATACACTAGGGAAAGGACGGCACCTTCAATAAATAGTGCTGGGGAAACCGGACATCCATGCGTAGAAAAGTCAAACTAGGCCCATACCTTTCACCATACACAAAATCAACTCGAAATGGATTAAAGACTCAAATATAAGAACTGAAACTATAAAACTCCTAGATGAAAACACAGGGGACATACTTCAGGATGTAGGACTGGACAAAGACTTTATGAATAAAACCCCAAAAGCACAAGCAGTAAA
Source organism: Cynocephalus volans (assembly GCF_027409185.1). Classification (NCBI taxonomy): domain Eukaryota; kingdom Metazoa; phylum Chordata; class Mammalia; order Dermoptera; family Cynocephalidae; genus Cynocephalus; species Cynocephalus volans. The sequence goes on from NC_084465.1 coordinate 158,147,225, forward strand.
AGTAAACATATTGCAATGTATCAAACCATAAAGCTTCTGCACAGCAAAAGAAGGCACACAGACAAGGGGCTAATATCCAGACATATAAGCAACTCAAACAACCCAAGAGCACATAAACAAGTTATTCAATATTAAAATGGGCAGAGACAGTTTTCAAAGAAAGACATGAATTTTCATGGCTTTCCAGCAAAGGGGATCGTAAGTAAGGCCAGTCCACGGGAGTCTGCAGAGGTCGCAGCAACAGACCGTAGCTGAGCGTACAAGGACTGCTTCCTACAGAATGATGTGCATACAGCAACCCAGCCCGCTGGAGGTGCTGAGACAATCCAAACCTATTTCCAGACACTCATTCCCCCTACCTCCCTTACAAACCCTGTATTTATCGGATTCCTTGTTCTGACCTACCTTCGGGAAGTGCAGCCACTCTACAGCAGGGTTGGCTGAGGGGCACAAAAACAGGTTTATTGATAAAGAAATGGAGTGAGTAGAACACCAGGTAGAAGCTTTGTGCTGTGAATCTGAGAAACAATTTGAAACTTGCCTCAGAGGCACACACCCACTGTGCTGCCCCTGTATAATCTGAGGGACCTTCAGAATCCTGCCTACCTGCCAGAACCCTGCACGGCATGTCTCCCCACCCCCACCAGCCCAACTGCCCCCACCCCTCCCCCACTGCAGAATTCTGGAGAGCTACATTCTAAGCCTGTTGACATTTAAAATTGGACCCTGAGCATCTGCAGTTGACAGTTTGCTGTCCGGGTCCTGCGCTAGACTTTTCTCACTGTGGAGACTGCCGTGCCACTGTGGTCAGTCCCCAAGCCTATGGGGATGGCTTCAAAGGGAGGTAAGTCTGCAGGGTCTGGGGTGTGTTATCACACCCCTGTCACCCCTCAAACCCATGGGAGTTCAAATGTGACACTTGCCCTGGGACAGCTGGTTGGGTGGAAATAGAGGAAGAGAGAGCACCGGACTTACCCAAGGACATCTCACCCGGGAGACGGGGGAAGCCACTGGCATCCTGAGGCTGCAGGGGGAAGGGGGCTTCTCACAGGTGGATCCAGATGCCTCAGGAGAAACCTACCGGGTGATGAGAAAGGACACAGCAGTTGTACTGACTCTTTCCAGAAGGGAAACAGGTGACTTATGTTTCTAAGTCAACACAGGTCAACGTGTGTTTGTAGGCAATGGTGGACTGTGTCGTGCTTGTGCCACAGGGGGGCTCAAGAAGAAAGCCTGAGTCCTGCGTCCTTTCTTCAGACACCTGGGGCTTGTGCTATGGTACTGTCCTGAGGGATACAAACCGGAGTATTCCAGATCTTAGAGGAGTAGCGGGGAGAAACGGTCTCAGCCAGAAAACCGTTCAGTGGAACAGTTCTCTCTGACCAAGATTACCGTGAAATATCCCCTCCGTCAGTGAGGCTGGAGGTCGCTCTAACTGCAGCAGTCCAGTCTCGGCTCACGTCTGCCCAGAGATGGCTTCTCATTCGGTCCAGATCGCTGTTGTCTCTGTTCACCAGGGACAGGGCAGCCAGAAACTGCAAACAAGATGGGGCTTGCTCTTCACGGAGCTGTTCTGAATTGCTGTCCCTTTGGGGGACGCTCGGGTCTTCAGACCCATTCATCTTCCACCCTGTCTCATGGCCTGTCCTCTGCCCTTCGTTTCATGTGGAGATGAAGACTTTGTTCATACTCCATGTCTAGCCCATCGTGAACAGGGGACAGATGAGGCGTGCTGTCGGCTTTACAGTGGAAGGTTCTGAAAGGCTGGTTTCCTTCCCGAGAGAGGAAGCAGAGCAGCACACCATTAGGAAGATCTTCTATTATTATGACTGTTGTTATTCAAAGTTAGGACATATGTCCTGATCAGTTAGGACCATGTCCTATGGACCTTGCTCTCCGTGACTACGGTTGACCTGAAACCCTAGTGAACAGGGATGTACCCAGACAACTTTCCTGTCACACTGGCTCATGCCTGGTTCTTTGTGGGCCATCACTGAGAGCTCAAAGGAGAAGGATCACAGAAGGTCTCCATTATCCACGGCCAACTCTAACCATCAGCAGCTATTCAAATCTCTACGAACCTCCACTGGGAGCCGCAGGGCTCCGCATTTCCTGGCCTTTCTAGTCCTCTGCAGCCCTCTCTGGCTGTGCAGTGACAGGGTCTCAGGGAATTCATCATCTAACTCACAGACCACCTCCTGAGAACAGAGCTGCCTCAGTGACAGCACGAACGAACCACTGTGCATGGGGACAAGTGTGCCCCGAACCTGGCCTCTGTTCCATGCTTGCTGTGGGTGGTACCAGGAGAAGCACATCCTCACTGGGCTGCTGCATTATGGGGTTCCCTCAGGGCTCCTGGGCGATAGTTGAGGCACAGATTTTGTTCAAGTTCATTTGTTTGGGTTGTGAGGGCTTTATGAGGAGCATCAGGAAAAGGAGCACTGAGAAAGAGAAGGGCTCATAACCTTGTGAATCTGCTGGCTTCACATAGGTCACGTGGGGGGCGCCTGCAACTGGCACTGGAGAAGGTGCCCTTCATGGGGGTGTGCACACTGAGGGGCGTTGTGCCGCCAAGCAGAGTCCACCCCAACTCACATCTAGGGGCAATCCCACGAGGCTGGCGGGTCCACGTGCCGGGGACACCCTGGGGAGCTTCTCAGAGGCAAGGGAAGCTTAGGTGTTACTTCTTGACTGACGGGGGTCAGAGGATCTCAGTGAATGAGAAGCAAGTTCTCTAGTAGAATGATCCCCAACCCAAGGGGGAGCATGACATTCACTTGGGGGCAAACTGCACAATTCCCCGTCCTATGGCCCTCAAATGCTGGGATGCCTCGCTCTGGTTCACACTGACTCTAAGGGAAGGGAGAGCCTCCGTCCTGGTGGCCGCGTCCCCTGCTCATTCGCCCCTCTCCTTTGTCTCCACAGCATCTGCAGTGCTGGGGCCCAGCGTGACCCTGAACCCTCCGTTCACTTCCTTCCGTCCGCTGTTTCCCACGCCTGCTTCCGGCCCAGTCCCCGGGCCGCCCTGCGAGCAGCCCCCACCTGCCCTAGTGATGTCAGCGTTGCCTCCTGGTGGCCCCCTGGTGCGGTCTGCTTTCCCCAGGATGCCTCAGGGGACCGGAGCCGCTGGCCATGGCCCGAGTGGGGCCGGGGCTTTCAACATCATTGTCCCAGTCAGGACGCAAGGGGCTCCAGCAGAGCCCTCTCACACTCAGACCACTGTCCTGGCTCAGGCCCCCCTCAACTGGAGTGCTCCAGGGGCCCTCTGCGGGGGTGCTCAGTGTCCTGCTCCCCTGCTGTTGGCAGCTCCCGCTGTAGGGACCGTGATGCCTGCTGCATCCATCGGGGGCACGTGGGCTGGAGAGGGGTACTGGTTCCCAGGCCAGCCCCTTCCAGCTCCCCTTCCAGCAGCCCAGCTGGGTCCGACCGTGGTCCCAGGGAATGACGGGCCACGTCCACATGGGGCTGGTGGGGAGGGCGGCAAGGCCCCCTCCCAGGCCAAGGCCGCGCCAGAGGACTCCTGTAACCCCAGGAGTGTTTACGACAACTTCCGACGCTGGCAGCGCTTCAAGTCCCTGGCCCGCGGGCACCTGCCCCAGAGTCCTGATGCTGAAGCTCTGTCCTGCTTCCTCATGTGAGTGCCCTCCTTGGGGGATGGAGCTAATCCCACCGCTCCCACATGAAGGGGAACGAAGGACGGACGAGGAGGGCAGCCTATTTAGGGGAACTTGGATGAAGGTCACGTGGGCGACGGCCCATGCATTCTCAGCAGTTTAACTAATGTCCCACTCCGGTTCACGACATACATTCATGAGCCTTAGGTCGACTGATCCCCAACACCCTGTGAGTCCACCAAACTTGGTTTTTAACAGTTACCATAATATGCACAGAAGGTAAAGGCCAGAGTGAGTTTCCGGTGTGACATGAGCCACAACTTGGATTCAGGTCTCTGCCTTCACCCGTGATTCCTCCCCGTGTCCTCTCATGCCCAGCACAGGACCTGAGTGAGGATGGCTTCGGGACGTCACATGGAGGGACTGGGGGGAGAAGGCACAGGCCACAGGAGGAGCCTTACACATGTACCCCCTCACTCTTCTGGAAAATTCTAGCGAGGAGACTGAGGTAGTCAAGCCACACATTGGGACCTGGTTGGGCCCCCATCACTGGGTTTGGATCCTGCGCAGAGTCGCCTTCTTTATCCCTGAATGCCTCCTAGACAGAGAGACAATTCCGCTTCATTCGGAGGGTGGGAAGATTGTCTGACTCATGTCTGATGCACTCAGCAGGGTCTCTGGCATGTGCTGTCCCTCGTTATTGTTGTTTTCGTATTATGATGATGATTACTATTACCGTCAACACTAAGAACAGGCAACCTAGAAGAGGACAGTGTTCCCAAAGTCACATGTCCCACCACAGGGAGTGAGGGGACCGTGAGCCCAGGAGCCCAGGACCAGGGGCTGAGGTGATGGGAGGCAGCGACGTCCGTAGCCAGGAGCGTTTGTCTTTCCCTCCCCAACACCTGCCTCCTTCCACCTGCAGGCCCTCGTGTTCCTGGGGCCATCACATGGAGCACGTATCCTAGTCCACGGGACACGGGACATGGCTGCATACCTGCCCCGCTCCCACACTGGCTGCCCTCCACGGGAAGCTGCACACAGTGTATAAATTAAAGGGGCCCCCAAATCCTTGTCCCCAGTGATTTCAGTGTCCCGCACATGCTGAGCAGTCGGAGTTCCCCTTGGACCAAAGTCCCAGGTGCCCTAGGCTGTCCTGAGTCCCTAAATGGAGCCACCGCCCCCAGGCCTTGCCCGGTCAGCTCAGGCACCGGTCTCCTTTGGCTCTGGATCCCCGCGCCTGCTCTGCACGCTGAGGGACTCTGACGCTGTGTCCCCAAGGGCTGCCTCTCTAGAGAGTCACCAGGAGCTGATTAAGTGCTCAGTCCTGGGGCCTTGGAACGGCCATTCTAGGCAGTTCTCGGTCAGCTCAGGCTGCCATAACAAAACGCCACAGGACAGGTGCTTTAGACAACAGACTTTCACGTCTCCCAGTTCAGGAAGCGGAAGTCCCAGATGAGGTCCCGGCAGATTCAGTTCCGGGCAAGGACTTTCCGCCTGGCTTTCGATGGCTGTGTCCCCACATCACAGGGAGTTCTGGTGTATTTTCCTCTTCTCACACTCACAGGGACACAAATCCCATCACGGGGCCTCCCAATTATCTAATCTAAACCTGATGATCCCCAAAGGCTCCACCTCCAAATACCATCACATTGCAAGCTAGGGCCACAACATGTGAATTTTGGGGACACACACATTCAGTCCGTAACACACAATAATACTAAGGCCTCCAAGGGAAGTCAGAGAGGCCAAGCAGTCCCTTGGTGCTGAGGTTGACACATGTTGGTTGTCCTGGAGGCCGAAGGGCCCACACTGGGAGGACAGGCACAGGTGACAGGACAGGTGGGATGTGTGTGATGTGGCGGGGCACGGGTGTGGGCCGGTCAGCTGGGATGGGAGGAGGGCAGGGGCATTGTGACTGACACTGAGGACTTACAGCCCAGTGCTTCGGTCCCTGGCCCGGCTGAAGCCCACCATGAGCCTGGAGGACGGAGTGCGGCGGGCCATGCAGGAATGGCAGGGCACGAGCAATTATGACCGCATGAACTATTATGACATGGCAGCAAAGTGAGTCAGGGATGCAGGGCCTGAGGGGCTGTGGGGCGGGCTGAGGGTGGGTGAAAGGGGGAGGGGCTGGTGCGGTGGGCTCATCGGCAGGGATGCCGTGAGGAGGGGGATCCGCTAGGTCCGGCCCCTCCCTGGGGCCCTGCCTCCCCCGGGAAGCTCTCCATCCACCTGGGTGCTTGGGCTTCTCTCTCCTACCCACCCTGGAATCTCCGCCCTCCCCTGGCCTCGGGTCAAACCCTGCCCAGATGCTGAAACGGGGATGGGGAAGAGTAACCAGCACAGCCCAGTGGGGGTCGGCTCCAGCTGTGGGGACCCTGCAGGAGGGAAGCTAGTGACTACTGACAAAGTCGGGACCACGTCTCCTCATGAAAAGTGGCCAGAAATAGGTCACCTGCCATCCCAGAATGGGCTGGGGCAGAAGAGCTTGGGCAGGGGAAGCCAGCACCTCACACACCCCCAGACACGTCTCTGGCCTCCCTGCCTTTGCTGCACGGCAATCCACTCCGTGAACACCAATCACCCTCACAGAAAATGCACCCTCTCCTCTCAGCTGAGCTCCCACTTCCTGCAACATCTCCGGGGCCCTTCTCTCCCAGGCTATTGTCAGGGGCTCACAGTACCAGCCCAGGATTCCCGGATCCGGGCAAGGATTCCTCATGTCATTTGCAGTCAGTCACATCCCTGACCTAGCTTCTGGCTGTCAGCTCTTCTGAGTGGCCCTGGGCAGGGATAGGAGGAGCAGGGTCCCCTGAGGGCCGGGCCTGGGTCACACAGGCCTTCATTCAGGAAGACCCCCTGGATGTTTTCTGCCCTGCAGGTGTAGGTGAGCCAGCATACCCCTGCAACTGTTCCGCAGGTGGGGGAGCAGCCTGGCCCACCCAAAGCCCTTCCTCCCCCATCCCTGGCCAGGCCTCCCTCTCAGCATGGCTATGGCTCTCCCTCTGCCCGCCAGGTTCATGGAATTTGAAGCTGAGGAGGAGATGCAGCTCCGGGTGCTGCAGTGTGTGAAGGGGCCCCAGGGCCTGCCTCCTCCAGCCCCACCAAAGCTTGCTCCTCCAGGGCCACCAGTCCCCAACACTGTGCCACGGTCAGGTACGGCAAGCATATTCCCACAGGAGCCAATACAAAGGCCTAAGGGGGCCTGCGGAGGCCTTGTGCCCTCATCTTGTCCCTTTCCTGTAAGGGGAGGGGGCGCTTGCTCTTTCAGCGAGAGCAGCCAGTGAGAACCTGGGGCTCCACTGCCCTGGATCAGGAACTAGGTATTGGCCTGGTCCAGTAGTTTCGTAGCTGCTATCGGCCTTGGCTGTCCAGGACCCAATGTACAGTCTTCCCAGGAAGCAGTGCTGGGTGGGGAGACGTCCCAGAATCTTGGTGGCTCCAAAGTCTTTCCAGGTAACTCAGTCTCACATGACCCACCTCGGGTAGTGTATCCTCCCACGGGGCCTGACGTGCAGCCTGGACCCATTTCATGGCCCTCAGTTCCAACCTCCCCCCAGTGTGGCTGGAGGTGGCCGCTACAGCCCAGCCACGCACCTGTCCTCCCTCCTGTCCTAGGGTGTGCTCCCAGGAAGGCTGGCCGCAGGGCACCATCCACTCGCCCGCTGTCATGCAGACCCCAGCAGCTGACCCAGGCCAAGGCACCCAAGGAGATCCCACCAGAAGCTGTCCAGGAGTATGTGGATATCATGGAGGCACTGCTGGGGCCTCATGCAAATTGGGAGGATGAAGATATCGAGGAGCAGCAGGAGCAGGACGGGACTGACCCGGACCCAGGTCTCCTGAGCTACATTAACAAGCTGTGCTCCCAGGAAGACTTCATCACCAAGGTGGGCTGGCTTGGAGCCCTCGTGTGGGGGAGGTTTTCTGGGGAACGGCAGTCCCAGCCCCATGGAATTCAGTTCTATTCATCCCTCAGCTACGGAGCAGTGTGTGTGTGAGAGACAGAGAAAGTCTGTGTGTAGCTGCTAGTGGCCATGAGTTAGAACGACCCTGCTGTGTGGACAGGAGAGACAGGCATTACTTTCTGCTTCTCCTCGAGGTCCCCCTGGCTGCAGTTCACTCCCTGCCAAAGACACTCATGCCCCTTTCCCCCTGCTCCAGGTGGAGGCCATCGTCCACCCCCGATTCCTGGCAGCTTTGCTTTCCCCAGACCCAAACTTGGATCCCTTGGCTCTGACTGAGGTGCTGGAGCAGGAAGAAGGACTCACCCTAGCACAGGTAACACACGGGAGACAGGGACACCAGGGCACCCAGGGGAGAAAGGGCCAGCAGATCTCCTAGGGGAGGGAAGGGCACCAGGCAAACGAGGGGGAACACGTGACCCTGTGCCCCTGAAGCCCACGTGATTTTGTCTAGTCTTACCCTGCTGGGGGTGCATGGCCTCCGGAGGGGAACCGCCTGGGTCAGAGGAGTAGGTGCAGAAGAGCAGGAACGAGAGGACAGAGCCAGGGAGGGAGGGCAGGGGGCGAAGCTGGAAGGAGGCCCAGCAGGGCACAGCACAGTCACAGTCCCTGCCTCTGACACCAAGCCAAGCCTCCTCTCACCTTCGCCACCTCCCGCCCAAATGCAGGGTTCTCCACCATCCTGCCAGCCCCTCCCCACACCTGGGGCAGAGCCAGTGAGTGCCACTTTGCTCCCCCCAGCTGGTGGAAAAGCGCCTCGCGGCCCCGAATGACGCAGGAGGTGTGGGGGCCACCCCAGCTCATGGCGCACCCCAATTGGAGTCACATCCTAAGACTGCAGCTGGCCAAGGAGAAGAGAGCGAAGACCGTGGCCCCCAAGGAGGGGTCATCACAGAAACCTGCCCAGCAGAGGCGGCTTCCCATGACCCTCGACCGCGCAGCCGAGACAACCCCGACCTGCCCAGGCCCAAGGAGCCTGCCCTCTGGCCAGATCATCAGGAGTCACGCAAGCTGAGGGCTGCCCATCTCAGCTCCCCTCCCCAGGGCCACAGACCCTCCTCGCCTGGTCTCCGGGGAGCCTGTCCTGTTATGCCTGCGCAGGGCCCGGCAGTCAGGTCCAGTGAAGTCGAGGAGGACCTCCCCAGCCTGGACTTCCTCCTGACCTTGCAGTACAGCCTGCAGCCCTGGGGGCTGTCCCTGAGCCCCGTCCCTGCTCGGCGTCTGGCTCGACCCTCACGTCCTCAAAAGCGGAGGGGCGACCCATTGGTCTCTGGGAGGAGGAAGAAGCAGCACTGCAGCCAGTAGGGGCCGTGGGCCGGCCTCTCAGGGGTGCCAGTCCCTCTGGACTGGATTTGACCCTCACTGCATCCTGTGGCCCGAGGGATCCCGAGCTCCCATCACCCAGTGCTGACCCAGCTGCTCCTCAGCTACGGGCAGGGTGGGGGAGGCAGGACAGGGGAGAGAGGGTGGGGGGGTCTGGATGGGGAATTGGGGTGGGGGAGGGGGGCCTGTTTGGGGGATGAGGGTGGGGGAGAGGCGAGGCACAGGTCCGGGAGGCAGCACGTTGGGGGCGTTGTATGTAATGGGGGTTTGTATACAAGTGTGAATAAAAGTGGTATTGTTGGGAAATGCCCTGGGACTACTGCCTCTGTTCTCACGTCTGTGCCACTAAGTGGAGACAGGCCTGTGAGGAAGGAAGGATCTGGGAGATGCCAGGCTCCAAGGACCCACCGGTGCCCGACCATCAACTCCTTCTCTAGATTCTGAGATCTGATTCCTCCCCCAGGACCCATGTGGGATCCTTGACTAAAAGGGTGTCGGCCCCCACATGCAGAGCTGTGGTCATGGGGTGGGGGTGTCCCAGCAACAGTGGCAGGTGGGCAAAACCGTCCAGCACCACGGTGGCCTGGCTGTCTGCTAGGGGGAGGAAGGGGCCATGTCTGGGCGTCTCCTGCCCATCCACCCACGGAGCTCGCTGGTTAGCCCCCAGATGCTCCTCTGCACCTTTCCTCCCCTGTCCCACGTCAGCAGCATCCATGTCCCACCCGCCCCTGTGCCTTTGTGAAGTGTGAAGGAAGCTAACTCTTGGTGGCGGGTCAGCTGGCTGCTGCCCCTCCTATTCCCAGGTGGGTCTCCACATTGGAGAAGGCCTCAGAGCTTGGCTAGATTAAGACGGCGTGGTGTGAAGCCGCACACCACGGCCCTCAAGCCCAGAAGCTTCCAGAACATCATGCCATGCAGGTCCTCGTTGGGGGCATCCTCACGGGAACCCACTACTGTCCCTGCTGTCCAGCTCAGCGCACACATCAGGCGCTGAGGGAAAACGCGGGGATCGAAGGCTGGAGCCCTGGACCCACTCCTCACTAGTTCCCTGACTCTTCCACATTCAGAGCTGTCCTCAGGAGCCCCTCTTAGGTTTTAGGAATGTGGAGCAAGTCGTGTTTGGAGGGGACTTGGCCCATGCCCTAGTACGTGTGGGCACTCAGTCGAGCACAGGCATCATCTCGGTCACACCTCGGGGCTCCTGCTGCTACTCCTGTCCTCGCCACCTGACTGCTGTCTGTCCTGGGGCCCTTTTGTGGTTGAACAGTTCCCAGGAGGAGGCACAACCTCTGCTTCCCCAGCACCGTGCCCTGCCTCAACCTTACAATCTGCCCCTGACCCTGTACAGTGGGGCCAGCTGGAGGGCTGTTACAGTCACAATGTCGTGTCCCCCAAATCCGCATGTTGAAGCCCTAAGCCCCATCGTGATGGTATCTGGGGGTGGTGCCTTTGGGAGGTTGTTGGGGTAAGAGGAGATCAGAGGGTGGAGCCCTAATGACGGGGATTAGCGCCCTTATAAGAAGAGGAGGAGACACCAGAACTCTCTCTTCCCCATGTGATGACACAGCAGGAAAGGGAAATCAAAACGGAAAACCAACAATTATAACTCTCACCATGGTCCACAGATTCTCAGTAATGAATCTCGGTATTAATTCCATAGTATCTAACTTTCACCTATACTTTGGAGTAGTGTAAAATTCCCCGAACTAGAGGCAGGCTAGGTGTTGTGAGTGGTCATGTTTTCAAATGCAAGTTCAAGTTCTCCTGACTTTGGATTGGACTGAGGAGGAACATGGGCACTCGACAATAGCTAATGCACACTGCAAGGAGCCAGTTGGCCAAATCCCCATCTCTCTCCCGTAACTGCTTAATAGCCTTTACTTACTATGACGTGGTCTCAAGTGACTCCGGGGGTTCATAAAGGTAAATGAGAAGTAGTCACCCAACCTGGTGTGAGAATACTGCATGCAAATGACAGTCAGGAATCGAGGCTGTCTGGATCACAGCCCTCTGAAACCTCATTCACCGTGGCAACTGCATTATTTTAAATGGAGACAGCAAAGTAACTAGGTCCTACATCCAGAAGTCACAAGATTAGCTCACCGGTGAACCGGCAGTTTGAGAGTTGTGGGAGTTCCAAAGCTCCATAAAGACTTGGTACCTTCTACAGATTTGAGGTCTAGTTTGAAGTCAGGTAGTATAATGCCTCTGGTTTTGTTTTATTTTTTTGCTCAGGACTGCTTTGGCTATTGGGGTCTTTTGTTGTTCCATATGAATTTAGGATTGTTTTTTCTATTTCTGTGAAGAATGTCATTGGTATTTTGATGGGGATTGCACCGAATCTGTAGATCACTTTTGGTATTATGGACATTTTCACAACATTAATTCTTCCAATCCATGAACAAGGAATGTCTTTCCACCTCTCTTGGTGTCCTCTTTCTTTCAGCAGAGTTTTGTAGTTCTCATTGTAGAGATCTTTCACCTCTTTGGTTAAATTTATTCCTACGTATTTTATTCTTCTCAGAGTTATTGTAAATGGGCTGGCTTTCTTCTTCTTCTTTTTTTTTTTTTTCCCCTGCTTATTTGTTGTTGCCGTATAAGAATATTCCCAATTTTTATGCATTGATTTTGTATCCTGCACAGTACTGAATTTGTTTAGGAGCTCTAGGAGTTTTTTGGTAGAGGTTATGGATTTTTCTATATGTAGGATCACGTCCAATCCTGTGAAACGTGACGTTTTGATTTTGTCTTTTCCACTGTGAATGCCCTTTCTTTCTTTCTCTTGCCTGATTGCTCTGGCTAGTACTTCCAATGCTATGTTAAATAGGAGTGGTGAGAGTGAGCATCCTTCTCTTATTCCTGTTCCTGAAGGAAAAGCTTTCAATTTTTCCCCATTCAGGACAATGTTGGCAGTGTGATTTTCATATATGGCTTTTATTGGGTTGACATATGTTCCTTCTATACCTACTTAGTTAAGGGTCTTTATCATGAAGGGATGATGCTGAATTTTCTTTTTTTCTTTTCTTTTTTTTTTTTTCGTGACCGGCACTCAGCCAGTGAGTGCACCGGTCAGTCCTATATAGGATCCGAACCCGCGGCAGGAGCGTCGCTGCACTGCCAGCGCAGCACACTACCAAGTGCGCCACGGGCTCGGCCCATGATGCTGAATTTTCTCAAATGCTTTTTCTGCATCTCTTGAGACAATCGTATAGTTTTTATCCTTGCTTTTGTTCATGTGGTGTATCACATTTATTGATATATGTATGTTGAACCATCCTTGCATCCCTGGGATGAAACCCACATGATCACAGTGTATAATCTTTGTGACGTGCTGTTGTATTCTGTTTGCTCATGTCTTGCTGGAGATTTTCGTGTCTATGTTCATCAAGGTTACTGACCTGTAATTTTCTTTTCGGTTGTTGTGTCTTTGTCTGATTTGGGGATCGGGATGATGCTGGCCTCATAGAATTAATTTAGGAGAACGGCCTCTGTTTCAATTTCTTGGAGTAGTCTGAAAAGGATGGTTGTTAATGCTTCTTTAAAACTTTGGTAGAATGCAGCAGTGAAGCCATCTGGTCCTGGGCTTTTCTGTGTTGGGGTACTGTTGATGACTGCATCATTCTCATTGCTTCTTATTGGTCTCTTCGGGTTCTGCATTTCTCCTTGGTTCAGTCTTAGTAGTTTACGGGTCTTCAGAAATCTATCCATTTCCTCCAGGTTTTCAAATTTGTTGGAGTATAGTTGTTCTGAACAATCTCTAATGATTCTTTGTATTTCTGTGGAATCGGTTGCAATGTCTCCCTTTCCATTTCTGATTTTTGTTATTCGGGCCTTCTCTCTTCTTTTCTACGTAGTCTGGCCAACAGCTTGCGTAGTTTGTTTTTCCCCTGGGGGAAAAAAAAAAGCATTTTGCTTCATTGATTTTCTGCATCATTCTTTTGGTCTCTACTTCGTTTAGTTCGACTCTGTTCTTAATCATTGCTTTCCATCTACTAGTTTGGTGCTTAGATTGTTCTTGGTTTTCTACTTACTTGAGATTTAATGTTAGATTGTTTGAAGTGTTTCCATTCTTTTGATGTAAGCGCTTTTTACCGGCAACTCATCTTTGACAAGGCCACCAAGAATATACACTAGGGAAAGGACGGCACCTTCAATAAATAGTGCTGGGGAAACCGGACATCCATGCGTAGAAAAGTCAAACTAGGCCCATACCTTTCACCATACACAAAATCAACTCGAAATGGATTAAAGACTCAAATATAAGAACTGAAACTATAAAACTCCTAGATGAAAACACAGGGGACATACTTCAGGATGTAGGACTGGACAAAGACTTTATGAATAAAACCCCAAAAGCACAAGCAGTAAAAGTAAACATATTGCAATGTATCAAACCATAAAGCTTCTGCACAGCAAAAGAAGGCACACAGACAAGGGGCTAATATCCAGACATATAAGCAACTCAAACAACCCAAGAGCACATAAACAAGTTATTCAATATTAAAATGGGCAGAGACAGTTTTCAAAGAAAGACATGAATTTTCATGGCTTTCCAGCAAAGGGGATCGTAAGTAAGGCCAGTCCACGGGAGTCTGCAGAGGTCGCAGCAACAGACCGTAGCTGAGCGTACAAGGACTGCTTCCTACAGAATGATGTGCATACAGCAACCCAGCCCGCTGGAGGTGCTGAGACAATCCAAACCTATTTCCAGACACTCATTCCCCCTACCTCCCTTACAAACCCTGTATTTATCGGATTCCTTGTTCTGACCTACCTTCGGGAAGTGCAGCCACTCTACAGCAGGGTTGGCTGAGGGGCACAAAAACAGGTTTATTGATAAAGAAATGGAGTGAGTAGAACACCAGGTAGAAGCTTTGTGCTGTGAATCTGAGAAACAATTTGAAACTTGCCTCAGAGGCACACACCCACTGTGCTGCCCCTGTATAATCTGAGGGACCTTCAGAATCCTGCCTACCTGCCAGAACCCTGCACGGCATGTCTCCCCACCCCCACCAGCCCAACTGCCCCCACCCCTCCCCCACTGCAGAATTCTGGAGAGCTACATTCTAAGCCTGTTGACATTTAAAATTGGACCCTGAGCATCTGCAGTTGACAGTTTGCTGTCCGGGTCCTGCGCTAGACTTTTCTCACTGTGGAGACTGCCGTGCCACTGTGGTCAGTCCCCAAGCCTATGGGGATGGCTTCAAAGGGAGGTAAGTCTGCAGGGTCTGGGGTGTGTTATCACACCCCTGTCACCCCTCAAACCCATGGGAGTTCAAATGTGACACTTGCCCTGGGACAGCTGGTTGGGTGGAAATAGAGGAAGAGAGAGCACCGGACTTACCCAAGGACATCTCACCCGGGAGACGGGGGAAGCCACTGGCATCCTGAGGCTGCAGGGGGAAGGGGGCTTCTCACAGGTGGATCCAGATGCCTCAGGAGAAACCTACCGGGTGATGAGAAAGGACACAGCAGTTGTACTGACTCTTTCCAGAAGGGAAACAGGTGACTTATGTTTCTAAGTCAACACAGGTCAACGTGTGTTTGTAGGCAATGGTGGACTGTGTCGTGCTTGTGCCACAGGGGGGCTCAAGAAGAAAGCCTGAGTCCTGCGTCCTTTCTTCAGACACCTGGGGCTTGTGCTATGGTACTGTCCTGAGGGATACAAACCGGAGTATTCCAGATCTTAGAGGAGTAGCGGGGAGAAACGGTCTCAGCCAGAAAACCGTTCAGTGGGACAGTTCTCTCTGACCAAGATTACCGTGAAATATCCCCTCCGTCAGTGAGGCTGGAGGTCGCTCTAACTGCAGCAGTCCAGTCTCGGCTCACGTCTGCCCAGAGATGGCTTCTCATTCGGTCCAGATCGCTGTTGTCTCTGTTCACCAGGGACAGGGCAGCCAGAAACTGCAAACAAGATGGGGCTTGCTCTTCGCGGAGCTGTTCTGAATTGCTGTCCCTTTGGGGGACGCTCGGGTCTTCAGACCCATTCATCTTCCACCCTGTCTCATGGCCTGTCCTCTGCCCTTCGTTTCATGTGGAGATGAAGACTTTGTTCATACTCCATGTCTAGCCCATCGTGAACAGGGGACAGATGAGGCGTGCTGTCGGCTTTACAGTGGAAGGTTCTGAAAGGCTGGTTTCCTTCCCGAGAGAGGAAGCAGAGCAGCACACCATTAGGAAGATCTTCTATTATTATGACTGTTGTTATTCAAAGTTAGGACATATGTCCTGATCAGTTAGGACCATGTCCTATGGACCTTGCTCTCCGTGACTACGGTTGACCTGAAACCCTAGTGAACAGGGATGTACCCAGACAACTTTCCTGTCACACTGGCTCATGCCTGGTTCTTTGTGGGCCATCACTGAGAGCTCAAAGGAGAAGGATCACAGAAGGTCTCCATTATCCACGGCCAACTCTAACCATCAGCAGCTATTCAAATCTCTACGAACCTCCACTGGGAGCCGCAGGGCTCCGCATTTCCTGGCCTTTCTAGTCCTCTGCAGCCCTCTCTGGCTGTGCAGTGACAGGGTCTCAGGGAATTCATCATCTAACTCACAGACCACCTCCTGAGAACAGAGCTGCCTCAGTGACAGCACGAACGAACCACTGTGCATGGGGACAAGTGTGCCCCGAACCTGGCCTCTGTTCCATGCTTGCTGTGGGTGGTACCAGGAGAAGCACATCCTCACTGGGCTGCTGCATTATGGGGTTCCCTCAGGGCTCCTGGGCGATAGTTGAGGCACAGATTTTGTTCAAGTTCATTTGTTTGGGTTGTGAGGGCTTTATGAGGAGCATCAGGAAAAGGAGCACTGAGAAAGAGAAGGGCTCATAACCTTGTGAATCTGCTGGCTTCACATAGGTCACGTGGGGGGCGCCTGCAACTGGCACTGGAGAAGGTGCCCTTCATGGGGGTGTGCACACTGAGGGGCGTTGTGCCGCCAAGCAGAGTCCACCCCAACTCACATCTAGGGGCAATCCCACGAGGCTGGCGGGTCCACGTGCCGGGGACACCCTGGGGAGCTTCTCAGAGGCAAGGGAAGCTTAGGTGTTACTTCTTGACTGACGGGGGTCAGAGGATCTCAGTGAATGAGAAGCAAGTTCTCTAGTAGAATGATCCCCAACCCAAGGGGGAGCATGACATTCACTTGGGGGCAAACTGCACAATTCCCCGTCCTATGGCCCTCAAATGCTGGGATGCCTCGCTCTGGTTCACACTGACTCTAAGGGAAGGGAGAGCCTCCGTCCTGGTGGCCGCGTCCCCTGCTCATTCGCCCCTCTCCTTTGTCTCCACAGCATCTGCAGTGCTGGGGCCCAGCGTGACCCTGAACCCTCCGTTCACTTCCTTCCGTCCGCTGTTTCCCACGCCTGCTTCCGGCCCAGTCCCCGGGCCGCCCTGCGAGCAGCCCCCACCTGCCCTAGTGATGTCAGCGTTGCCTCCTGGTGGCCCCCTGGTGCGGTCTGCTTTCCCCAGGATGCCTCAGGGGACCGGAGCCGCTGGCCATGGCCCGAGTGGGGCCGGGGCTTTCAACATCATTGTCCCAGTCAGGACGCAAGGGGCTCCAGCAGAGCCCTCTCACACTCAGACCACTGTCCTGGCTCAGGCCCCCCTCAACTGGAGTGCTCCAGGGGCCCTCTGCGGGGGTGCTCAGTGTCCTGCTCCCCTGCTGTTGGCAGCTCCCGCTGTAGGGACCGTGATGCCTGCTGCATCCATCGGGGGCACGTGGGCTGGAGAGGGGTACTGGTTCCCAGGCCAGCCCCTTCCAGCTCCCCTTCCAGCAGCCCAGCTGGGTCCGACCGTGGTCCCAGGGAATGACGGGCCACGTCCACATGGGGCTGGTGGGGAGGGCGGCAAGGCCCCCTCCCAGGCCAAGGCCGCGCCAGAGGACTCCTGTAACCCCAGGAGTGTTTACGACAACTTCCGACGCTGGCAGCGCTTCAAGTCCCTGGCCCGCGGGCACCTGCCCCAGAGTCCTGATGCTGAAGCTCTGTCCTGCTTCCTCATGTGAGTGCCCTCCTTGGGGGATGGAGCTAATCCCACCGCTCCCACATGAAGGGGAACGAAGGACGGACGAGGAGGGCAGCCTATTTAGGGGAACTTGGATGAAGGTCACGTGGGCGACGGCCCATGCATTCTCAGCAGTTTAACTAATGTCCCACTCCGGTTCACGACGTACATTCATGAGCCTTAGGTCGACTGATCCCCAACACCCTGTGAGTCCACCAAACTTGGTTTTTAACAGTTACCATAATATGCACAGAAGGTAAAGGCCAGAGTGAGTTTCCGGTGTGACATGAGCCACAACTTGGATTCAGGTCTCTGCCTTCACCCGTGATTCCTCCCCGTGTCCTCTCATGCCCAGCACAGGACCTGAGTGAGGATGGCTTCGGGACGTCACATGGAGGGACTGGGGGGAGAAGGCACAGGCCACAGGAGGAGCCTTACACATGTACCCCCTCACTCTTCTGGAAAATTCTAGCGAGGAGACTGAGGTAGTCAAGCCACACATTGGGACCTGGTTGGGCCCCCATCACTGGGTTTGGATCCTGCGCAGAGTCGCCTTCTTTATCCCTGAATGCCTCCTAGACAGAGAGACAATTCCGCTTCATTCGGAGGGTGGGAAGATTGTCTGACTCATGTCTGATGCACTCAGCAGGGTCTCTGGCATGTGCTGTCCCTCGTTATTGTTGTTTTCGTATTATGATGATGATTACTATTACCGTCAACACTAAGAACAGGCAACCTAGAAGAGGACAGTGTTCCCAAAGTCACATGTCCCACCACAGGGAGTGAGGGGACCGTGAGCCCAGGAGCCCAGGACCAGGGGCTGAGGTGATGGGAGGCAGCGACGTCCGTAGCCAGGAGCGTTTGTCTTTCCCTCCCCAACACCTGCCTCCTTCCACCTGCAGGCCCTCGTGTTCCTGGGGCCATCACATGGAGCACGTATCCTAGTCCACGGGACACGGGACATGGCTGCATACCTGCCCCGCTCCCACACTGGCTGCCCTCCACGGGAAGCTGCACACAGTGTATAAATTAAAGGGGCCCCCAAATCCTTGTCCCCAGTGATTTCAGTGTCCCGCACATGCTGAGCAGTCGGAGTTCCCCTTGGACCAAAGTCCCAGGTGCCCTAGGCTGTCCTGAGTCCCTAAATGGAGCCACCGCCCCCAGGCCTTGCCCGGTCAGCTCAGGCACCGGTCTCCTTTGGCTCTGGATCCCCGCGCCTGCTCTGCACGCTGAGGGACTCTGACGCTGTGTCCCCAAGGGCTGCCTCTCTAGAGAGTCACCAGGAGCTGATTAAGTGCTCAGTCCTGGGGCCTTGGAACGGCCATTCTAGGCAGTTCTCGGTCAGCTCAGGCTGCCATAACAAAACGCCACAGGACAGGTGCTTTAGACAACAGACTTTCACGTCTCCCAGTTCAGGAAGCGGAAGTCCCAGATGAGGTCCCGGCAGATTCAGTTCCGGGCAAGGACTTTCCGCCTGGCTTTCGATGGCTGTGTCCCCACATCACAGGGAGTTCTGGTGTCTTTTCCTCTTCTCACACTCACAGGGACACAAATCCCATCACGGGGCCTCCCAATTATCTAATCTAAACCTGATGATCCCCAAAGGCTCCACCTCCAAATACCATCACATTGCAAGCTAGGGCCACAACATGTGAATTTTGGGGACACACACATTCAGTCCGTAACACACAATAATACTAAGGCCTCCAAGGGAAGTCAGAGAGGCCAAGCAGTCCCTTGGTGCTGAGGTTGACACATGTTGGTTGTCCTGGAGGCCGAAGAGCCCACACTGGGAGGACAGGCACAGGTGACAGGACAGGTGGGATGTGTGTGATGTGGCGGGGCACGGGTGTGGGCCGGTCAGCTGGGATGGGAGGAGGGCAGGGGCATTGTGACTGACACTGAGGACTTACAGCCCAGTGCTTCGGTCCCTGGCCCGGCTGAAGCCCACCATGAGCCTGGAGGACGGAGTGCGGCGGGCCATGCAGGAATGGCAGGGCACGAGCAATTATGACCGCATGAACTATTATGACATGGCAGCAAAGTGAGTCAGGGATGCAGGGCCTGAGGGGCTGTGGGGCGGGCTGAGGGTGGGTGAAAGGGGGAGGGGCTGGTGCGGTGGGCTCATCGGCAGGGATGCCGTGAGGAGGGGGATCCGCTAGGTCCGGCCCCTCCCTGGGGCCCTGCCTCCCCCGGGAAGCTCTCCATCCACCTGGGTGCTTGGGCTTCTCTCTCCTACCCACCCCGGAATCTCCGCCCTCCCCTGGCCTCGGGTCAAACCCTGCCCAGATGCTGAAACGGGGATGGGGAAGAGTAACCAGCACAGCCCAGTGGGGGTCGGCTCCAGCTGTGGGGACCCTGCAGGAGGGAAGCTAGTGACTACTGACAAAGTCGGGACCACGTCTCCTCATGAAAAGTGGCCAGAAATAGGTCACCTGCCATCCCAGAATGGGCTGGGGCAGAAGAGCTTGGGCAGGGGAAGCCAGCACCTCACACACCCCCAGACACGTCTCTGGCCTCCCTGCCTTTGCTGCACGGCAATCCACTCCATGAACACCAATCACCCTCACAGAAAATGCACCCTCTCCTCTCAGCTGAGCTCCCACTTCCTGCAACATCTCCGGGGCCCTTCTCTCCCAGGCTATTGTCAGGGGCTCACAGTACCAGCCCAGGATTCCCGGATCCGGGCAAGGATTCCTCATGTCATTTGCAGTCAGTCACATCCCTGACCTAGCTTCTGGCTGTCAGCTCTTCTGAGTGGCCCTGGGCAGGGATAGGAGGAGCAGGGTCCCCTGAGGGCCGGGCCTGGGTCACACAGGCCTTCATTCAGGAAGCCCCCCTGGATGTTTTCTGCCCTGCAGGTGTAGGTGAGCCAGCGTACCCCTGCAACTGTTCCGCAGGTGGGGGAGCAGCCCGGCCCACCCAAAGCCCTTCCTCCCCCATCCCTGGCCAGGCCTCCCTCTCAGCATGGCTATGGCTCTCCCTCTGCCCGCCAGGTTCATGGAATTTGAAGCTGAGGAGGAGATGCAGCTCCGGGTGCTGCAGTGTGTGAAGGGGCCCCAGGGCCTGCCTCCTCCAGCCCCACCAAAGCTTGCTCCTCCAGGGCCACCAGTCCCCAACACTGTGCCACGGTCAGGTACGGCAAGCATATTCCCACAGGAGCCAATACAAAGGCCTAAGGGGGCCTGCGGAGGCCTTGTGCCCTCATCTTGTCCCTTTCCTGTAAGGGGAGGGGGCGCTTGCTCTTTCAGCGAGAGCAGCCAGTGAGAACCTGGGGCTCCACTGCCCTGGATCAGGAACTAGGTATTGGCCTGGTCCAGTAGTTTCGTAGCTGCTATCGGCCTTGGCTGTCCAGGACCCAATGTACAGTCTTCCCAGGAAGCAGTGCTGGGTGGGGAGACGTCCCAGAATCTTGGTGGCTCCAAAGTCTTTCCAGGTAACTCAGTCTCACATGACCCACCTCGGGTAGTGTATCCTCCCACGGGGCCTGACGTGCAGCCTGGACCCATTTCATGGCCCTCAGTTCCAACCTCCCCCCAGTGTGGCTGGAGGTGGCCGCTACAGCCCAGCCACGCACCTGTCCTCCCTCCTGTCCTAGGGTGTGCTCCCAGGAAGGCTGGCCGCAGGGCACCATCCACTCGCCCGCTGTCATGCAGACCCCAGCAGCTGACCCAGGCCAAGGCACCCAAGGAGATCCCACCAGAAGCTGTCCAGGAGTATGTGGATATCATGGAGGCACTGCTGGGGCCTCATGCAAATTGGGAGGATGAAGATATCGAGGAGCAGCAGGAGCAGGACGGGACTGACCCGGACCCAGGTCTCCTGAGCTACATTAACAAGCTGTGCTCCCAGGAAGACTTCATCACCAAGGTGGGCTGGCTTGGAGCCCTCGTGTGGGGGAGGTTTTCTGGGGAACGGCAGTCCCAGCCCCATGGAATTCAGTTCTATTCATCCCTCAGCTACGGAGCAGTGTGTGTGTGAGAGACAGAGAAAGTCTGTGTGTAGCTGCTAGTGGCCATGAGTTAGAACGACCCTGCTGTGTGGACAGGAGAGACAGGCATTACTTTCTGCTTCTCCTCGAGGTCCCCCTGGCTGCAGTTCACTCCCTGCCAAAGACACTCATGCCCCTTTCCCCCTGCTCCAGGTGGAGGCCATCGTCCACCCCCGATTCCTGGCAGCTTTGCTTTCCCCAGACCCAAACTTGGATCCCTTGGCTCTGACTGAGGTGCTGGAGCAGGAAGAAGGACTCACCCTAGCACAGGTAACACACGGGAGACAGGGACACCAGGGCACCCAGGGGAGAAAGGGCCAGCAGATCTCCTAGGGGAGGGAAGGGCACCAGGCAAACGAGGGGGAACACGTGACCCTGTGCCCCTGAAGCCCACGTGATTTTGTCTAGTCTTACCCTGCTGGGGGTGCATGGCCTCCGGAGGGGAACCGCCTGGGTCAGAGGAGTAGGTGCAGAAGAGCAGGAACGAGAGGACAGAGCCAGGGAGGGAGGGCAGGGGGCGAAGCTGGAAGGAGGCCCAGCAGGGCACAGCACAGTCACAGTCCCTGCCTCTGACACCAAGCCAAGCCTCCTCTCACCTTCGCCACCTCCCGCCCAAATGCAGGGTTCTCCACCATCCTGCCAGCCCCTCCCCACACCTGGGGCAGAGCCAGTGAGTGCCACTTTGCTCCCCCCAGCTGGTGGGAAAGCGCCTCGCGGCCCCGAATGACGCAGGAGGTGTGGGGGCCACCCCAGCTCATGGCGCACCCCAATTGGAGTCACATCCTAAGACTGCAGCTGGCCAAGGAGAAGAGAGCGAAGACCGTGGCCCCCAAGGAGGGGTCATCACAGAAACCTGCCCAGCAGAGGCGGCTTCCCATGACCCTCGACCGCGCAGCCGAGACAACCCCGACCTGCCCAGGCCCAAGGAGCCTGCCCTCTGGCCAGATCATCAGGAGTCACGCAAGCTGAGGGCTGCCCATCTCAGCTCCCCTCCCCAGGGCCACAGACCCTCCTCGCCTGGTCTCCGGGGAGCCTGTCCTGTTATGCCTGCGCAGGGCCCGGCAGTCAGGTCCAGTGAAGTCGAGGAGGACCTCCCCAGCCTGGACTTCCTCCTGACCTTGCAGTACAGCCTGCAGCCCTGGGGGCTGTCCCTGAGCCCCGTCCCTGCTCGGCGTCTGGCTCGACCCTCACGTCCTCAAAAGCGGAGGGGCGACCCATTGGTCTCTGGGAGGAGGAAGAAGCAGCACTGCAGCCAGTAGGGGCCGTGGGCCGGCCTCTCAGGGGTGCCAGTCCCTCTGGACTGGATTTGACCCTCACTGCATCCTGTGGCCCGAGGGATCCCGAGCTCCCATCACCCAGTGCTGACCCAGCTGCTCCTCAGCTACGGGCAGGGTGGGGGAGGCAGGACAGGGGAGAGAGGGTGGGGGGGTCTGGATGGGGAATTGGGGTGGGGGAGGGGGGCCTGTTTGGGGGATGAGGGTGGGGGAGAGGCGAGGCACAGGTCCGGGAGGCAGCACGTTGGGGGCGTTGTATGTAATGGGGGTTTGTATACAAGTGTGAATAAAAGTGGTATTGTTGGGAAATGCCCTGGGACTACTGCCTCTGTTCTCACGTCTGTGCCACTAAGTGGAGACAGGCCTGTGAGGAAGGAAGGATCTGGGAGATGCCAGGCTCCAAGGACCCACCGGTGCCCGACCATCAACTCCTTCTCTAGATTCTGAGATCTGATTCCTCCCCCAGGACCCATGTGGGATCCTTGACTAAAAGGGTGTCGGCCCCCACATGCAGAGCTGTGGTCATGGGGTGGGGGTGTCCCAGCAACAGTGGCAGGTGGGCAAAACCGTCCAGCACCACGGTGGCCTGGCTGTCTGCTAGGGGGAGGAAGGGGCCATGTCTGGGCGTCTCCTGCCCATCCACCCACGGAGCTCGCTGGTTAGCCCCCAGATGCTCCTCTGCACCTTTCCTCCCCTGTCCCACGTCAGCAGCATCCATGTCCCACCCGCCCCTGTGCCTTTGTGAAGTGTGAAGGAAGCTAACTCTTGGTGGCGGGTCAGCTGGCTGCTGCCCCTCCTATTCCCAGGTGGGTCTCCACATTGGAGAAGGCCTCAGAGCTTGGCTAGATTAAGACGGCGTGGTGTGAAGCCGCACACCACGGCCCTCAAGCCCAGAAGCTTCCAGAACATCATGCCATGCAGGTCCTCGTTGGGGGCATCCTCACGGGAACCCACTACTGTCCCTGCTGTCCAGCTCAGCGCACACATCAGGCGCTGAGGGAAAACGCGGGGATCGAAGGCTGGAGCCCTGGACCCACTCCTCACTAGTTCCCTGACTCTTCCACATTCAGAGCTGTCCTCAGGAGCCCCTCTTAGGTTTTAGGAATGTGGAGCAAGTCGTGTTTGGAGGGGACTTGGCCCATGCCCTAGTACGTGTGGGCACTCAGTCGAGCACAGGCATCATCTCGGTCACACCTCGGGGCTCCTGCTGCTACTCCTGTCCTCGCCACCTGACTGCTGTCTGTCCTGGGGCCCTTTTGTGGTTGAACAGTTCCCAGGAGGAGGCACAACCTCTGCTTCCCCAGCACCGTGCCCTGCCTCAACCTTACAATCTGCCCCTGACCCTGTACAGTGGGGCCAGCTGGAGGGCTGTTACAGTCACAATGTCGTGTCCCCCAAATCCGCATGTTGAAGCCCTAAGCCCCATCGTGATGGTATCTGGGGGTGGTGCCTTTGGGAGGTTGTTGGGGTAAGAGGAGATCAGAGGGTGGAGCCCTAATGACGGGGATTAGCGCCCTTATAAGAAGAGGAGGAGACACCAGAACTCTCTCTTCCCCATGTGATGACACAGCAGGAAAGGGAAATCAAAACGGAAAACCAACAATTATAACTCTCACCATGGTCCACAGATTCTCAGTAATGAATCTCGGTATTAATTCCATAGTATCTAACTTTCACCTATACTTTGGAGTAGTGTAAAATTCCCCGAACTAGAGGCAGGCTAGGTGTTGTGAGTGGTCATGTTTTCAAATGCAAGTTCAAGTTCTCCTGACTTTGGATTGGACTGAGGAGGAACATGGGCACTCGACAATAGCTAATGCACACTGCAAGGAGCCAGTTGGCCAAATCCCCATCTCTCTCCCATAACTGCTTAATAGCCTTTACTTACTATGACGTGGTCTCAAGTGACTCCGGGGGTTCATAAAGGTAAATGAGAAGTAGTCACCCAACCTGGTGTGAGAATACTGCATGCAAATGACAGTCAGGAATCGAGGCTGTCTGGATCACAGCCCTCTGAAACCTCATTCACCGTGGCAACTGCATTATTTTAAATGGAGACAGCAAAGTAACTAGGTCCTACATCCAGAAGTCACAAGATTAGCTCACCGGTGAACCGGCAGTTTGAGAGTTGTGGGAGTTCCAAAGCTCCATAAAGACTTGGTACCTTCTACAGATTTGAGGTCTAGTTTGAAGTCAGGTAGTATAATGCCTCTGGTTTTGTTTTATTTTTTTGCTCAGGACTGCTTTGGCTATTGGGGTCTTTTGTTGTTCCATATGAATTTAGGATTGTTTTTTCTATTTCTGTGAAGAATGTCATTGGTATTTTGATGGGGATTGCACCGAATCTGTAGATCACTTTTGGTATTATGGACATTTTCACAACATTAATTCTTCCAATCCATGAACAAGGAATGTCTTTCCACCTCTCTTGGTGTCCTCTTTCTTTCAGCAGAGTTTTGTAGTTCTCATTGTAGAGATCTTTCACCTCTTTGGTTAAATTTATTCCTACGTATTTTATTCTTCTCAGAGTTATTGTAAATGGGCTGGCTTTCTTCTTCTTCTTTTTTTTTTTTTTCCCCTGCTTATTTGTTGTTGCCGTATAAGAATATTCCCAATTTTTATGCATTGATTTTGTATCCTGCACAGTACTGAATTTGTTTAGGAGCTCTAGGAGTTTTTTGGTAGAGGTTATGGATTTTTCTATATGTAGGATCACGTCCAATCCTGTGAAACGTGACGTTTTGATTTTGTCTTTTCCACTGTGAATGCCCTTTCTTTCTTTCTCTTGCCTGATTGCTCTGGCTAGTACTTCCAATGCTATGTTAAATAGGAGTGGTGAGAGTGAGCATCCTTCTCTTATTCCTGTTCCTGAAGGAAAAGCTTTCAATTTTTCCCCATTCAGGACAATGTTGGCAGTGTGATTTTCATATATGGCTTTTATTGGGTTGACATATGTTCCTTCTATACCTACTTAGTTAAGGGTCTTTATCATGAAGGGATGATGCTGAATTTTCTTTTTTTCTTTTTTTTTTTTTTTTTCGTGACCGGCACTCAGCCAGTGAGTGCACCGGTCAGTCCTATATAGGATCCGAACCCGCGGCAGGAGCGTCGCTGCACTGCCAGCGCAGCACACTACCAAGTGCGCCACGGGCTCGGCCCATGATGCTGAATTTTCTCAAATGCTTTTTCTGCATCTCTTGAGACAATCGTATAGTTTTTATCCTTGCTTTTGTTCATGTGGTGTATCACATTTATTGATATATGTATGTTGAACCATCCTTGCATCCCTGGGATGAAACCCACATGATCACAGTGTATAATCTTTGTGACGTGCTGTTGTATTCTGTTTGCTCATGTCTTGCTGGAGATTTTCGTGTCTATGTTCATCAAGGTTACTGACCTGTAATTTTCTTTTCGGTTGTTGTGTCTTTGTCTGATTTGGGGATCGGGATGATGCTGGCCTCATAGAATTAATTTAGGAGAACGGCCTCTGTTTCAATTTCTTGGAGTAGTCTGAAAAGGATGGTTGTTAATGCTTCTTTAAAACTTTGGTAGAATGCAGCAGTGAAGCCATCTGGTCCTGGGCTTTTCTGTGTTGGGGTACTGTTGATGACTGCATCATTCTCATTGCTTCTTATTGGTCTCTTCGGGTTCTGCATTTCTCCTTGGTTCAGTCTTAGTAGTTTACGGGTCTTCAGAAATCTATCCATTTCCTCCAGGTTTTCAAATTTGTTGGAGTATAGTTGTTCTGAACAATCTCTAATGATTCTTTGTATTTCTGTGGAATCGGTTGCAATGTCTCCCTTTCCATTTCTGATTTTTGTTATTCGGGCCTTCTCTCTTCTTTTCTAAGTAGTCTGGCCAACAGCTTGCGTAGTTTGTTTTTCCCCTGGGGGAAAAAAAAAAAGCATTTTGCTTCATTGATTTTCTGCATCATTCTTTTGGTCTCTACTTCGTTTAGTTCGACTCTGTTCTTAATCATTGCTTTCCATCTACTAGTTTGGTGCTTAGATTGTTCTTGGTTTTCTACTTACTTGAGATTTAATGTTAGATTGTTTGAAGTGTTTCCATTCTTTTGATGTAAGCGCTTTTTACCGGCAACTCATCTTTGACAAGGCCACCAAGAATATACACTAGGGAAAGGACGGCACCTTCAATAAATAGTGCTGGGGAAACCGGACATCCATGCGTAGAAAAGTCAAACTAGGCCCATACCTTTCACCATACACAAAATCAACTCGAAATGGATTAAAGACTCAAATATAAGAACTGAAACTATAAAACTCCTAGATGAAAACACAGGGGACATACTTCAGGATGTAGGACTGGACAAAGACTTTATGAATAAAACCCCAAAAGCACAAGCAGTAAAAGTAAACATATTGCAATGTATCAAACCATAAAGCTTCTGCACAGCAAAAGAAGGCACACAGACAAGGGGCTAATATCCAGACATATAAGCAACTCAAACAACCCAAGAGCACATAAACAAGTTATTCAATATTAAAATGGGCAGAGACAGTTTTCAAAGAAAGACATGAATTTTCATGGCTTTCCAGCAAAGGGGATCGTAAGTAAGGCCAGTCCACGGGAGTCTGCAGAGGTCGCAGCAACAGACCGTAGCTGAGCGTACAAGGACTGCTTCCTACAGAATGATGTGCATACAGCAACCCAGCCCGCTGGAGGTGCTGAGACAATCCAAACCTATTTCCAGACACTCATTCCCCCTACCTCCCTTACAAACCCTGTATTTATCGGATTCCTTGTTCTGACCTACCTTCGGGAAGTGCAGCCACTCTACAGCAGGGTTGGCTGAGGGGCACAAAAACAGGTTTATTGATAAAGAAATGGAGTGAGTAGAACACCAGGTAGAAGCTTTGTGCTGTGAATCTGAGAAACAATTTGAAACTTGCCTCAGAGGCACACACCCACTGTGCTGCCCCTGTATAATCTGAGGGACCTTCAGAATCCTGCCTACCTGCCAGAACCCTGCACGGCATGTCTCCCCACCCCCACCAGCCCAACTGCCCCCACCCCTCCCCCACTGCAGAATTCTGGAGAGCTACATTCTAAGCCTGTTGACATTTAAAATTGGACCCTGAGCATCTGCAGTTGACAGTTTGCTGTCCGGGTCCTGCGCTAGACTTTTCTCACTGTGGAGACTGCCGTGCCACTGTGGTCAGTCCCCAAGCCTATGGGGATGGCTTCAAAGGGAGGTAAGTCTGCAGGGTCTGGGGTGTGTTATCACACCCCTGTCACCCCTCAAACCCATGGGAGTTCAAATGTGACACTTGCCCTGGGACAGCTGGTTGGGTGGAAATAGAGGAAGAGAGAGCACCGGACTTACCCAAGGACATCTCACCCGGGAGACGGGGGAAGCCACTGGCATCCTGAGGCTGCAGGGGGAAGGGGGCTTCTCACAGGTGGATCCAGATGCCTCAGGAGAAACCTACCGGGTGATGAGAAAGGACACAGCAGTTGTACTGACTCTTTCCAGAAGGGAAACAGGTGACTTATGTTTCTAAGTCAACACAGGTCAACGTGTGTTTGTAGGCAATGGTGGACTGTGTCGTGCTTGTGCCACAGGGGGGCTCAAGAAGAAAGCCTGAGTCCTGCGTCCTTTCTTCAGACACCTGGGGCTTGTGCTATGGTACTGTCCTGAGGGATACAAACCGGAGTATTCCAGATCTTAGAGGAGTAGCGGGGAGAAACGGTCTCAGCCAGAAAACCGTTCAGTGGGACAGTTCTCTCTGACCAAGATTACCGTGAAATATCCCCTCCGTCAGTGAGGCTGGAGGTCGCTCTAACTGCAGCAGTCCAGTCTCGGCTCACGTCTGCCCAGAGATGGCTTCTCATTCGGTCCAGATCGCTGTTGTCTCTGTTCACCAGGGACAGGGCAGCCAGAAACTGCAAACAAGATGGGGCTTGCTCTTCGCGGAGCTGTTCTGAATTGCTGTCCCTTTGGGGGACGCTCGGGTCTTCAGACCCATTCATCTTCCACCCTGTCTCATGGCCTGTCCTCTGCCCTTCGTTTCATGTGGAGATGAAGACTTTGTTCATACTCCATGTCTAGCCCATCGTGAACAGGGGACAGATGAGGCGTGCTGTCGGCTTTACAGTGGAAGGTTCTGAAAGGCTGGTTTCCTTCCCGAGAGAGGAAGCAGAGCAGCACACCATTAGGAAGATCTTCTATTATTATGACTGTTGTTATTCAAAGTTAGGACATATGTCCTGATCAGTTAGGACCATGTCCTATGGACCTTGCTCTCCGTGACTACGGTTGACCTGAAACCCTAGTGAACAGGGATGTACCCAGACAACTTTCCTGTCACACTGGCTCATGCCTGGTTCTTTGTGGGCCATCACTGAGAGCTCAAAGGAGAAGGATCACAGAAGGTCTCCATTATCCACGGCCAACTCTAACCATCAGCAGCTATTCAAATCTCTACGAACCTCCACTGGGAGCCGCAGGGCTCCGCATTTCCTGGCCTTTCTAGTCCTCTGCAGCCCTCTCTGGCTGTGCAGTGACAGGGTCTCAGGGAATTCATCATCTAACTCACAGACCACCTCCTGAGAACAGAGCTGCCTCAGTGACAGCACGAACGAACCACTGTGCATGGGGACAAGTGTGCCCCGAACCTGGCCTCTGTTCCATGCTTGCTGTGGGTGGTACCAGGAGAAGCACATCCTCACTGGGCTGCTGCATTATGGGGTTCCCTCAGGGCTCCTGGGCGATAGTTGAGGCACAGATTTTGTTCAAGTTCATTTGTTTGGGTTGTGAGGGCTTTATGAGGAGCATCAGGAAAAGGAGCACTGAGAAAGAGAAGGGCTCATAACCTTGTGAATCTGCTGGCTTCACATAGGTCACGTGGGGGGCGCCTGCAACTGGCACTGGAGAAGGTGCCCTTCATGGGGGTGTGCACACTGAGGGGCGTTGTGCCGCCAAGCAGAGTCCACCCCAACTCACATCTAGGGGCAATCCCACGAGGCTGGCGGGTCCACGTGCCGGGGACACCCTGGGGAGCTTCTCAGAGGCAAGGGAAGCTTAGGTGTTACTTCTTGACTGACGGGGGTCAGAGGATCTCAGTGAATGAGAAGCAAGTTCTCTAGTAGAATGATCCCCAACCCAAGGGGGAGCATGACATTCACTTGGGGGCAAACTGCACAATTCCCCGTCCTATGGCCCTCAAATGCTGGGATGCCTCGCTCTGGTTCACACTGACTCTAAGGGAAGGGAGAGCCTCCGTCCTGGTGGCCGCGTCCCCTGCTCATTCGCCCCTCTCCTTTGTCTCCACAGCATCTGCAGTGCTGGGGCCCAGCGTGACCCTGAACCCTCCGTTCACTTCCTTCCGTCCGCTGTTTCCCACGCCTGCTTCCGGCCCAGTCCCCGGGCCGCCCTGCGAGCAGCCCCCACCTGCCCTAGTGATGTCAGCGTTGCCTCCTGGTGGCCCCCTGGTGCGGTCTGCTTTCCCCAGGATGCCTCAGGGGACCGGAGCCGCTGGCCATGGCCCGAGTGGGGCCGGGGCTTTCAACATCATTGTCCCAGTCAGGACGCAAGGGGCTCCAGCAGAGCCCTCTCACACTCAGACCACTGTCCTGGCTCAGGCCCCCCTCAACTGGAGTGCTCCAGGGGCCCTCTGCGGGGGTGCTCAGTGTCCTGCTCCCCTGCTGTTGGCAGCTCCCGCTGTAGGGACCGTGATGCCTGCTGCATCCATCGGGGGCACGTGGGCTGGAGAGGGGTACTGGTTCCCAGGCCAGCCCCTTCCAGCTCCCCTTCCAGCAGCCCAGCTGGGTCCGACCGTGGTCCCAGGGAATGACGGGCCACGTCCACATGGGGCTGGTGGGGAGGGCGGCAAGGCCCCCTCCCAGGCCAAGGCCGCGCCAGAGGACTCCTGTAACCCCAGGAGTGTTTACGACAACTTCCGACGCTGGCAGCGCTTCAAGTCCCTGGCCCGCGGGCACCTGCCCCAGAGTCCTGATGCTGAAGCTCTGTCCTGCTTCCTCATGTGAGTGCCCTCCTTGGGGGATGGAGCTAATCCCACCGCTCCCACATGAAGGGGAACGAAGGACGGACGAGGAGGGCAGCCTATTTAGGGGAACTTGGATGAAGGTCACGTGGGCGACGGCCCATGCATTCTCAGCAGTTTAACTAATGTCCCACTCCGGTTCACGACGTACATTCATGAGCCTTAGGTCGACTGATCCCCAACACCCTGTGAGTCCACCAAACTTGGTTTTTAACAGTTACCATAATATGCACAGAAGGTAAAGGCCAGAGTGAGTTTCCGGTGTGACATGAGCCACAACTTGGATTCAGGTCTCTGCCTTCACCCGTGATTCCTCCCCGTGTCCTCTCATGCCCAGCACAGGACCTGAGTGAGGATGGCTTCGGGACGTCACATGGAGGGACTGGGGGGAGAAGGCACAGGCCACAGGAGGAGCCTTACACATGTACCCCCTCACTCTTCTGGAAAATTCTAGCGAGGAGACTGAGGTAGTCAAGCCACACATTGGGACCTGGTTGGGCCCCCATCACTGGGTTTGGATCCTGCGCAGAGTCGCCTTCTTTATCCCTGAATGCCTCCTAGACAGAGAGACAATTCCGCTTCATTCGGAGGGTGGGAAGATTGTCTGACTCATGTCTGATGCACTCAGCAGGGTCTCTGGCATGTGCTGTCCCTCGTTATTGTTGTTTTCGTATTATGATGATGATTACTATTACCGTCAACACTAAGAACAGGCAACCTAGAAGAGGACAGTGTTCCCAAAGTCACATGTCCCACCACAGGGAGTGAGGGGACCGTGAGCCCAGGAGCCCAGGACCAGGGGCTGAGGTGATGGGAGGCAGCGACGTCCGTAGCCAGGAGCGTTTGTCTTTCCCTCCCCAACACCTGCCTCCTTCCACCTGCAGGCCCTCGTGTTCCTGGGGCCATCACATGGAGCACGTATCCTAGTCCACGGGACACGGGACATGGCTGCATACCTGCCCCGCTCCCACACTGGCTGCCCTCCACGGGAAGCTGCACACAGTGTATAAATTAAAGGGGCCCCCAAATCCTTGTCCCCAGTGATTTCAGTGTCCCGCACATGCTGAGCAGTCGGAGTTCCCCTTGGACCAAAGTCCCAGGTGCCCTAGGCTGTCCTGAGTCCCTAAATGGAGCCACCGCCCCCAGGCCTTGCCCGGTCAGCTCAGGCACCGGTCTCCTTTGGCTCTGGATCCCCGCGCCTGCTCTGCACGCTGAGGGACTCTGACGCTGTGTCCCCAAGGGCTGCCTCTCTAGAGAGTCACCAGGAGCTGATTAAGTGCTCAGTCCTGGGGCCTTGGAACGGCCATTCTAGGCAGTTCTCGGTCAGCTCAGGCTGCCATAACAAAACGCCACAGGACAGGTGCTTTAGACAACAGACTTTCACGTCTCCCAGTTCAGGAAGCGGAAGTCCCAGATGAGGTCCCGGCAGATTCAGTTCCGGGCAAGGACTTTCCGCCTGGCTTTCGATGGCTGTGTCCCCACATCACAGGGAGTTCTGGTGTATTTTCCTCTTCTCACACTCACAGGGACACAAATCCCATCACGGGGCCTCCCAATTATCTAATCTAAACCTGATGATCCCCAAAGGCTCCACCTCCAAATACCATCACATTGCAAGCTAGGGCCACAACATGTGAATTTTGGGGACACACACATTCAGTCCGTAACACACAATAATACTAAGGCCTCCAAGGGAAGTCAGAGAGGCCAAGCAGTCCCTTGGTGCTGAGGTTGACACATGTTGGTTGTCCTGGAGGCCGAAGGGCCCACACTGGGAGGACAGGCACAGGTGACAGGACAGGTGGGATGTGTGTGATGTGGCGGGGCACGGGTGTGGGCCGGTCAGCTGGGATGGGAGGAGGGCAGGGGCATTGTGACTGACACTGAGGACTTACAGCCCAGTGCTTCGGTCCCTGGCCCGGCTGAAGCCCACCATGAGCCTGGAGGACGGAGTGCGGCGGGCCATGCAGGAATGGCAGGGCACGAGCAATTATGACCGCATGAACTATTATGACATGGCAGCAAAGTGAGTCAGGGATGCAGGGCCTGAGGGGCTGTGGGGCGGGCTGAGGGTGGGTGAAAGGGGGAGGGGCTGGTGCGGTGGGCTCATCGGCAGGGATGCCGTGAGGAGGGGGATCCGCTAGGTCCGGCCCCTCCCTGGGGCCCTGCCTCCCCCGGGAAGCTCTCCATCCACCTGGGTGCTTGGGCTTCTCTCTCCTACCCACCCCGGAATCTCCGCCCTCCCCTGGCCTCGGGTCAAACCCTGCCCAGATGCTGAAACGGGGATGGGGAAGAGTAACCAGCACAGCCCAGTGGGGTTCGGCTCCAGCTGTGGGGACCCTGCAGGAGGGAAGCTAGTGACTACTGACAAAGTCGGGACCACGTCTCCTCATGAAAAGTGGCCAGAAATAGGTCACCTGCCATCCCAGAATGGGCTGGGGCAGAAGAGCTTGGGCAGGGGAAGCCAGCACCTCACACACCCCCAGACACGTCTCTGGCCTCCCTGCCTTTGCTGCACGGCAATCCACTCCGTGAACACCAATCACCCTCACAGAAAATGCACCCTCTCCTCTCAGCTGAGCTCCCACTTCCTGCAACATCTCCGGGGCCCTTCTCTCCCAGGCTATTGTCAGGGGCTCACAGTACCAGCCCAGGATTCCCGGATCCGGGCAAGGATTCCTCATGTCATTTGCAGTCAGTCACATCCCTGACCTAGCTTCTGGCTGTCAGCTCTTCTGAGTGGCCCTGGGCAGGGATAGGAGGAGCAGGGTCCCCTGAGGGCCGGGCCTGGGTCACACAGGCCTTCATTCAGGAAGACCCCCTGGATGTTTTCTGCCCTGCAGGTGTAGGTGAGCCAGCGTACCCCTGCAACTGTTCCGCAGGTGGGGGAGCAGCCCGGCCCACCCAAAGCCCTTCCTCCCCCATCCCTGGCCAGGCCTCCCTCTCAGCATGGCTATGGCTCTCCCTCTGCCCGCCAGGTTCATGGAATTTGAAGCTGAGGAGGAGATGCAGCTCCGGGTGCTGCAGTGTGTGAAGGGGCCCCAGGGCCTGCCTCCTCCAGCCCACCAAAGCTTGCTCCTCCAGGGCCACCAGTCCCCAACACTGTGCCACGGTCAGGTACGGCAAGCATATTCCCACAGGAGCCAATACAAAGGCCTAAGGGGGCCTGCGGAGGCCTTGTGCCCTCATCTTGTCCCTTTCCTGTAAGGGGAGGGGGCGCTTGCTCTTTCAGCGAGAGCAGCCAGTGAGAACCTGGGGCTCCACTGCCCTGGATCAGGAACTAGGTATTGGCCTGGTCCAGTAGTTTCGTAGCTGCTATCGGCCTTGGCTGTCCAGGACCCAATGTACAGTCTTCCCAGGAAGCAGTGCTGGGTGGGGAGACGTCCCAGAATCTTGGTGGCTCCAAAGTCTTTCCAGGTAACTCAGTCTCACATGACCCACCTCGGGTAGTGTATCCTCCCACGGGGCCTGACGTGCAGCCTGGACCCATTTCATGGCCCTCAGTTCCAACCTCCCCCCAGTGTGGCTGGAGGTGGCCGCTACAGCCCAGCCACGCACCTGTCCTCCCTCCTGTCCTAGGGTGTGCTCCCAGGAAGGCTGGCCGCAGGGCACCATCCACTCGCCCGCTGTCATGCAGACCCCAGCAGCTGACCCAGGCCAAGGCACCCAAGGAGATCCCACCAGAAGCTGTCCAGGAGTATGTGGATATCATGGAGGCACTGCTGGGGCCTCATGCAAATTGGGAGGATGAAGATATCGAGGAGCAGCAGGAGCAGGACGGGACTGACCCGGACCCAGGTCTCCTGAGCTACATTAACAAGCTGTGCTCCCAGGAAGACTTCATCACCAAGGTGGGCTGGCTTGGAGCCCTCGTGTGGGGGAGGTTTTCTGGGGAACGGCAGTCCCAGCCCCATGGAATTCAGTTCTATTCATCCCTCAGCTACGGAGCAGTGTGTGTGTGAGAGACAGAGAAAGTCTGTGTGTAGCTGCTAGTGGCCATGAGTTAGAACGACCCTGCTGTGTGGACAGGAGAGACAGGCATTACTTTCTGCTTCTCCTCGAGGTCCCCCTGGCTGCAGTTCACTCCCTGCCAAAGACACTCATGCCCCTTTCCCCCTGCTCCAGGTGGAGGCCATCGTCCACCCCCGATTCCTGGCAGCTTTGCTTTCCCCAGACCCAAACTTGGATCCCTTGGCTCTGACTGAGGTGCTGGAGCAGGAAGAAGGACTCACCCTAGCACAGGTAACACACGGGAGACAGGGACACCAGGGCACCCAGGGGAGAAAGGGCCAGCAGATCTCCTAGGGGAGGGAAGGGCACCAGGCAAACGAGGGGGAACACGTGACCCTGTGCCCCTGAAGCCCACGTGATTTTGTCTAGTCTTACCCTGCTGGGGGTGCATGGCCTCCGGAGGGGAACCGCCTGGGTCAGAGGAGTAGGTGCAGAAGAGCAGAAACGAGAGGACAGAGCCAGGGAGGGAGGGCAGGGGGCGAAGCTGGAAGGAGGCCCAGCAGGGCACAGCACAGTCACAGTCCCTGCCTCTGACACCAAGCCAAGCCTCCTCTCACCTTCGCCACCTCCCGCCCAAATGCAGGGTTCTCCACCATCCTGCCAGCCCCTCCCCACACCTGGGGCAGAGCCAGTGAGTGCCACTTTGCTCCCCCCAGCTGGTGGAAAAGCGCCTCGCGGCCCCGAATGACGCAGGAGGTGTGGGGGCCACCCCAGCTCATGGCGCACCCCAATTGGAGTCACATCCTAAGACTGCAGCTGGCCAAGGAGGAGAGCGCGAAGACCGTGGCCCCCAAGGAGGGGTCATCACAGAAACCTGCCCAGCAGAGGCGGCTTCCCATGACCCTCGACCGCGCAGCCGAGACAACCCCGACCTGCCCAGGCCCAAGGAGCCTGCCCTCTGGCCAGATCATCAGGAGTCACGCAAGCTGAGGGCTGCCCATCTCAGCTCCCCTCCCCAGGGCCACAGACCCTCCTCGCCTGGTCTCCGGGGAGCCTGTCCTGTTATGCCTGCGCAGGGCCCGGCAGTCAGGTCCAGTGAAGTCGAGGAGGACCTCCCCAGCCTGGACTTCCTCCTGACCTTGCAGTACAGCCTGCAGCCCTGGGGGCTGTCCCTGAGCCCCGTCCCTGCTCGGCGTCTGGCTCGACCCTCACGTCCTCAAAAGCGGAGGGGCGACCCATTGGTCTCTGGGAGGAGGAAGAAGCAGCACTACAGCCAGTAGGGGCCGTGGGCCGGCCTCTCAGGGGTGCCAGTCCCTCTGGACTGGATTTGACCCTCACTGCATCCTGTGGCCCGAGGGATCCCGAGCTCCCATCACCCAGTGCTGACCCAGCTGCTCCTCAGCTACGGGCAGGGTGGGGGAGGCAGGACAGGGGAGAGAGGGTGGGGGGGTCTGGATGGGGAATTGGGGTGGAGGAGGGGGGCCTGTTTGGGGGATGAGGGTGGGGGAGAGGCGAGGCACAGGTCCGGGAGGCAGCACGTTGGGGGCGTTGTATGTAATGGGGGTTTGTATACAAGTGTGAATAAAAGTGGTATTGTTGGGAAATGCCCTGGGACTACTGCCTCTGTTCTCATGTCTGTGCCACTAAGTGGAGACAGGCCTGTGAGGAAGGAAGGATCTGGGAGATGCCAGGCTCCAAGGACCCACCGGTGCCCGACCATCAACTCCTTCTCTAGATTCTGAGATCTGATTCCTCCCCCAGGACCCATGTGGGATCCTTGACTAAAAGGGTGTCGGCCCCCACATGCAGAGCTGTGGTCATGGGGTGGGGGTGTCCCAGCAACAGTGGCAGGTGGGCAAAACCGTCCAGCACCACGGTGGCCTGGCTGTCTGCTAGGGGGAGGAAGGGGCCATGTCTGGGCGTCTCCTGCCCATCCACCCACGGAGCTCACTGGTTAGCCCCCAGATGCTCCTCTGCACCTTTCCTCCCCTGTCCCACGTCAGCAGCATCCATGTCCCACCCGCCCCTGTGCCTTTGTGAAGTGTGAAGGAAGCTAACTCTTGGTGGCGGGTCAGCTGGCTGCTGCCCCTCCTATTCCCAGGTGGGTCTCCACATTGGAGAAGGCCTCAGAGCTTGGCTAGATTAAGACGGCGTGGTGTGAAGCCGCACACCACGGCCCTCAAGCCCAGAAGCTTCCAGAACATCATGCCATGCAGGTCCTCGTTGGGGGCATCCTCACGGGAACCCACTACTGTCCCTGCTGTCCAGCTCAGCGCACACATCAGGCGCTGAGGGAAAACGCGGGGATCGAAGGCTGGAGCCCTGGACCCACTCCTCACTAGTTCCCTGACTCTTCCACATTCAGAGCTGTCCTCAGGAGCCCCTCTTAGGTTTTAGGAATGTGGAGCAAGTCGTGTTTGGAGGGGACTTGGCCCATGCCCTAGTACGTGTGGGCACTCAGTCGAGCACAGGCATCATCTCGGTCACACCTCGGGGCTCCTGCTGCTACTCCTGTCCTCGCCACCTGACTGCTGTCTGTCCTGGGGCCCTTTTGTGGTTGAACAGTTCCCAGGAGGAGGCACAACCTCTGCTTCCCCAGCACCGTGCCCTGCCTCAACCTTACAATCTGCCCCTGACCCTGTACAGTGGGGCCAGCTGGAGGGCTGTTACAGTCACAATGTCGTGTCCCCCAAATCCGCATGTTGAAGCCCTAAGCCCCATCGTGATGGTATCTGGGGGTGGTGCCTTTGGGAGGTTGTTGGGGTAAGAGGAGATCAGAGGGTGGAGCCCTAATGACGGGGATTAGCGCCCTTATAAGAAGAGGAGGAGACACCAGAACTCTCTCTTCCCCATGTGATGACACAGCAGGAAAGGGAAATCAAAACGGAAAACCAACAATTATAACTCTCACCATGGTCCACAGATTCTCAGTAATGAATCTCGGTATTAATTCCATAGTATCTAACTTTCACCTATACTTTGGAGTAGTGTAAAATTCCCCGAACTAGAGGCAGGCTAGGTGTTGTGAGTGGTCATGTTTTCAAATGCAAGTTCAAGTTCTCCTGACTTTGGATTGGACTGAGGAGGAACATGGGCACTCGACAATAGCTAATGCACACTGCAAGGAGCCAGTTGGCCAAATCCCCATCTCTCTCCCGTAACTGCTTAATAGCCTTTACTTACTATGACGTGGTCTCAAGTGACTCCGGGGGTTCATAAAGGTAAATGAGAAGTAGTCACCCAACCTGGTGTGAGAATACTGCATGCAAATGACAGTCAGGAATCGAGGCTGTCTGGATCACAGCCCTCTGAAACCTCATTCACCGTGGCAACTGCATTATTTTAAATGGAGACAGCAAAGTAACTAGGTCCTACATCCAGAAGTCACAAGATTAGCTCACCGGTGAACCGGCAGTTTGAGAGTTGTGGGAGTTCCAAAGCTCCATAAAGACTTGGTACCTTCTACAGATTTGAGGTCTAGTTTGAAGTCAGGTAGTATAATGCCTCTGGTTTTATTTTATTTTTTTGCTCAGGACTGCTTTGGCTATTGGGGTCTTTTGTTGTTCCATATGAATTTAGGATTGTTTTTTCTATTTCTGTGAAGAATGTCATTGGTATTTTGATGGGGATTGCACCGAATCTGTAGATCACTTTTGGTATTATGGACATTTTCACAACATTAATTCTTCCAATCCATGAACAAGGAATGTCTTTCCACCTCTCTTGGTGTCCTCTTTCTTTCAGCAGAGTTTTGTAGTTCTCATTGTAGAGATCTTTCACCTCTTTGGTTAAATTTATTCCTACGTATTTTATTCTTCTCAGAGTTATTGTAAATGGGCTGGCTTTCTTCTTCTTCTTTTTTTTTTTTTTCCC
Organism: Cynocephalus volans; assembly: GCF_027409185.1. Classification (NCBI taxonomy): domain Eukaryota; kingdom Metazoa; phylum Chordata; class Mammalia; order Dermoptera; family Cynocephalidae; genus Cynocephalus; species Cynocephalus volans. Next base: position 158,185,252 of record NC_084465.1, read on the forward strand.
CTGCTTATTTGTTGTTGCCGTATAAGAATATTCCCAATTTTTATGCATTGATTTTGTATCCTGCACAGTACTGAATTTGTTTAGGAGCTCTAGGAGTTTTTTGGTAGAGGTTATGGATTTTTCTATATGTAGGATCACGTCCAATCCTGTGAAACGTGACGTTTTGATTTTGTCTTTTCCACTGTGGATGCCCTTTCTTTCTTTCTCTTGCCTGATTGCTCTGGCTAGTACTTCCAATGCTATGTTAAATAGGAGTGGTGAGAGTGAGCATCCTTCTCTTATTCCTGTTCCTGAAGGAAAAGCTTTCAATTTTTCCCCATTCAGGACAATGTTGGCAGTGTGATTTTCATATATGGCTTTTATTGGGTTGACATATGTTCCTTCTATACCTACTTAGTTAAGGGTCTTTATCATGAAGGGATGATGCTGAATTTTCTTTTTTTCTTTTTTTTTTTTTTTTTCGTGACCGGCACTCAGCCAGTGAGTGCACCGGTCAGTCCTATATAGGATCCGAACCCGCGGCAGGAGCGTCGCTGCACTGCCAGCGCAGCACACTACCAAGTGCGCCACGGGCTCGGCCCATGATGCTGAATTTTCTCAAATGCTTTTTCTGCATCTCTTGAGACAATCGTATAGTTTTTATCCTTGCTTTTGTTCATGTGGTGTATCACATTTATTGATATATGTATGTTGAACCATCCTTGCATCCCTGGGATGAAACCCACATGATCACAGTGTATAATCTTTGTGACGTGCTGTTGTATTCTGTTTGCTCATGTCTTGCTGGAGATTTTCGTGTCTATGTTCATCAAGGTTACTGACCTGTAATTTTCTTTTCGGTTGTTGTGTCTTTGTCTGATTTGGGGATCGGGATGATGCTGGCCTCATAGAATTAATTTAGGAGAACGGCCTCTGTTTCAATTTCTTGGAGTAGTCTGAAAAGGATGGTTGTTAATGCTTCTTTAAAACTTTGGTAGAATGCAGCAGTGAAGCCATCTGGTCCTGGGCTTTTCTGTGTTGGGGTACTGTTGATGACTGCATCATTCTCATTGCTTCTTATTGGTCTCTTCGGGTTCTGCATTTCTCCTTGGTTCAGTCTTAGTAGTTTACGGGTCTTCAGAAATCTATCCATTTCCTCCAGGTTTTCAAATTTGTTGGAGTATAGTTGTTCTGAACAATCTCTAATGATTCTTTGTATTTCTGTGGAATCGGTTGCAATGTCTCCCTTTCCATTTCTGATTTTTGTTATTCGGGCCTTCTCTCTTCTTTTCTAAGTAGTCTGGCCAACAGCTTGCGTAGTTTGTTTTTCCCCTGGGGGAAAAAAAAAAAAGCATTTTGCTTCATTGATTTTCTGCATCATTCTTTTGGTCTCTACTTCGTTTAGTTCGACTCTGTTCTTAATCATTGCTTTCCATCTACTAGTTTGGTGCTTAGATTGTTCTTGGTTTTCTACTTACTTGAGATTTAATGTTAGATTGTTTGAAGTGTTTCCATTCTTTTGATGTAAGCGCTTTTTACCGGCAACTCATCTTTGACAAGGCCACCAAGAATATACACTAGGGAAAGGACGGCACCTTCAATAAATAGTGCTGGGGAAACCGGACATCCATGCGTAGAAAAGTCAAACTAGGCCCATACCTTTCACCATACACAAAATCAACTCGAAATGGATTAAAGACTCAAATATAAGAACTGAAACTATAAAACTCCTAGATGAAAACACAGGGGACATACTTCAGGATGTAGGACTGGACAAAGACTTTATGAATAAAACCCCAAAAGCACAAGCAGTAAAAGTAAACATATTGCAATGTATCAAACCATAAAGCTTCTGCACAGCAAAAGAAGGCACACAGACAAGGGGCTAATATCCAGACATATAAGCAACTCAAACAACCCAAGAGCACATAAACAAGTTATTCAATATTAAAATGGGCAGAGACAGTTTTCAAAGAAAGACATGAATTTTCATGGCTTTCCAGCAAAGGGGATCGTAAGTAAGGCCAGTCCACGGGAGTCTGCAGAGGTCGCAGCAACAGACCGTAGCTGAG